>NW_006442508.1:7862785-7868038 GCF_000325575.1 Pteropus alecto | reverse complement strand
ATGGGCTGAACTTGTAATTGTGAATGACTCCAATTGCTAAAAAATTATTTTGTGCTGTGTGTTTAAACTTAACCAAGGCTAGCTTAATGCAAGAAGAGGTGCCCAATATCTCAGTTCCAGTCCTTATTGTTGGTTGCAAAGGGCAGATGCTGAGCCACATGCCTGGTGGCAGCCTACAGTGAGGACCATGCACATATTTATCAAAGCAATGTGAGAACATAGTTTTATAAAAATGATAGAAAAGGACTTAGAACCTGAAGTCACAGTCCCCTGGCCAACATCTTCCCAAGTGCATCTCTCTAGAGATGATTATTTGTAATTTGTTTAATAGTTTCTGTTTTTAATTCTTCTGATGGTTCCTCCATGTTGCTAAGTATATGATTTAGTATACTTAGTATACTACTTACCAATTTTAGAAATTACCTATTAATTTCACTCTGATAGATGAGAAATTAGTCTACCGAAAAACAGTTCTGTTGCATTCATTCCCAAATAGTTTCAGTACTCTTTCTAGTTCCTATATTGGTTACCTCTGGAAATTTAAACAAAATATTTACATCATTATTTCTAGTATTACCAGATACAAAGATTGTCTCTTGACTCCCTGCTTTATCAGATGAAAATATTAGTCTCCTTACCTCTTGCTGCAGCTTTCATCTCTCATTTTCTCTCAATGTTTGCCATTTGTAGTTTTACCTTTACACATAATTGTTGAAACATTTAAAATTTTCTCCATGAATATAATTAAGGCATATCTATAGGTTAATTCTAACTCTACAAAGTTGAAAAATAGTACTTACATTATGATTACATAAAGATTTTTCATTGTAGGGTCAAAGGATTTGCTTTGACTACATTTTTCTGCCTTGTCTAGATTTATTTTTTTTCTATTGTTTCTAAATACCTTTATTTTTTTCTTACAGTTGTCTTTTTTTTTTTAACCAAACCGTAATTCTTTTATTAACAGGCATTATAAACAAATGATACTAATCTTATTTAAAAACCATAAGTGCAACACTGGTGAGTATACAGCTCACAAATAACTTAAAAAGTATTTTCCAATTTAAAAGGCCACATTCAGCATACAAAACCTACCTATACTAAACAGCGAGGCTGTAATATGGATACATGATTGATGTGTCTAAAATGATATGTGCAGTATGTAATTAATGTTAATTATATGATTAGCACATTTTTTCTATATGATTCCTTTTATGTTTCACTTTCCCCAGAAACTGAATTCTGAACTTCCTCTTCTAAAATTGGTACAATCATATTATCTTTGGACATCAAATTATATTTTATCGCAAATTTAGTAAGCCGATGACACAAAAATGTTTCATTTTTATATTCATTAAATATTTGCCAGTGATGAAAAATAAGCATCTGAAAATATTCTGTAAATCTTACGGCATACTGATTCTAGTTTTGGTACAGATGCTGGGAAAATATTTTCTGCTCTTCAGAAGACATATAGCACTATCAAGTGTGTGTCTAATATAGTCTATATCAGGACAATCTTTCAGAGTTTTATGAGCTGCACGAAGGAAAACCTATTGTTCAGTTGCTGTCATCTGTACATATATCTGGATGGCATTCACGCTGAAGTTTGATAGCAAGTCCATTTAGCTCAAGATAGAATTGCCTTAAATGTTCATACTTCCATAAACCTCCATCTTAGCTTTCAGATGCTTCAAGAATTTTGTCAGTATTGGAACAATCTGCTCTCATGTTCTGTTGAATATACTGCTGAAGAGCTAGTGTACTTTCCATTTCACCAAAGGATTCATCTGGCCAATGATAGAAATCTTATGTCTTTGTGTCTGGCCTGCTCTGCCTCAGTAGTGCCGTCCCCTCTGCCATGACCATAATGTCCTTCTTGATTTTGTCTTTATTGCATTCTTAAGCCTCATGCATAGTACCATACATCTGGAAAGGTCCATGCATCTTTCGTTTTCCAGTTACCTGTATCTTATGTCTTCCTGATTTTTGGTTTACTCCTTCATTTTGCCAGATCACATCCTCAAGTATCTCCAGACAAAGGGCGTGGGGGAGGTAAGCTTTTAGAATCCTTGCATACCTGACAATAACTTCATTAGGCATCTGCACTTTATTGATATTTCGGTAGTGTCTAGATTGTACTTTGAACGTAACTTTCAGCTCTTTGGAGAATTAACTCGTTTGTCTTCTAGTCTCAGTTTTGCCGACCAGAAATCTTTTGCCTCATTCTTGTTTTGTTTTGTTTTGTTTTCGTAAGTGAAGTCTTTTGTCTTTCTGAAAGCATTAAATTTTCTCTTCATTCCTAGTGTTCTGAAATTTTACAGTGATGTATCTGCATATTGTCATGTGAAAAATTGTCCAGATGCCATGTAGCGTTCACATACGTGTCCTGGCAGAGGTAGTGTCAGCATAATACTCCAGAGGTGACAGAAGAGAGAGACTTTCAGTCTAAATTAAAATGTTCAGAGCACACTGTTTAGTAAATTAGTTTAAAACATATAGCAAGGAAGTAAGGGAAAATGATCAAGTAAGTTAACGCTTGGGATAAGGTGTATGCAGGGTAGAAGAGCACTGCTCGTTCTTGGGGACACAATGCACATGTCTCTCTCCCTGTCTCTCTGTCTCCCTGTCTCCCTGTCTCCCCATCTCCCCTCTCCCCTCTCCCCTCTGTCCTCTCTCCTCTGTCCTCTATCCTCTCTCTCTTCTCTCCTATTTCCTCTCTCTGTCACATCCTCCTTCATCTCCCCCACTGACAGTAGGTTAGTAGGACCAGAGTTGGATGGTATTTAAGCAAGGGGGCTCATAAGTGGAAGCTGCCCTGGCACAGATTTGCTGTGTTAGAGACATACAGGACAAGCATGCCTGGCCTTAGCTACGGCTAGCCGATTATCCTGCTCAGTGGCCATGGGTTTTATTATTGTTACTTGAGCAGAGGACACATGGAACCAGAATGGGCATCACTAATGGGTGGTTGAATTAGGCCTCTGGATTCTGAGTGCTTCATGTCTCGTGTATTTTCAGTGAACTCTGAGTATTTAGTGCCTGGTATGTATTCAATATTTCATGAATATTTAGTATCCAGGTGCCTTATGTATACTTAATACCTCATGAATGTTACTCATTTTTTGGTTCTTCTAGCCCTTCTATGTTTAACGCACACATTCTCCACTACTATTTCTATGTACTTAAGATATGTGAGTTTTGTCCATTCCATTTGTTTTCTTTTCTCCTATAGCAGAATTGTATGTTTTCAAACAATACTACAACTGAACATTACAGTTAAAAATTTTTATTTTGTTATTTATTCTGCTTAGAATCTGGTCAATACTTCTATTTTGAAGACTCATGTCTTATTTCATAAATGTTCTTGTACTCGTTCTTTGATAATTCCTTCTTTCCTTTTTTTATTTTCTCTTTCTGGAACCCAAATTAATCATTTATATCGTTTATCTTTTTGCAACTATCTTCCATTTTCTTGGTTGTTTTTTGTTTGTTTGTTTCACAGTTTGGAAAAATTCTTCAGCTTCCTATTTCAACTTGTCTATTGACTTTTTGAACCCAATAACCACATTAAAAAAAGACTTTGTTTCTTCAATAGTTTTAGGTTTACAAAAAAAAATTGGAAAGACAGTAATGTGGTATCCAGGATACCACATTACACTTAACTGTCATGTCTGTTTTGGCTCCTGTCCCACTATTGCAATTTGTCTGATATTTTCCTCATGATAAAACTGGAGTTAAGGATTAGTGGGAAGAAAACTGCAGAGGTGGCATGTACTTTTCATCGTGTCATTATAAAGGGCACATTCTATCAATATGATTTATGGCTGTGGATGTTGGCCTTGATTGCCTGGCTGAGGCAGTGATTGTCGTGTAAAGTTAGTCTCCTCTCTCCCCTTGCCACACTCTACTCTTTGGAAGGAAGTTACTACGCACAGTTCACACCTGAGGAGTGAAGAGTTTTGTTCCCTCTCCTTGAGAGTGTAGTATCCGCACAAATTATTTGGAATTCTTTTGTGTGGGAGATTTATTTCTTCTCCCCGAAAACCACATTTTTATTTCCAAAATCCCACTCTTGTTCTCTGGTTGTCTTTTTCTCATAGCATCCTGTTTACGTGTGCTGTATCTTCTCTAATTTTTCTGACAATATAATTAGAGGCTTTGGCAGGAAGGATCTCTTTTTTTTTCTTTTTTCAAGTTTTTTTATTTCATTGTGGTAAGAACATTTAACATAAGATCTACCCTCTTAACAAATTTTTAAGTATACAATACATTATTGTTGACCGTAGGTACAACGTTGTACAGAAGATCTCTAGAACTTACCTTGCTTGATTGAAACTTTATGTACATTGATTAGCAACTCCTCATTTTTCCCTCCCCATCAACCCCTGGCAACCACCTTTCTACTTTTCGATTCTATGAATTTGACTATTTAGGAAAGGTCTCCTTGTTCTCTGAATTTTTCTGTTTCCTCAGGAATTTGCTTACTTGAGTCCTTCTCTGACAGTTCAGTTTCATGTCTGGAGCTGTTTGGTTACTTATTCATATTCAGATAAAAATCAATAAACTGGAGGTCTCAGAGCTCTGTCTGTGGGAGTAGAGCTTGTTGGCTAACAAGTTTCACTTTAGGGTGAGAAGGGAGCTGTTCCTTACCCCGTGATCCCCTCCAAACATCAAAATGCAGAGAAATTGATCCGAGACACCAATACTCACTGTACTGGTGTCTTTCATATTCTTAGTAGCTGTCCTTCATATTCTTAGGCAGCTTATGTTGTCTTTATATTTGTTGGGATTGGGGCGGCGAAATGCCTGGTGGCTGGTTGTTCTGAGCACAGGATGGAATGGGAATTTTGTTCTATAGACTGACCATCAAATGATCAGTTTCTAAGGCTGATGTGTCCTCAGGACTCTGGTAGGCAGAATCCTGAAGACACTCTTGCTTATGAGACCTGCCTAGACTAGATGCTGCATTGTCCCTCTGTTCATTAATCAGTGTTCTTCCATCTGTTTCCTATCTCCTGGGAACTTGGTAAGATCTATCAATAACCTCCTCTTGGCCTGGCTGTTATCCTTTAGTGTCTTTAATGTGATCATAGGAGGGAGAGAAGATAAACATTATGTTCAGGCTGTCGCCTTGAACACTGCTTCATTTATTTTAATTATAAAAACATGATGTGTTGATTACAACAGGCTAAACTGTTGTAACAAATTGATCCCAAAGCATGTACCGTATAATAGAAGTTTATTTCACAT
>NW_006442508.1:7846951-7862736 GCF_000325575.1 Pteropus alecto | reverse complement strand
AGGAATGCAGGAACCCAAGTTCAACCTTTCTTGTGGTTTTGCCATCTCCTCGGACTTCACTGGTATCAACACCTGGCCAGCGGAAGAGGAGAGAGTGTGGAGGAGGCATGCTTGCTTCTTAAAAGCTTTGAGCCAGCAGCACACACATCACATCTGCTCGCCTCCCATTGGTGAGAACTAGTCCCATACCCAGTTAGATTCAAGGAGACTGGACAAGGCAGTCCTTAACTAGACAGTCCCTTCTCAGTTGCACCTCTATGTGATAAAGAGAAGGGTGGATCTGGTGGTACATCTGGTCTCCTTGCCACACATGTTCAGGGCCCAGATAGAGGTGAGAGGCAATGATAAGAATTAGGCAGAATTATACTTTGCTCAATGACAATCATTAGTCTATAAAAGCAGGATGGTGTGATACCTTCACACCAGCATATTCCCAAAAGCTCTACCATGCATCTAGTTGAACTACCCTGGATGTTTTGAGGGAAAGTAAAGGGAAATGATGCTTATTTATGAAATCTATGTCAAGCTTTGTGCTATAGGTGATTTCCATACAACCTAGACAACACATGTTCTCCCTGAGTCACAACAAAATCTGTTCTTTCTTTTAATGAAATTTTGGTTCTCTGTGGGAAAAGCATAGAACTTGGGGATCTTTTTAAAGGTGTAAGGTGGCATAAAATGATCGCTCACCTACTAAATGCTAGATATGTTGCAGATTTTAGGAACTAATTTTCAGGAGCTCGGTTTTCTCTAAAATGCAAAGAAACAATCACAATACAAGCGATGAGTGCCATAGTGAAAGGCAAGGGAGGAAAGCGTTTTCTCCACCGCCTAGAGGGCAGGGTAGACTCTGAGGAGGGGGTTGGAGAAGGTTTCACAAAGGAGGCGTCTAGTATTTAAATAGGGCTCTGACGAATATTGAAGATACTGCCAGAGAGAAAGAAAAAGAGGGATGTGCAGGCACAGGGACTAACATACAAAGGTCAAGAGTCATGAGTCACCTAGAGAGTGGCTAATACCTGGGGCACCTCAGACAGGCAAGGGTGGAAAGGTGAGGTGACAGTGAGGAGGAGGTTGGGTGCAATCGCTAGCCTATAATCTACTTCCTGCAAGAAACTGCAGTCTCAGGCTGCACCCCCTTCACCCCCCCGCCGCCAGCCAATATATCCCAGAGCCAACTCCCTCACCAGCGATTTTAGTTTCCTCAGTGAATGGAGCAGATAGCTGTCTTGAGACCAGGGCTTCTTTACCTTGGCAATATTGACATTTGGGGCCAGATCCTTATTTGTCGATGTGTGTATGGTGGAGTGGGAGGCAAAGGGGAGGGGCTGTCCTGTGCATTGGAGGATATTTAACAGCATCCCTGGCTTCAACCCACTAGATGTCAGTAGCATCTCCCAAGTTGTAATAAGCAAAAATGTCTCCTTAGATAGGCATTGCCAAATGTCCCTTAGGAGGAAGAATGGCCCTCTTGAGAACTACTGCTTTAGACAGATGTCACCTTTCTTTTATTATCTACCATAGAATTAAGTATTGTGTTTTACATGTAGTAGGGCTATGTGTAATTTGAGGACAAATCTCTTTTGAGCCAAAGTGCCTTATTCCATTAGCCAACAGCTTTCCCCTGGCTCAGAGTAGTGTTATGAAGAGCAGCCAGCACATTATAGTTATGCTCTCTTTTATATTATGGTCACCTTTAAAATGTCTGTTTCCTACAGTAAATCGAAAGCCAGCCTAGCAGACAGTCAGCTTACTTTTTTTTTTTTTCCTGAAATGGAAGGGTAAGTCACCTTTTAAAAACAAACTGATTGAGATCCAAGCAGATTAAAAATGATTTTTGAATGCCCTCTTTTTAGGGCCAGAATGACTTCTTTCATGCTTTATTATCGAACCCCTAAAAAATAACACTTCATTCACTTGCAGACGCCCTTGCAGTCCATCTGGGAAAAATATCAGTCAGGCTCCTACCTTTTCTCAACTAACTTTTGACTTTGGTGCCTGCACATCTGGCATCAAAAACATATGGATCATTCTTTAATCAACAGCCCAGAATATCATAGCTTGGAACACCTGTCGAGAGAATTAGTCCAAGAATTGATTGCAGTTCAGTGTTTGCCAAGAGCATGATTGAGGCATCTGATTTTCAGAGAGTCTAAATGTCATATCAATTTCCCATTCCTCCAGGTTCTCTAACTTCAATCCCTGCACAAAGTCAGCTTATTAAAGAAACAACAGTTCTGGGCTCTATTATTCAAGGTTTTCATAGAAGTGCTTTTGGTTGGGAAAAAGTTGTGATTTAGCTTTTTGGGGGGAGGGCAGAGAAAAATATAAGAAATAACCATCTGTGGGAAAAATCTGTCTTTTGCAAAATCACAGTTAAATTTGCTTTCAACTATAATCCTGTTTCCTAAGAGTGAATTGAGTTCTGGCTCCAGCAGCGAGGCAGGAAAAGCCAGAATGTGCCTTCGGACAGGACACGAAAGGTTCCAAGGCCAGGACCAGGAATGGCCAGAGGGAAAGTTCCTTGTTTCCCAGACTGCTGAGATGTTGGTGACAACTGTGTGTGAAAGAATGAAACATGTGCTTGGGGCCTGGAGTGAGGTCAGGGCATCTCTTATAACTTCAGAATTAGTTCTTTGGACACAGGGAAGTCCTCAGGTGAACCCTAGGGGGCAGAAAAAGACATTTTCACTCTAAGTGGGATGGGGGATCTGGGACATTTAACATCAAATGAAAGACTGAATATACAAATAACAATTATCAGACCAGACATTAAAATAGAACTCTGACCTACAACCTGCAGCAACCTGCCCAGAAAACCAACTCAATATTTAGAATAACCAGCCCAGAAGTTAGTCTGCTATAAGTCAGACGACTATCACTAGAGACAGTCTAGGAAGCCAAACAGTAACCTCTGTAACAATTGGCCCCAAACAGTCAGGGCTTGATTAATAACTGACAGTTTCCTAATTTTTTCCAATTCTGGACTAACCAGAGAAAGCCAGATGTGCACCTGTAACCAATCACACAGAACACTCCACTTCCAGTTAGCCTGCCTACAACTTCCCCATCCTCACTGCCTCCAACCAGGGCACACCTGAAGGGCACACCTGAAGCCTTCCTTTTTTTCCCACTGTAAGTTTTATCACTCCTCTGCCTGCCTTTGAGTCTCTGCCAGAACGTAAATGTGGGTGGCTGATCCGTTTTCTATCACAAGCTCTGAATAAATAGCTTTTCCTTGTTCTCATTTGGTCTTCATTTATTTCCACAGAATGTTGCAAGTAATGTAATCTAATTTTGAAAAAATTTGTTTAGTGTGATAGAGGGGCACGCAGGTAGCACGGTCCCATCCTTCCGTGTCTGTGTACCCAGTTCCTTCTCTCTGGAGTGGTCCTGTCCCTTCTCTTCCCCCAGGAGAAATCCCACTCATCTTTCTGAGCCCAGAATGTGTCCTTACTTCCGAAGAGACTTCACTGCTTATCATCAGCAAAATCTCAAGAATTTCTTTCTTCTTTTATGTTAGAATGACATCAGTCCAATGCACAATGTCAATAGGAAAGAAATAGCTATTTCCTGAGCATTATCTATTTCCTGGGCGCTCTTCATGTGGCATCTCACTAAATCTTCTCTTAGCTTTGTGAGGTCGCAATTACTTTCTTCCCTTCACAGATGATGAAGGAAAAATCATAACCCTCCATAGAAAATTGAAAATGGGTCTGTCTTTCCCAATTAGATTTTGAGCTCCTTGATAAAATTATCTTTTATGTGTTTTAATTCTTCATGCAGAGCAAATGCTGGACACATGAAGGATGTTTTGTAAAAGCTTGGTGAGTAAATGCATGAGTGAATAGATTACTATAGGGCAGGAAAAATGAATATGTTTACAAGCCTCGTCTACCTTAAAGGACTAATTATTCAAAAGCAGGGACCATATGGTTCTTATAGGTAAAGGCATATAAGTCAAACTTTTTCTTTCAGTTAGACCCAGTTTCTCTGGGCAGGAAATCTATCATTGTAAAATTCCTGGAGGCTGGAGGCTGCAAGTATTTCTAGCTCTAGCGAGGTAGGATTGGGGGCTTTGATGTCTGTGAGCCACACATTGAAGATTCATCAAGCATCAGTAGCTTCCTGCCTCAGCGAGAAGACAAATGTCAGCAGGTGATCTATAACCCATGCCTAAGCAACAGATGAGAAATTTTCTCTTGTAAGCAGTGTATATGAGAGTGTATCATTTTGCCCAGCCTTAAGGGATCCACATCTTTTGTGCCTTTGGTGTCATTAATTATTTTTAACATTTTTATTGAAAAGTTGTCATAGCAACAGCATCAACAAATATTTTGAAGAGACAAATACTATTTCTAGCACCCTCAAGTAATGTTTCATTTTGGTCCATTATCTACTCATGCTTATCCACATATAAGTATTTTATACACTTGCAGCCACAAAACAATGCCTATTTTGTATTCTGCTATTTCATGTAACATTATATTGAAAACATTTTCTATGCTTCCAAAGGCTTCTAATTTAAAATTTCAATGTCTGTACAGTATTCCATAACTTACTAAACTAGTCTCACATTGTTGTACAATCAGTTCACTAGTCATATTTATACCATCTTTTAGATAATGTTTCAGGAAGCATTTTCTTGCATATAATTTTGCCTTCTGATTAATATTTCATTGGAATAAATTCTTAGGAATAGAATTTCTGATATCTTTGTGGCTTCTGCTAGATAATACCCTGTTGATTTGCAGAAACACATCTGTTAATTTAAAGAACCAGTTCATAGCTCCAAGAGGATGCCTTGTCATGAACACTGTGCATACTTGTTATTAGTGTGAGAGGCTAGACAGTTGACACATGCAGCATCTTCTTAAAAAGAATTAAAAGGCATTTGTTAAAAGTAGTCGTGTGGGTGATGTAGGTAGGAAATATTAACACTGAGGTTACCTCAATTAGAATTTTCTGAAGCAAAGCCGTTTTGATCCGGATATGTGCACTCATAATGGTAATAGAGGTTTTTCCTTTCCCCCTCCTGAGTTTTGCATCTCATATATGTAGATGTGACTATAAAATCAGGGACTAGTTTTTAATAAACACACTAGAATTCTTACGTGCAAACAGGGCTGTCTTTTTATATGAACTCCTTATGTAATTGCTAAAATCACAAAATCCTTTTAAAGGAATTGCATTCATATCCAGTGTTTAAACTACAAAAGCAATTTTAGGCTAATTTTATCTTTTTGTAGACCATAAGAGGTAATCAACTAGCTTAATGATCAAGTATGATGAAATGTAGGCCGAGTGGGCAACTCAACTTCATAATCATAATCATAGCTGCCACCAGGAGCACTCACTGTGAGACAGGTTCAGAGCTAAGTCTCATTAAATGAACAATACTGATGCTGAGAGTGAGGTGCTACTAATATACCCACTTTGTAGATCAGGAAACTGAGGCTTAGGGCATGAGGGAAGTGCTCTGCTGTATAGCAATGAGTGGCTGGTGTTGAAATCCAGGCCTATTTGAACACTTGTCAAAGGGTGAGGTGAATAAACCCTCTAATAAGGGACCTGGGCAGTGAAAGAGTTTCCTGAAGTCGGTTCAGGCCGAGGGGCTGGAGTATGTGGGGTGGGAAGGGCAGGATTCAGAGCCTAGCATTCAGCCGGGGATACTTGGGTCACGAGTCTGGAGGAGCAACTCAGCAAGGGCCTGAGCTCTGCTGGGGAGCCTGAGCCATAGAAAAACATTCCAAATAATGTTTAGTCTCTATCATTATGTTCCCACCTGTGCTGAAATTCCATTATTTCTTCCTGGAAGCCCACTTCAGGCTATTATGGAATCTTAACATTTTCTGCTTTGCCCTTGGACTCCAAGCATTATTTGCTCGACTTCTAATCCACTGCCCTCTCCTCTTAGCCCTACATCCATCAGGTCCTTGCTTACTCCTCATCTGTCTCTCTTATAGGTGGGAGGCATCATAGATTATTTCCAAGAAATAACAGAGTGCTAAGTCCTAATGTGACTTGCCTACCTGGTCAGCATCTGTCAATCAAGCAGAATTTAGTCTGGCTGGGCAGCACAGGCATGAGCCCACAGATGAAGGACCAGAGCTTACGCAAGTGATGAATTTGGTCATCTTTACAAACACTAATAAACTGTTTAGCTGCAAGCACCTGTCTTAAATAAGGGACGCTCAAACTATTTTCATAACTGTTAATCAAGTAGAAATCATTCTGTTATGAAGTAGGCATTAGGAATTTTGAGCACCATTTTGTTTTTCTTCAAGCCTTTTTGAGGATTATTATATTTACAGCCAACATTTTAACAAAGCATTACATTTAATCTTTTTACCACTTTGATCTTTTTCTCTAAAAATTATTTCCTTTATTACAAGTTCTATCTTGTCTTTTCTGTATCTCCTTTATAAAAATTTCTTTAAGAAATGAAAAAAAGCCCATTAAATGCTGTGAAGTCCCAACCTACCTTTAATAAAGAAAAAAATATAACACTCTAACAGAAGGTCACTGCATTGTGAGAGAAATGCATTCACAATGGGCATAGATTTCTTTTATGTACATGTTGGAACCAGTGACTGGCTGTGACTGTAGGAAAAATGGTAAACTCCATCCCTGCAATTTATCAGAATGACGTTTCTTATACTAAAGATAGTCAGGCTGCAATAGAAGATTTAACATTCATGTCATCAGAGTCCCAGAAAGAGAGGAAAAAGTACTTGAAGGACTTTGATGATGGAAGCATAAAGAATAACACTGCTGTGGTTCTAAATGTCTGTAGAGAAAACATTTATAGTGATTACATTATAAAAGGGAAGGGATAAAGGGACAAAAGAAAGGTAAGTTTTCTATACTTCATTCAAACTGTTAATGGCGACAACAGTAATTGTGTTAAGTTTTATATATATAAAAAATAATATTTAGAGCAACCACTAAAATTTTTTTATTAAGGTACACTCAAGGATATTATAAATAAATAAAAATGGAATTTTACAAAATGTTCAAGTAATCCAGAGAAAGGAAAAAGAAAATGGAGAAATGAAAAACAGAGACAACAAAACAAAAATTTTAATGATACATTTTTGCACTAATATCACTAATTACATTAAATGGAAATTATAAAATATACCAATTAAATGACAGAGATTCGCAAAGGAAATTTAAAAAAAGGACTCAACTGCATGCTGTCTAGAAGAAATTTGCTTCAAATATGGTATAGGCCAGTTGAAAAAAAGGAAAATGTTACATCGTGCAAACATTAATCAAAAGAAAATTGGAGTGGCCATTTTAATATTAGATAAAGTAGACTTCAGAGCAAAGAAAATTATCAGAGATAGAGATGAACATATGTAGTGATAAAAGACCAATCTACCAAGAAAACATAGTTATCCTAAATGTGTACGCAACAGGTACCAAATATGTGAAGCAAAATTGATGAACTAAAAGGAGAAATAGACAAATATACATTATAGTTAATTACTTTGATGCCTTCTCAAAACTTGACAGAACAAATAGAATAAAATCAGCAAACATATAGAATTCAACAACACCTTTATTCAACATGATCTAATTGACATTCATAGAATAATCCATCCAACAATAGCAAAATATCCATTCTTTTTCAGTGCCCATAGACTATATACCAAGATACTGAGTTCTGGGCCATAAAACAAATCTCGATATATTTGAAGAACTGAAACCATACAGAGTATATTCTCTGACCACAAAGGAATTAAACTAGATGTCAACTAAAAAATATATATATAACAGGAAAGTCTCCAAACATTTGGGGACAGCATACTTCTAAATAATCCAGGCATCAAAGAAAAGTCTCAAGAGAATTTAAAAAATACTTATCTAAATGAAAATGAAAATACAATGTATCAAAATTTGTGGGACAGTTTCAGTTATGCAAGATGAATAATTCTAGAGATCTAATGGAAAAAAATGTGACTACAGTTAACAATATTGTATTGTATACATGAAATTTGCTAAGAGGGTAGGTAGATCTTAAGTGTTCTCACCACACACACAAAAAAATAAAAACGAAAAGAAAATGATAACAATGTATGGTGATAGACATGTTAAATAATTGTGGTAATTATTTCACTACATATGTATATCAGAACATCAAGTTGTACACCTTAGATAAATACAATCTTTGTCAATTATACCTCAAAACTGGAAAAAAATTCTGGGACACAGTTAAGCAGTATTTGGGGAAATTTATAGCACTAAATGCATACATTAGAAAAGAAGAAAAGTCTCCAATAAATAATATAACCTACCATTTCAATGTCTGAGGAAACAGAGAGAAAACTAAACCCCAAAGCGAGTAGAAGGAAGGAAATGATGAAGATAAGAGCAGAAATCAATGCAACTGAAACAAACAAACAAAAAAAACAGAGAAAAAAAAATCAATGAAAGAAGATGCTGAATCTTAGAAAAGATCAATAAAATTGACAAACCTTCAGCAAGACTGACATAGAAAAAGAGAGAAGATACAAATTACTAACATCAGGAATGAAACAGAGAATATCACCATAGACACTGCTGACACCACAAGGACAAAAAGGGGATACTCTGAATATCTCCACACATAAATTCGATGTTCATTGATAACGAATTTGACATCAGGTTGACATTAAATTGATAAACTTGGATAAAATGGACCAATTCCTTAAAAAACACAAACCACCATAACTCGCTTAATACAAAATAGATAATTTGAATGAATAGCTCTATAACTATTGAGAAAATTTAATTTATAGTTTTTAAATTTTCCCCAAAGAAATATTCAGGCTTAAATAGTTTTGCTGGAAGATTTTAACAAACATTTAAAGAAAAGTTAACACCATTCTACCCAATCACCTCCACCAAATAGAAGAGGAAGGAGTATTTTTCAATTCATTTTATAAAGCTAGTATTACCCTGATACCAAAACCAAATAAATATGGTACACAAAAAGAAAACTATAGGCCAATATTTCTCATTAATATATAGATCCAAAAAATTCTTAACAAAGTATTAGGAAATAGAATTCATAGAATATAGAATACTGACACCAAAATAAAAAATACAATACTCTTTACAATGAGAGAGAGAGAGAAAGAGAGAGAGAGAGAGAAATAGGTATAAATCAAACAAAATGTGTATGGGACTTGTGTGCTGAAAACTACAAAATGCTGATGAAAGAAATTAAAGATGATAGAAATAAATGAATAGATATACCATATTCATAGTCTGTAAGATTCAAATATGTCAATTCTCCCCAAATTGACAGAGGTTTAATGCAATTCCTAACAAAATGTCAGCAAGATTTTTTATAGCTATTGCAACATTATTCTAACATTTATACAGAAAGGCAAAATAACTACGATAGCTAAAACCATTTTTGAAAAATAAGAAAAAATGGAATCTGTTTACTTAATTTCAGGATTTATATAGCTGCAGTTATACAGACTATGCGGTATTACTGTGACACTCAGATCAATGGAACCGAATAAAAAATGCAGAAATAGAGCCCCTACACATGCACAACTGATTTTTTTACAGAGTGTGAAAGTAATTAAATGAAGGCAAGATAGCCTTCTCAGCAAATGGCGCTAGAATAATTGAATATCCATTCGCAAAAAAAAAAAAAAAAAAAATAAAAAAAAATGTGATTCTAGACCTAAGTCTTATTATACTTTTTACAAAAGTTAACTCAAAATGCATCACGGGCTTACATGTAAAACTATAAAACTTTAAGAAAAAGTGTGCAAAGGAGAAAACCTTCAGGATCTAGAGCTATGCAGAGTTCTTAGATGTAACACCAAGAGCACAATCAAAGGAAAAAAACATAAATTGGGCTTCATTGAAATTAAAAGCTTTTGCTTCGTGAAAGACCTTGTTAAGAGGAAAATATAAGCTACATGCTTGGAAAAAACATTTGTAAACTACATATCCAACAGAAGACTAGTGTTTAGAATATATAAAGAACTCTGAAAATTCGATTAGAAAATGAATTTAAAAATTGTCCAAAACCAAAACAGACATTTCACCAAGTGCACATACAGAGGAAAGTAAAAACATAAGAAGATTTTAAATATCATTATCCTTTAGGGAAATGTAAGTAAAACCTAAATGAGATATCACTACATACTGACAAGAGTACTAAAGTAAAAATAGTGAAAACACAAAATGCTGGTAAGGATGTGGAGAAACTGAATCATTCATACATTGCTGGTAAGCAGATAAAATGGGCCCACAACTTGCAAAAACAGTTTGACAGTTTCCTTAAAAACTAAATACACAACTACCATTCAACCCAGCGATTGCACTCTTAGGTGTTTATGCCAGAGAAATGAATACTTATGTTTATGTGAGAACCTGTACATAAATATTTATAGCAGCTTCATTTGTAATGGCTTCAAACTGGAAATGACTTAGTTATTCTCTGAAGGCGGAGTGGTTAAACAAAGTGTGATAGATCTATACTTTGAACTACTGAAAGAAACTGTTGATACATGTAACAGCCTGGACCAATTTCCAGAGAATTATGCTGAATGAAAAAATCAAATTCCAAAAGATTACATAATGTATGATTTCATTCCTGTACCATTCTTGAAATGAGGAAATTATAGAAATAGAGAACAGATTAGTGGTTTTCAGGGGTTAAGGAGAGAATAGAGACAAGAAAGAAGCAGATGTGGTTGTAGAAAGCAACATAAGGGATCCTTGTGATGATGGAAATGGTCTATATCTTGACTCTATCTGTGTCAACATTGTATCTGCGATATTGTACTACAATTTTGCAATGTGTTATCAGTGGAAGAAACTGAGTAACAGTACATTAGGTCACTTCTGTATTATTTCTTTAAATTGCATATAAATCTAGAATTATCTAGAAATAATGGGTTTGATTTTTAAAATCCAGTAATGAGAGGATTAAAAAAAAATACGAATCAATTAAGATTTATTGAACACTTTCTATGGCCAGAGGCCATTTTAGGAGCTAAGGACACATCAGGAGTTAAAGAGGCTAAGCGCCTGCCCTCGTGGATTTTAAACAGGAGTTAAAGAGGCTAAGCGCCTGCCCTCGTGGAGGCATAGTCTAGTGTGGGAGAGAGAATTAACAAAGAAATAAATTCATAACGTTCAGCGTTAGTAAGTTCTATTACTGACAATAAAACAATTTAAAAAGATAGTGAATGGGGGAAAGGGTCAGAGGTAAGATGATCTACAAAGGTCTCTCTGGGAAAGATGGCAGCTGTGTAAAGGTTTAAGACAGCTTTGTTTGGGACGTGTTGCCTTAAGATGCCACTTGGGTATAGTAGCCAGGTAGAGATGTCCAGAAGGTGGGATAAAAACAGATTTTGCAATCATTTCCATAGGGATAAATATATAGTAATCATGGGAATAAATAGGATAACTAAGGGAGAGGGCATAGAGAAAGGATAGAAAGAACCAAGGACATAATCTTCATGATTCAGTATGAAACTCCTGTCATTGCTCATTGATACTGAACCAGAATCTAAGTAGGCAACATCCCTTTTAAGTGTATCTCAGTTGGAGATACACACCAACTCCTAAATAGAGACCAATATATCAGATTCCAAGCTGAAGTCTGGTAAGCAGAGCTTCTGAGAGGAAGTTTTGGGACAAAGGTGTTAGGGAGGTGTCTGGAACACTCTGAGAGGTGTGGCTAGGTGCATTGGGGCTGCCTTTGAATGGGAGAGGGGCACCTCCACTGCAATTCTGCCAGCCTCCGCCACTATCGGGCATCAGCTGTATCAAACACGTCCTCTACGACCATCTCATAATCCCATAAGGGATTCTTGTTGCCATTTTCCAGATGAGAAAGCCAAGGTTTAGGGAAACCGTGGGATAGGAGGAGGCCAAGCCAGGATTTGAAAGCAGGATTGTCGATCTTTATTGCCACAACACGACTACTATTTGGGCTCTGTACTGGGTTGAACAGTGTTCCCCCAAATTCATGTCCTCCCAAAACCTCAGAATGTGACCATATTTGGAAACAAGGTCTCTGCAGATGTAATTAGTTATGCTAAAATGAGACCATACTGGATTAGAGTGGGCCCTAAATTCAATGACTGGTGGCATTTTGAGAGAAAGGAAGAAGGCCATCGGTTTGGAATGATGGAACTCCAAGAACTGCTGGGAGCCACCTGAACCTAGGAGGAAAAGAGACCTCAGTGGGAACAAAGCCCTGCCAACCCCTTCTTTAGAACACGTAGCCTCTAGGACTGTGAGAGAATAAATTTCTGTTATTATAAGCACTGTTGGTGGTGTGTCGTTATGGTAGCCTTGGGGAACTAGTATCACTCCCCTGAAACGGACACAAGCCCACGTATTCTACACTGTTGCTGCCAGAACTTTTAATTATACCATATATAGCCTAGGATCCCAAATTAACATTTACCAAGCAGAACCCTCCCACCACAATCATTCCTTTTTCTGTTCCCCCTCACATGCTTCCTTCGGGTCCAGTTTTTTGTTTTTTGTTTTTTGTTGTTTGTTTGTTTTTGTAGCAGAGTTCACGTTTTTACACACCTCAAGGATTCATGGGTCCCTGAGAGATTTGGTCCCTGACTACAATGCCTACCCACCTCCACCCTCTTTCCAGAAGCCCACATTTCTTCTCATCTGGTCAGGTGAGTCTTATCTAAGATGTCCAATGCTAGGTGCCAAACATCCCAGCCATCCAGGCACTCCTGACCTGTGAGACTCATGCTTCTAATTCATTGTGGTGTGAATATAGGTCGTAGGATTTTTAAAAAGGAACCATCATCTCATCTAGAGAATGTTTTCTAAATGACATTCATATTACCAAGCTTGTGGAAGTCACCGTGAAAAGCCAGATTTCTTTAAAAATTCCACTGGACGGCCTTCTTCCACAGAGCTCCAAAAAATGGCAGTCTGGCTATTGTCCTCGGTAAATTTTGTTCCAGCAAGTTCTGTATCCACTTAACTTTGTGAATTAGGGTTCTGTGGTTTGGATTCCATCCCTGCTCCCCCACTGCCCTCTTCCCAATTTAAACCTTTCTAATCCAGGATTTCAAAGTTGGGGGCTGGGGAAGCCAAACAGAGCATCATATTCTTTGTCTCTTGCTGCCCCCTGCTGGGAAAATCATTGCTCTTTTTTTTTTCTTCCTTTTTTTTTTTTTTTTTCCTTTTTCTTTTTTAACTAAGGAAATGAACAGTTTCTTAGGAGTGGATGGGTCAAGGGAGAGCAGCGTCTTAGAGGGAGAGAGAGGGTCAGACAACTTCCATTATTTGAGATTCTCAGTTTATTTTTAAAAATGAAGAAATGGAAATCGTGATTTAAAAAAATGTTTATATTTAGCTGATTGGTATTTTTAACCATACACAAATACAATGTACTGCAATCATGCTTCCATAAAATAATTCGATTTGCAAAAGTATCAGTTCAAAGTACACTGCTGGTGGTTTGGCTTAGTCTGCCCACCAACCTTACCACTCAAGGTGAAATGTGCACCCCTTCTCTTGGATGGCATCTTTGTTAGAAAGGTTCTCTTGGGGCAGGAAGGCCTCTGAAGCGCCTCTGCTCAGAGCTTCTCTGGGATGTCCAGTTACCCTTCCCCCCCCACACCTCCCACTCCCCACATCCCTGTCAACCCCCATCCCGCCCTGGCACTGCACCAGGGCTAAAGGCCGTCAGAAGAGCCTGAAGCCAAGCCCTGATCCCAGCGCTTGGCTGCAAGAGCCGAAGAAAGGCCCTCGAGAGGACTCCTCCACTGCAGGCCGCTGACGGGAGGAAGCCGGCGCCCGCTTCTGCTTCTCGCTACGGAGGAACAAGGGTTTCCGTGAAGGTGTCAGACCGCGGACCTCACCCTCCTGGGAAAGTGCAGCTTCCTACCAGCAGGGCCAGTTCATCAGGCCACTGCATTGAGTCTCGCCCAGCTTCCAGGTCTGCTCCACTCTGGTTTTCCCTCCCCATGGCAGCCCAAACGTAGTTCGGTTAACGATATTATTTGCTTCTTTTCCACTGTGAGTCAGTGGAAATGGGCTTTATCATTTAAATTAGTTGATTCAAGATGCTGGGACAGTGAGTCAAAATCAGACTTAAGTTGATTTAAAGGAGCCAATGGCCATGACAATGCATATTGCTCTTTCCACATGAGTCTGCAGAGTAAAATTCCAACCCACATACCTCTTTGCTCAGACTACTCCTGTATTCCACCAGATACCCCTAATCAATATTTCCAACATGGAAACTTCCTCCAGACCTGCTTGCGTCTCATAGCCCCTCCCTCCAGTTGTAAGTAATGGAGAGTAAGGGTTTAAAACTTTCACTGCAATTTCATGTTGCCGCAACATCTCTGTGCAAAATTGATGGTCTCGTCTCCTGGAATGGAGTAGAGAGCAATTCGGGTGTTGTCACCCTGGAGCAGTGTGTGTGTGAGGGCACCCTAATCATGCTCATTAGGATCACGTATTGGTCTGGGATGGATTGGGGGGAAAATTAGTCTGTCACTACAGGTAGAGGAGCATGGGGCTGATGATCCCACCTCTTGCGTGGAAACTTACTCTTACCCCATTTCCTACTCCCATTAGAACATGAGTTCAGGAGAGCACAGCTCTTGCTGTCTTGCTGACCACAGAACCCAGTGCTCCAAGGTGATTGGCACATAAAAAGCACTCAATAAATATATGGCAATTGTCTCAATGCCTCTGGTGAGCAATTACCTGAACCCAGTACATTTTCTACGTTGCAGTAAGAACAATCTCTGGAAAACTCAAATGTCACAAAGACCCTTTCCTTTTTAAGATGGGTCAATGACTCCTTACTTTTCAGGGTCAGGTCAAAAGCCTTTAAGGATTCTGATGAGGTCCTCGACCTGCATTCCAGCCACATCAAGCTCTTACATCTTGCTAAAGGACCATGCTTTCCAGTCTCTAGGCATTCGTCTAAGCTGTTCCCTCTGCCTGAGATTCTCTATGCACTCCTTGGCCATCAGTAACTCCTTTGGTCTCAGCTCAGCTATAACTCCCACTGAGAAGACCCCAGAATGATGCTGATCATATCTTATTGTAATTAGTTTTCTGTGTGCCCTTTTGAAGATGGTGTATGCCTACCTTCTCTGCCATTATATCCACCCCAAACCAACCCAATACTTGTCACATAATTGGTAGGCAATAAGCATGATAGTGTCTTTGTGGAAGAGGTAAAAAGGACTCCAGATGTTTTACTCATGGAGAGGAGAGTAGTCACCTCTCATTCTTGAGCTGGTCAAATGTGGCAAACTCAGGTTCAAATCCAGACATTCACCAGCTGGGTGACTTTGTTTATGTAACCTCTCTGCACCTCAATTTCTTTCTATAATGTGGAACTCATGATTGCTTCTGGATAAAATGAGGTGGCTTTCTTAACCCAGAGAATGACAATTAATCCTTAATTTGCATTAATTAAGTGCTTAACTAATATTGGTTGTGATTATTAACCATTACTTCTGAGACCCTGGGCATTCTTTCTTCATTTCTAAGCTGCTACAACCTCCTCTAAGGGCTTCCACTGCCCAAGACGTGGCATGAACCAGCAGTCCCCAGCCTTTTCAGCACCGGGGGCTGGTGCTTCTATGAGAATCTAATGCCCGAAGATCTGAGGCGGAGCTGAGGTGGAGCTGAGGTGGTGATGCTAGGCTGGGGAGCAGCTGCAAATACAGATGAAGCTTTGCTTGCTAGCTTACTGTTAACCTCCTGCTGTGCGGCCCAGTTCCTAAGAGGTCACGGATTGGTACCAGTCTGCA
>NW_006442508.1:7825733-7846791 GCF_000325575.1 Pteropus alecto | reverse complement strand
TTGGGCCTTAGTAGGCCCTTCATGGGAAAGTATTAGCTGCTAATCACTATGCTATCTTAAAAATAGCAAATATGAGCATGTCATGTAGAGAATAGGTATCCTACAACATTCTTAAACTAATTACTCGCTTATATGATTTTATGAAAACCAGATGCTCTATTTTGTTTTAAAGAATGGGGAGGAAGCATTGTGGTTAAAATTTATTTAACCTCTCATCTCTTTTAAGCTTTCTTGATGGCTCCCTTTTCGGAATTGGGCAGAAAAACAAGTTTGATGAAGAGACACTTCTCTGGGCTGGCAGGTCTTGGGTGGGGGATGTATTTGGAAGCACTCCAGGTGCCCTGTGCCATGGTGATGACGATAATAGCTGTAATACAACTCATAGCCATAAACCATTTATTGATAGCACTTGTTACTACAGGATCAAAATTACTATTCTCTCTTTCACTGCTGGTAAGCGGCAGAAGTGGCTTTGAAGGCAAATCTAATCGTCTTTTACACAGAGAAGATCTCAGGACACGCATTTCTCACCTAGGACTGTATGATTTTATGCCAAGTAATGCAGTATCTCACACTAGGTCTCTCCTGGTCAACCACCAATTTCTTTCTGTTCCTTAGATCCAGAAGTGCTAGGGTCAGGCAATGTTCACCTCATGGAATTGTATGTGTGCATATGAGAGTCTGCATGTGTGTGTATGTATATATTTCTGTGCATGTGTGCATGCATGCGCATATGTGTGCATAGTTGTTATAGTTCAAATCTTTGGTTAAGCGTTCTATATACTAACCATCTCCCATTGTTTAATTTTTAATTCAACCCTTCAAAATGAAGTAAACACAGTGCGATTGAATAAACATAATGAAATAGACATTTTAGACTTTTCTGTTAATGGATTCACTCTAAACTTTTCTGTTAATGTACTCACCCTGGGACACATGGAAACTTCTCTCTATGTAGTACTTTGTATCATGACATATTAAAAGTTTTCATAAGCAGTTACCTAAAAGAGTAACTCTTTAAAATACCTAAATGACAGCCTGAGAGTGATTAGGTCCAGCTATTCTCAAACTTGAGCGTGCATCAGAACCATTTGGAGGGCTTATTAAAACATAGATTTGGGCTTGTGGGGTGGTGAACCCTCCCGAGCGTTTCTGATTCCATAGGTCCAGTGTGGGGCTCAACGATCTGCACATTTAACAAGTTCCCGGTGATGCTGTTAGGGGAGCACTTTGAGAACCACTGGTTAAACCTCAGTTGTAAGACTAAGTGACATAAAAATTAATGATGCCTGGATCCCACCTCCAGTTACTCTGGTTTAAATTGCATGGAGCACAACCTGGGCATTAGGAAATTTTAAAAGTTCCCCCAGATGATTATAATGTGTAGCAAAGTTTAAGAACCACCGATATGGGGAGGGACGGGGAGGGAAACTCATATGTGAAGAAGAGTATGTGAAGTGGTATGCTGTCTTCTTCAGGTTATGGTTGTGCTGGACAGTAATAAACAAGTGTGTGAGCCTGTGCTCAGTCTCAGAGTGCATGACTCGTTTGTAGCAACTTTACCTGACAGTGGTTCTCAGGCTCCTGGATGACTAAGAAAATGTCTCTGCCACTCAGCACTTATATCTTTCAGGGCTGTTAGTTCTACGAAAAGAAGCTCAATGTTAACTAGGTAGGAAAGGAGTTTAATAGAAAGGTATTGGGTGATTGAGGCTAAGATTCCAGAAAGCAATGCAGAAACCAAGCCTAGGCTGGCCTGAGGAAACCGACACTGCTGTTTCACCAGACGCTGGAACACCTGCTGGGGCCTCTGTCTTTCCAGGAACTTGATATTGTAAACCTCTGGCACCTCTGGGAACCAGACACCTCCAGTGCTGCCCTCACAAGTTGAAGCCTCACCTGACAACAGGAGCCCCTGTCACATGCCCTGCCTTGGCTGGGAAACCTGGGGATGCAGGTTCTTACTGAAACTGGCCTTATTCTGGGAATTCCTCCAAGTATCAAAAAGTTCTTCTGTAGCCAGGGAGGTGACAAGATGTGATTATTCTTGCTTAGAACTTTGGCTCTGGCATCTTTCTTTTCTGAGCTGCACGACCTTCTCCGGGAGTGTCCTCCACTCCATGAACAGTGCAAACCAGTCTTCCCAATTCTCTCCATCCCCTCTTCCTCTCATGGATGGGTTTTACTACCAACCACTGCTCTCTTCAAAGAGCAAACAAGCATAGTGACAGACAAGAACTACTGTACCTGTCTTGTGTGAAATGCCTCTGCTTTGGCCAGATAAAAGGAGACGAATGAACTAAACATTCCAGAATGTTGTTCACACGCTGATTCCGATGCAAGGACCGCCAAAGGCAGAGCCATTTGGAGTGCTGCTGTCTGAATTCCTGATATAAAACAGAAAAGGGGTTTGGACAACCAAACGGAGTTGGAACACATCTAACTGCTCGAGTATTGGCCATGTGGTGGTCTGGCCGTCCTTGGAAATGAGAGCCAATGGCAGATCTTAGTGGTATCTTATTTAGTCTATCTTAGATATTTTAGGTGCAAATTTTGTTTCTCCAAAAGTCACTTGCAGGAGCTCCCTGAAGGCAGGATGCCTCTTCCTTTGTCATTCTTCTCCAGGTTTGGTGAGAGGGTCATGACCTGTGAATAGAACTACACTATACTCTGCCCTATCATCTCATCCCCTCTACTATGATAGCAGGTACATTCATTAGCCTGTATTTGCAAATAAGGAAGCCCAAGATAGGGAGAATAAGAAACTTGCTCAATCTCAGGAACAAAGTGATTCGAGCCCAAGTTGACTTTAGAGCCATCACTCTTTATTTCGCAATAAAAATAATGTAGTATGTTTTTTCTGATTATATAAATTATATATTACTAGTTGTAACATTTCACACAACACAAACAGATGTAAGGGAAATGGCCAGATTCCATGACTCTGAGATAATGAACATTTATATTTGGGTACCTATTCTTCTGTGCATCAGTTTATACTCACACACATGTGTGCATGCACAATGTTGCACAAATGAAATCCTTACACTAATGCTGGTCCATGAAGCTCTTGCTTGTTTGCTAGTCAATATTCAAACAAGCCTTTTTTTTTTTTTTTTAATTGATGTTATTATAATTGTAGGTAAAGAAGAAAGTTTGCCCTAAGCAGACAGTGCCCTTGGCAGCAGGCCAGACTTTTCACCAAGTATGGACGGGCCCATGGTGCTGTAGAGAGGGGAGAGAATGTGGCGTGGTTGAGTGTAGGGGATAGAGTCAGACTGCAAGGGCTCCTTCACTTACTAGCTGTGCAACCCTGAGGAAGTGACTTAACCTCTCTGCATCTCAGTTCCCCAGCTGTGAAGAGGAGATAATACCTACCTCACAGAGTTGTTGTGAGAATAAATTAGAAAACACACATAAATTTAGAACGTTACTTCATCCAGAGCAAAGGCTTAAAGTTAACGGATATTATTAGATTATCCACTGTGTGTGGAAATCCAGAAGGTATTTAAGTGAATCATTAATTATTATGAAGCTACATGTGTGGTACGTTAAAACTTTTTTTCTTGATATTAATGACATTTAGTGCTGTTTTGTATCTCCCAGTGTAAGGTCTGTGGGCTGTAAGAGGTTTTTAAAAATTGTTAAATTTTCTCGGGGCATGAAAAACAAGAGCATATAGTGTTGGAGACATACGTCAAGGCCATGAAGCTGATGGCTGATTCATTCATTTGTTCATGTATTTATTTATTCATTTATCAGTTGATTGATAGTGTTGGGAGCATAGTAAATACCTGTTGATTAAAAGAGTGAATAAAAATAACTGAATTAAACATTTTGTGAGTGTCTGCTGTGTACCAGGTACTAAATTAAGGACATGAGAGAAACAAAGTTTAGTAAAATGACATCATGCCCTCAAGGAGCTTATGAGAGTCAAGAGAGAAAGAGTTTTCTGAATTAATTGTTTTTAAATTTAAAGCTGCAAGGTACAGATGGATGAATATTAAAGCCCAGACACAACCAAATTAATTACACTTGTTTTATTCTGTTAGTTTTATAAAGGCAGCAGAAAAAGAAGAATTTCAAAATTGAGCCCAAATGTCGACCACCCAATTAGATGGAGTGTGAGCTTCTCTGTAGAGTTGTAAATCACCGAAGTCCCGCCAGGGAAAGACGCAGCCCTTTTGAAAGTGCACTAAGGCAGGAAGAGCCATGATGACCAGGCAGAGAAAATTCCATTTTGCACGTGTGCCTTTGGAATACTAGTTGAGTGCTCCCTCATGGTGAAAAAAAAGTGCTTGATGGAACAGAGAATGCTTCATTTTGGCCAAATCCAATCCATTTTTGGTATGTTTACCTCAACGGACAAAGAAGAGGTTAGCCAAGGTATCTATCTACATGGATTCCTACTGAATAATAAAGCAGATGCAGAGGGCGCATGTTCCTCAGCGAAATGCGCTCAAACGCTCAAACTCTTTTAAGTAAACCAAGAGTATTTTATTTAATGTTTGTTCTTGCCTGCTACTCCCACAGTGTCATTATTTGCTTTATATTAATTACTCCTTATAGCAGATTCAGTAACAATTTTTCGCTTATTGGTGGACCCACTGTTGAATTTTATTGTTAGTTTGGTGTGTTTTTTAGTCAACTGCCTTGGGGGAAAACGGCAATATTGGACTACATATTAGAGTTGTTTTCTTCTAGATTTTATTGCTTACAGACACAAAGCTTTATGTCAATTGGAAGAAATGTTTCTTCACTTTATTAAACTTGGGACTCCTTCAAGAAAATGTCACTGAACAGAATAAAATCCATTATTGGTATCATTGCTTTTGCTATTGTATGGGAAAAGATCAAAATAACCATGTCAACTTTTGAAAAAGAGCAAAACTCATTCAATTTACTTTTTCATTGTTAGTTAAGTGAATTCATTTGTAACCCAAAGACATGATGGAATAAACATTATGTAGTTCCCTATTTTTCCAGAGGTTGGCCCTTGGGCTTCCTCTGGGCTTTACACAGACCCAGAGAGGGGCAGACCTGCAGGCCCCTTCACGTTCGCTGTACCTTGTCCTATTCCATTTGGCTGTGGACCTAATCTAACGCCTTATAAAATACATCTTTCTCTGGAACATATGTTTCTTCTTTACATTAAATACACAGGAAGGAGTTTCAATTTAAGGAAGATATTTTACCAGAACTGATTGTCTTTGAAGATGCTACACTTCAGAGAAGTTGTGTTCACTGATTAACTCAAAGTAAACAGTTGTCTTCAGTAGATTTTATAAGTTTCTCAAGATACCATTGAGTCGCTTTTTTGATATGTGAAATATTAAATGGATGTGAACCTCATTTCACAAACTCCAGCATAAAAGGAATATGACTGTACATTTTCCATAACTCAGATTTATGACCCTGAGCTCTTGTTCTACTAGACTCACCGATGGAAGAAGGTCTTAGGCCAAACAAAACTCTGTGTGTGTGTGTGTGTGTGTGTGTCTGAACCAGGTACTGATGGAAGTTTTGAAATTATAGCCTTGCTTAATTTTGATAAAATTAAAAAATAAATACCTCAAGCTTGCTGAAATTGCATTGAAATCTCTTTTTTCCATTTCTATAAACATGCCTCTGTGAGATTAGTTTCTCTACTACGAGTATCATGAAAACAAAACATATAAACTATTTTTACATATATTATCCTCTGTGAAGATCATTTGCCTTCGATCCTACCTAGATGACATAAATTATTCAGCAAGAAACAAGCTCATTTGGTCACATTAAAACTTTAAATATTGATATACATGGGGTTTATTCTAAGTGTGCTTATAGATGTCTAATATGGGTTATTTCATCATGAATTCTTTATTATGATTGCAGAAAACTGAAATTTACAAATGTAATTGCAATTCTGTTTACTTATCTATACCTACTCTTAAGATGAATAACATTTAGTTTTTGTGATTTTTTTTCTTTTCCCCTATATGACTTATTCTGACTACATTTATTGAACTATAATTTTATGTCTGTTGAATCTAATAATAATAATAATAATAATAATAATTTGGCCCTATATTTTGTTTGGGGTTTTTTTGCACTTAATTTTGCTAGTAATTTATCTTTATTTAATAATAATTTGGCCCTATATTTTGTTTGGATTTTTTTGCACTTAATTTTGCTAGTAATTTATCTGTACTGTATTTTACAAAAGTATTAGTCTGTGATGATAAGTGAAAAAGAAAAAATCTGGTCCATTACAAATAGTTTGAGAATTTACAAAGGACTGTAGTCAGATTGGGAAGAAGACAATTCACCCCAAGTTTTATATGGCAAACATTTTCTTCTTTCCAGAAAGAGACGCTGCTTCAGAGAACACCCTTTCCCAGAAATCCCTGGGGGAGCCCAGGTACGTCTTAGCTCAGAGTGTGAAGAGAAGCTGGTGTGCCACCCTAGATACTTAGTAGTTATTTCTATGACTATCACAGTTAGTGAAGGTTCAGGGGAGGCATCTGACTTCTATAAGGGTTATATCTAATTCCAAAGACCCTGCTCTTTCCATGATACCACACTGTCTCCTGAAGGAGGCAGAATTTACTTGGTCAATAAGTATTTATTGAGCAGCTATTATGTGCCTGGCTTGTTTTGAGTGTTGAGAAACCAATAGCAATTAAAAGAGACAAAAATCCCTGCCTTCAGGAAGTTTACATTCTAGTGGAATGTGTAAGATTGGGTGATGTCTGGGTCATTACACCTGGAATGAGGCTTTTGTGGAATGCTTGTGTCTTAGACCAGTGTTTTCTTATTAGAAATAAGTGCATAAGAGAGATTTTGCCCAGTCAGTTCACAGATGAAGTGAGTTACCAGAATGCACTTTCTCAATATTAAAGATTTTACCCAAATTTTTCTTGATGCTTCAATACTAGACTATAAGGAAGGATGGCAACTGATGAAGCATAAACTTGTTTTATTTTAAGATGAATATATTAATGTTTTAGCTTGCTGCATAAATATCACATGACCTTCAGGTGTTTCCTCTCCAAGGACAAGTTTGAAAACCCCTAATTCATATTCTCAGGGCAGTATACTAACAAAGAGAAAGCTGCCATCCTTTCCCTAGTTCAGACTTAAAGATGATTATAAGAGAGGAGGCATCTGAAAAATGCAAAGGGAAGGGCCTACAGAAATGACCGACTCACCGATTATAGATTAACCACATCCTATAGATCTCTGAATGGCCTTCTAGAAACTCTTGTCACATCTACAAGAAGAACGATCTGTAAATAGATAGGACTAGTGGTCCAGGAATTCCTTCCCCCTTGCAGCCCCCATCCAAAACTTCCCCTCCCCATCCTGAGTCACGAGATGCACGAGGTGCATGTAGAACCTCAGACAAAGGAATCACACGCCTCTTGCATGGACACTGCAGAGGTATATAAGTGGTAAGAAATCTAACCAAGGGGAGCTCTGCTTTGGTGCTGTTAAGCCTCACGCTCCCTGCCAGCAATAAATTCTCCTTCCTCTAACAAAGTTGTCTGAGCATCCAAATTCTTCAGTAGGGTGTCGCTTCCTGCAACAATTAAGCTAATTTCTAAAGAACCTGTAGGTCAATTCCTTGCAAACCTATAGAAAGGTTTAGAGCTTTTTAGAATCATCAAGTATTAACATCAGATAAAGAAACTATTAAAACCAATCCTAAAAAGACTGAGTGGGGCAGGGGGAAGTCATTAAAAGAACATTGAAGAAAAAAAAAAACAATGGTCCAATAAACATATTTTAAAATGTTGACCTCACTGGAGATCAGAAAAATGCAAATTGGGACAACAAAAGGTACATTTTTTGTTGATCCAAAGGCAAAACTTTAAAACAATGGATGTATTCGATGCTGGAGAGAAAGATGAGGTGGTTGCACTTTTGTGCTACTTTTAGTATAAACCAGATACAACTTTTCACAAAAGCACTTTCATAATGCACATTAGTAGTTTTAAATAGGTGCATAATCTTTGTTTTAATACATAAGTTTCTGAAAACCTGTCAAAAATCAAAAAATGTGGAAAAAGGGTCATGTACAGAAATCTTCACTGCAGTACAATTTATACTTATTTATGTAGTACAACTTATATGAGCAAAAAAAAGTGTAAACAATCTAAATTTTTCACAAAAAGGAAATAGATAAGTAAATCGTAACCCACATGATTTAATGTTACAGCCATTAGCAGTTTATAAAGTTAAGAGGCAAAAGTAAAACTAGAATCTTAAGCAGAAGAAAATACACATGTATTAAAGAAATACAAAGGGCTGCAGTATGATGACTATAGGTAACAATATTGTATTGTGTAATTGAAAGTTTCAAAGAGAGTAAATGCTAAATGTTCACAAAAAAGTAACTATGTGAGGTGATGGATGTGCTAACTAACTTTGTTGTGGCAATCATTTCACAATATATAATAATTTCAAATCATGTCCTATACTTAAACTTACACAATGTTATTTTTCAGCTATATCTCTATAAATCTGGAAACAAAACAAAACAAAACAAAACAAAAGAATAAAAAGGGAACCATAGTAAAATATTAACTGTCATAGACTCTGGGTGGTAGCATTATAGAGAGTTTTTTTCTACTTTCTATTATCCAAGTTTTCTATAATTATATTATTTTGATAATTAAAACTTTTTTGGAGAAAAGTCCATTTTATAGTTGTCAATTCATTAAAGATTTCCATAATTAAGGGCTTATGATTTAAGAAATTTTCACTCCATAGCTGAAGAAAGAACCTGTGAGAGCAAGCACACACGTGTACACACATAGGAAAATCTGAGAGTGCGAACAGTTCCATGAGCAAATGCCTCAGCAAGTGGAGATGGAAACACTGAAGCTCATTGCTTGTGCATCTGACTGTGTGTTTAAAGAGTTTTTGAATTATATATTATTGTGAACATGGTATATTTATGCAAGCACATCCCTGCACACAAAGTTATGTATACCAGGGGGTCTCGACTACAGCACTATTGACATTTTGGACCAGGTAATTCTTTGTTGATGGGGCTTCTCCTGCACATGGTAGGGTGTTTAGCAGTATCTATGGCTTCTGCCCACCAGATGCCAGTAGCAGTCTTATCCCCGGTTGTGACAATAAAATAATGTCTCCAGACATTGCCCAGTGTCCCCTGGGGGAAGGAGGCTCCTTCCTGAAAAACACTGATATGCCTTGTCACCCTGTGCCATGCAGAGATGCACATGCATGCATGGGTATAACCGTACCCCCTTAAATATTCATAACCAGGGGGCCCATTCTATTGGCAGTGCTGTATCAGTTGTCAAAAAATTTGAGTTCACATTTCCATGCTCTACTTTATAGGCTGTTTTAGCAGGATACAGTGAGAACATGGCTCTGTGTGATTTCCCTTAATACACAATTTAAAAACTTAGCCCAATATAGATTACATTGGATGCAATCTTTTCTGCAATCTTTGCATATTCTGTAATCTTTAAACATAAACATGGTAAACGCTATATTGCTAATGGATACACATTAATGTTAAGTTAAATGTTATTAGCTCTGAATGTTAGGGGAAAATTGATATTAAATTTGTTCTTAAAGGGCTTTGGAATCAAACCAACAAAAATCCTGCAAATGCAGTTCATGACTAACCAAACTCTGGATCGTGGAATGAGCTGATATATGCCCTGGAAAATGGGATGGCTCACTCTCCAGCCAGGGCTAGATGCCAGCCCACCTGAGGCCAGCTAGAACCTTCCTACAGCTTTCTGACAACTTTTGGAGGTAAGAGATACACTTCAGTAACACACTATTTCTTGGAAAAACTTTTTATTATTAATGGATGACTTGGCAATAGGAAAAAAATCGCCCTAAGAAATGTAATTTAAACTTATGAATCAATAAAATGTAGATTTTATAGCTCTGGAATTTGTTTGTTTACTGGAACTCAGACTCACATATGGCTATTTTATTAGTCACAGCAAGGGTCTTCCAGATAAAGGCTATGAATGGACCCACAGTGACATCACAGAAACAGATTTGAATCTGCAAGGATTTTAGTACAAAACAACCCTGGAATAAACGAGAAAGCTTTTCCAACCTTGACTGACAGCATCCTCCTATTGAAATGGAGATTTTCAAACCACCTTTGCACAAGCACCACTAACACTCAAACACTAACGCATGTGGACCCGTGGTTAATTTTTGACCTGGCAGGCAGAGTCCACAGTGAAGGCATGCTGCAGTAAAACCGTGACTTCCTTCCCTCAGTAGTCACAGCCATTTAAGAACAGCCTCAGTTTGTCCACTTGCCCCCATAACCACACTGTGAGTGTGAGGGAACACAAGGTGACAATTGGTAAGGACTGAGAAAGTGAGAAAGACAGGCTTTGAGGAAGATACATCTGCTCTGATGACGTTTATGTAACCGTTGAATGTATACATGGTAAACTATGTTCCTAATGGATACACATAAATTTATGTAAAACTATAAAATACACTATAAGAATACAGAATAAACTTATGATAATGATGAGAATGGCATTCGGAGCATCTGTTAAAGGAGACTTTACTTGTATTTATATATATATGAATTTCAAATATCTGTATGTGTGTGTGTGTGTGTGTGTGTGTGTGTGTGTGTGTGTGTATTCCATTGGAAAGCAACCTAGAAGGAGCCCCAGGTCTCTTGTGGATGCTCCTGCTTATCCTTTTTTCATTAGCATAGTTAGAAAATGACGAACACCATTCTAGACATTCAGTAACAATACATTTTCTAGAGCATCTCTAAAAGCTATAAGACTGATGTAGATCATGTTAAGAAATTGATATGGTGTCTGGTCACATCTTCTATAAAAATGCTGTGGAAGTTAGAGGTTTAGGTGCCTTGGAGAATTGGGGGAGGACATACTAGAGGTGTTAGGTGTCAAGGGAAGGGGGATTTGGAAGATGCAGAAGAGAAAAAGCTGGGAGAACTGACTGAGCCAAATCATAGAAAGGGACAAGGGAAATGACCTGTAGAACAAAAAAATAGGTGTGTATTGCTTGAATTTAGAGTTTATTTGGAGGTAGGTGGGAAAAGGGGGTTGAGATTAGACTGTGGTGGGAATCAATTGCCAGGCTACAGATTTTAGACTTTACTTCAAAGGCAGCGAAGGAATGGCAGAACCTGGGTGGTAACTCAGGTCTCTTGGCTCCTGGCTCCTCTCTACCTCCCTTCTCCTCTTATCCACTGTCTCTCAATGTCTCTGTCATCATTAAGTATATGGTTTTGCTTAGAAATGAGCTGATCTGGGCTCCGGTTCATGAAGCAGTTGTGTGCCTTGGCCAAGTCACCTTTCCACTTTTGGTTTCTCAAATACAAAATGAGATAGTTGGAGCAAATATTTTCTGACACTTTAAGATGGAAGTAAACTTTCTGGAAGATTAATATAAGGACAGTGCGTGAAATATTTGGAGGAGGAAGAAGAATCTGCAGAGACACCAAAATCCTTCTGGTTACATGACTTTTACTAAATATAACATGATGTCTTTCATATAGCAAATACTTGCATCAGCTTTCTCATTTTTAAAAATCATTTTAAGATGTAATTGTGCTTCACTTTGGTTTAATTTAATCTGTAGGTACTGTATCTTCTTTACTATTGGGGCAGTTTCATATGTAAAGTATTTTCTTTTTTAATGAGGCATATGCCTGTCATCAAGACTAATAGCTCATCTTTTTAACATTTTGTCCCTTTTAACTTTCATCTAATTCCTGGAATCCATCCTAATGCCAAATTCCCAAATGTCTACTCTGTTTGTCTACAACACAAAGTAGGTCTCATGAAGGAGAACAGAGCAGAGATCAGGAAAGGTAGCCAACCAAATGCTGTATCATATAAATTTCTCTGGGTGTGCCCGAAGTCTGCCAAACCAAAGTCCTTGAGGATCTTGAAGAATTTGAAACCATACACAAAATAAATAAATGCAAATGGCACATTTACTAGTTACACGGGGTCTCCCTGGACTCCTCCATATCCAAGTTTTTCCCTTGTTCTTTCCTTCATTAGTATCAGGGGATGGAGCCAAGATTTGACCCTTTACCAAAACATTATATGCAAGGGAGGAATAAAGGAATAACACTGAGTCAGCTCCTATGGGGATGTTGAAGCAAAAGTAAACATCTCCCATGGAAAATAAGCCTTTGCTCTTTCAAACCTGGGCTCCATCTTTTCAAGAATGATCTGTTCAAGCTCTGATGTCATCCTTGAGTAGACCTCTTTAAGGAGAATTGGCCAAACTAAACTAGTCATTCTAAGTGGTACCAATCATTTTTATATTTTTATCAGTTACACAGTTATGTTTTAAGTCTCTAAAAGGCAAATTTTAATGTGGACCCCAAAGGCTTATAATGCCCATTTTATATAAAAGAAAAACCTGTGTCTTCTACTCACTACAGTCTGACACTAGGCGTTTGGTGTGTTTTCCCACACCAGCCATTCTTTAGCTCCCCGAACACCAACTGGGTGTCACACAGTCCAGTTATGATACTAACCACTAGGAATTAGTGCAGACCCCACACGTCAAAGGCTCAGCCCCACAAGACGTCCTCTTACTTTAAATGTCAACTGCAAGTCCAAGATTGTCACCTGTACTTCTGACTGACCGGCTATAAATCGGGGGGTTCCCACAACCTCCTCCTTGGTTTTGATACTTTGTTAGAACAGCTTACAGAACTCAGGGAAGTGCTTTACTTACTATTATCTGTTTACTATAAAAGATACAACTCAAGAATAACCGAATGGAAGAGATGCGTAGGACAAGATATGTTGGAAGGAGGAGAGCTTCCATGCCCTCTCTGGGCACACCCCCCTCTAGCACCTCAATGTGCTCATCAACCTGGAAGCTCTCCAAAGCCCTTCTGTTAGGGTTTGTTTGTTTGTTAATGAAGGTGTCATTACATGGGCATGCATTACATAGGTATGATGAAATCATTGGCCATTATTGATTAACTTGACCTCTGGCCCCCCTTTTCCCTCATCAGAGGTCACATGGTGGCACTGAAAGTTTTAACTCTCTAACTCAAGGTTGGTTCCCCTGGCAACTAGTCCCCATCTTCCAAGAGTCACCTCATTAGCAAAAATTCAGGTATGGTTGAAAGGAGCTTATTATAAATGCTCCTCTCATCCTTACCACTCAGGAAATTACAAGTGTTTTAGAAGCTCTGTGCCAGGAACCTGGGATAAAGACCAAATGTATATTTCTTATTATATCACAATCTCTATCTATCATCTATGTATCATTATCTATCTATCTATCTATCTATCTATCTATCTATCTATCTATCTATCTATTATCTAGCTATTATCTAGCTATTATCTATCATCTATCTACCTATCTATCTATCTAAATAAATCTTGATGATTGTTTCAATTATATGCTGTTGTATAACAAACCACTCCAACATAGTGGCACAAAATAGTAACCATTTGTTATGTTCATAGATCAGTCAATTGGTAATATGGGCAAAATATAATGGTGGATGGCTTGTCTCTGCACTGTGATATCTGGGGTCTCAGCTTGGAAGACTTAACACCATGGGTTGACATAAATAACTGGGGGATGGTACATATGAAGTTTTTACACACAAATGTCTTGTACCTAAAACTCAAAGGCTGGCTCATCTGAGACCGTTGACCACAGTATCTACATGTGGTGTGTCCAAGTGGCTGCATTCCCTCCCTCCAGGAAACCTCCAAGTCACTGGATTGCTTATATGGTCTAAGAACAAGTGTACTAGGGAATAATCTTGGAGATGAGTAAGTTCCATGACCTTTTATGACCTTGCCTTGAAAATCAGATAACATTACTTCTACCTTATTACTTCTACTTTATTGCTCAAAGCAGATACAGCAGCACCCAGATAAAAGAGAAGTAAATATAGATCCCACCTCTTGATGGGAGGAGTATCAAAGAATTTGTGGCCATATTTTAAAACTAATTAACCTTGTCTTTTAATCTATATGCATTTCTCAAGAGTTTGAAACTCTTTGGACACCAATCAATTTATTCTCAGGACATAGGAAGGAGGTAGATTGGTAATATAACCCACAGGGCAGTCCTCTTTCTTTTCAAGGCCCTAGGATATATTTCTCTAACTGCCTTCTGAGGAGGGATATGTGCAGGGAATAAATCTTAAAAGTACCACTTCACCTGCTACCAAAGAACAAAATGTCTACTGGACTCTGACATGAATATCTGCATGTTGAGGGATTCAGGTAGTTGCTTCTAAGTCACACAGAACTGGAGGTGGGAGCGAGGGAATCAGGCATGACGTCCTGATATACTCATTCTCTTGAATGCACAAGGGACAAGACTCACCACATCGAGTGTATGGCCTAGGTCTTAGTGTGGGGGTGGGTGGTGCCCTCTTCCAATTCATGTTATAAAATTCCCTTGCATTATCTGAAAACATATGTTTGTTTCTGAATCGCTTTTCTCCAATCTCTAATATTCTCCCAGGTTACAGGAGGGAGAAAAGAAGTCTCAGTTTACCAGGGCCCAGCACTACTCTTTTATTTTACAGAGGATGAAAGGAAGCAGTTAAGATGGTCAGAGAAAGTCAGCTGTACAGAAGGTAAAGATAATCAGGTCAGCTGATGGTGGAGCTGAGGCTGGTGAGCTGACCAGTGGACACGCAGGAAGTCACAAGGATGACTTTCTATGTCATGATTTTCTCCAAGCCTGGTCATGCTCCTGGCCCAGTGTTTTTCTCAGATGCCATACCACCTTACTGCTACTAAAACTTAAAATTTTCATGAGGCTGACTATTACACAAAGACATGGCTGTCACTAACTCCTGCATTGTCTCTGGGCAAGTCATTTGCCATCTTAGGTCCCTTGCAGCTCTAACCTACTGTAATTCAGAGAAGAGAAAGGGCAGCTTGATTTCTGAAAAATCTCGACCATGTATTCACAAGTGGATCAGAGAGGCAGGTCAGCTGAATTCACAGGTGCCAAATTTTGCATAGGACACATTTATACTGAGAAAATATTCATTGTTTACCTAAAATTCAAATTTAACTGAGCATCTCATATTTTTCTTTGCTAAATCTGGCAACCCCACATTAATAATTACAAGTGTAGCTAGACTCTAGATCAGGGATCAGAAAATACTTCCCATAAAAAGGCCACATAATAAATATTTTCGGGTTTGCCATTGTAGTGGAAAAGCAGCCATAGACAATATGTAAACAAAGGGGCCTAGCCATGGTCCGATAAAATTTTATTTCCAAAAGAGCTGGTGGGCCCTACTTTCCAGATTCCTTTTCTAGAGCTAAACTACCTGGTTTAAAGACCAATATGCCATTTATCAAATCTGTGAAATTAAGCAAGTTATTTAATCTTTTTATGCCTTAGTGTCCGCATCTATGTTATGGGAGATAATAATAGTACACCTGCCTCCTAGGGGTGGTGTGAAATGATATGATCTCTTATGTGTGAAATGTTCAGAACAATGCCTGCACGTAGCAAATGCTGTAAAGGACCAAAGCATATCACTTTGTGATGTAAAGTTTAAGTTTCTGAATCAGAATGGGCTAGAATAGGAATAGTTAACATTCATTTAGCACTTATCTGGATCGGGCTAGGTACTTTACATATATTAACTCATTTAATCCTCACAACAGCCTAGTTTATAGGTAAATTATTACTTTTGTCATCGTTATCAACCCCATTTTACAAATAAGAAAACTGAGACCCAAAGTATTAGTGGCTTGTTTAAAGTCAGTTAGTTTGCAAGTAGCTCAGCTGGGATTTGAGACCCTGCAGTCTAGGGCCAGAGACCATTCGCTTCACCCCTACTCTAGAAGGTAAAGATACAAGAGCAATGGGCAGATTAGGAAATGCCACTTTAAATGATTGCACTGCTGTTTAACTAACTTCTGGGCAATAACTTAAATATCATTTATTTTCAAGAAACACAATAGTGCTTACTCAGCTTTTGCTTTGAGGATTACTTTCCCCTTGTTCCTCTTTAGTTCTGAGGGGTATTACCCACATCTGTGGTGCCCCACTAAACTCATGTGGCAAAGCCTCTGGCTCTGGGAATATATTAAATTTCAGAAGCATGAACTCTTTTTCGTTCTTTCCTCCCCTCTAGAGTTTTCTTCCTATTTCTTTCTGTCTCCTTCTCATCTCTCCTCTGTAAATTTTTTCTCTCCTTCTTCTCCACAACTTGTTTAGACCTGAAAAGAAGCCAGGGGAAAGATATTTGCTTTGGGAGAAGAAGAGAAAAATAAAAGATGAGCTAGCTGAGTAAAAGAATAACTCCAATTTTCCACAAAGGACTACTTCATGAAAGGATTGTGACTGATGGTACTTCATAGTGGTTCTCTCTCTCTTTCTCTCTTTTCTTTAGGAAAAACCAAGTTGATGTAAACAGCTGGAGGCCGTCACTTGAAAAACCAAGAAAGTAAGATGAATAAGACTTCCTGTTTTCCTCTCCTACCCGGGTCTACAGGGGGCTGGCCTACAAGGCTGCCTTCCAAACCAGATGTTTGATTCCCAAAGCTTGTTTCGAAGTCTCTGCTTATCAATTATTCTTTACACAGCATGACCAGACCTTACATTCACTTACAACAAGCATGTTTCAGCTAAGCGCCTGCTGAGACCCAGGTCTTCTTGGGAAAAGCAGGGCAAATGTAGCCAGCATATGACATGGGACCAATAAGTTAAATTTTCTTCTATCACACTGTCAATTATGTGCAGCATCAACAATCATCCTCCCATATGCCAGGTTCCAGGCTAGATTTAATCGCGTCTAGTCCGAGTGACAAGCACGTACGGGGAAAGTGTTATGCTCCCTGTCCTATAGGTCATGAAATCAAGCCTTACAGAGGATAGTTACCCGATCCCACTTTCCACACCTAGTAAGGTTCCCTCTCCACCCATTCCTCACTCTCCATCTTACCTTATTTAGAAAAGACTAATGCGTGGAAAATAAACATAGGAATAGAGAAGCCGTCCTTTCTGGAAAGGAGTTACTATTGCCTGCATCGCTTTCAGTTCTGGACTTCAGGGCATGTTGCTTTTCTCCTTGCCTGCTCACCCTCTTTGGAGACATGTTGTCATTGAGCTTGAAGGTGTATCTGCCTCCTCTGGGGTCACACCCGGCTGACAGGCCCGGGCCCCACTGCCAGTAATAACGCAGGCTCCTTTCAGCCTCTGTTCAGTATCTCTGGCTCATGACTTCTCCTCAGATATGTCACCCAGAGCTGGGAGGGCATATCTCCTTCACAATAAAACTCTTAAGTGCACAAACAGACCATAAAAATGAACTCCAAGCATGACACCCGACCATATTTGACTTTTTCATGGTGAGCAGCAATCTGCCAATAGGACTAATGGCGGGGCTATTAACATTACTTTCTCTGAAAAATAGGGCACAAAGCATGTACTTTTGGTTGAAGCTGACTCTTGCCTGTTGGGAAATTAATAGTGGCTTAGAAATACATGATCATCACAAATTGTTCTTTGTTTGTTTTGTGAGGTCTTCAAAAATTCCCATAATTTTTTAACTGTAAGGATACCAGAATTTGCTTTTCAACCATTTAATATGTCCCCACAAGTAGACTTCGAAGCATTTCTGGGAGGCCTCCCCGTCAGTTATGGCTTCGCGTCTACCCCTTCAATGGTTTGCCACGTGTCTCGGTGGAGAGAAGCACTTGCTACTGTTACGCCCCACCCTCTGCCTCATGATCTCCAAGAATAAGAGGAGTAACCTATTTCACAAGGTTCGGGCCCTCCCAGTGTAGCCTCACTCGTCCCTGTTGGGCGAGGATGCCGTAGGCCAGTGTTTCATGCTCGAAGTCTGGAAAACTCTGATTTCGATGAAAATAAAAAAAAGAGAAACAAACAAAAAAACTTTTAAATTAAATTCTCAGTGTCATGTGTCACTCTGAGTGCCCAGAAGGGGATGTACTGTGTAGTTTCCCAAACTTTTTTGACCCGGAGCCCTTTACTTCGGGATCTCTCACAGTATTAGTGTCCGATAGACACACTTTGAGAAATCACAGAGTGGCCATGTGACTACCATATATTAAAGACTGACTGATCTCAGTCCAATGCTGGACATTCTGCAAACATTTTCTCACTTAATGGTTATCATATGCTGAACAACAGGTCTTATTATCACCATGTCACAGGCGAAGAAAACAAGGCTTAGAGAATTTCAGTTATTTGCTCAAGGACACACAGCCGAAAGGTAGTGCCAGGGCAGGAAACCAAGAGGTTTTGAACCCTAAATCTTATGTTCTTGTTTTTCCTTAATAATATATATGTGTAACTGTACACTTGAAACCTACATAATTTTATTAACCAATGTCACCCCAATAAATTGAATTAAAAATGTATATTTTTTTATTTTAGAAATTTTAAAATGCAGAAGGGAACGTAACAAACACCTATCTTTCTACCATGCAAAATGAGTAATTCTTAAGTTTGGTCACATTTGTGCCTAGTCTTTCTTTTTAAAAATTAATGAAATGCTATGAATATATCATGTTCATTTCTTACCAGGAGGTTTCCCTGTTACAAATGAACCCCAACTACAGGGGCAACATTGTGAAGCACCACCGCCCAGGCTGCTTTGGGTGATGTCTTGCCAATCCATAAAAGTATTTCCTCTAGCTCACTTTTCATTGCCCCAGTGCCCTCTTGTGTCCCATTCTAAATCTGAGGCACAAGGAGAAATATTTTTAAATAATGTGATAAGCAAACTCTGAGGTCAGTAGTTAAGAAAGGAGCTCCATTAGGGTTTTCAGAGTGATGAGTGGCACCTAGGGAGATATTCTCAGGTGGAACGGTTGAATGTGCCAGAGGAGCTGACAGCAGTAAATGTTGAGGAGCCCTAACTAGCGACATCACACAGTGTAACCAAAGACACGTGTGGACTCAGGGCCTGTGTCCAAGTGTTACACTTGTAATCATGCCAGACCACCCATCCGTGTTCTCATTACTTGATTTATTTTTCTACAGTCATCCCTACCTGACATATTTTGTACTTTTGCGTGTTTATTGTTTCTTGCTTGTCTTCTCCACTAGAATGTAAACTTTATGAAGGTAGAGCTGTGTCTGCTCGTCACTACGGTACCTCCTCACCTGTCTTTCTCTGCTCCAGTTCATTAGAGACTATTCGTATATCTAAAGAGGATGAAAGGAGTCATCCAAGAAGGAAGCAGAACAAATTTTTAAGATTTTAAAGACTTAAAGGGGAATCAAATCTGATATCAAGGATTAAATATAATTTTTTTTTTTTTAAGACTCAACTGCTGGTGTTAGTCTATAAAGAGCCTCTTTTTATAGGAGGTGAACCTGTGCATTCAGAAGAAGAATTACACTCCAAAGCTGCGTGGGACACTGTTTTCCCAGGGAAGACTCCTGCGGCTGGTCACAGGAGGGAGAAACAGGAAGTAGAGCTTTGTGTCTCGGTCTATTGATCACCTTCACTGTGGCAACAGATGACCCCAATTCTCTTTGGTTTGCAACATCAAAGGTTTACTTCTGGTGGCCTGCCTCTGCTCCTTAGGTCTTCTCTATTTGGGATACAGGCTGAAGGAGAAGCTCTTATTTGCAACATGCTATTCTTATAGCAAAGGGCGTCTGTTTAAATGTGATATAAGTCATATCCACACCCATTCTATTGACCAAAGCAAGTTACATGGCCAAGCCTTATGTCAGGGGACAGGAATGTATATTCCTCCTCTAAGAGGGGTCAGTGAAAGTCCATGGCAACAGGCAAGAATTACGATTCTTTTATAAAAAGGGAGAACGAAGAGTTAAGAGCAATAATATAATCTACCCCCCCCCAATTTTTCTATATTCCTGGAGCCTAAGAAACATCAAACCAGTCCTGTGCATCCTTAGCCATTGGAGAAGGAAGAATTAAAAAAGAAAAAATATAGAATTTTAGGATAACTTTGGATCTAATGTCTTAGATATCTTAGGGTATCTTACCTTAGTCTATCTTAGATATTTTAGGATATCTTAATATCTTAGGATATCATTGCAGGATGATGAGGATGATAATAATAATGATGAAGAAGAATAAGAAGAAGAAGAAGAAGAAGAAGGAGGAGGAGGAGGAGGAGGAGGAGGAGGAGGAGGAGGAGGAAGAATAAGGTGACTGCTGCTATATAGGAAAGTCACTAGTGAGTGTACTTCACATTTTGTCATGACACTTTCGGCTCTTTTCCAGTAGTTGCCTCTGTTCCTAGTTTATGGTTTAACTTTTTTTTTTTTAAATGAAGAATGGCTGCTGAATTTTAGCAAATACTTTTTAGTATTTGCCCTGATAAAATTGTACACGCTTTGTGCCAGGAATGGTAATCGAGCCTCATGCGAAGAAAAGCAGATGAGGCAGCAACCCTGAGATGAAGGAAAAAGAAAGATTCTGTTCCTCAGATATTAACACATGAAAGTAACTCCCATCTACTTTTGTTTTTCCAGAATAAATATTAGATCAATGTATAAATAAAACCATTTGTTTTTATCTTTTAAAAATAGTGGCATATATGGTCATAAGAGGTGTCTTGGAGACTTTGGCAAATTTTTCTCTTTGTCCTTTAATCTGACCTGTGCCTCCAGCTCCTAACTTCTCCTGCCTCACTCACATAATTCTCCGCATATCTCTGAACTACAATTTCAGCCTCTTCCAGAGTCTGACAGACACTACTGAAATTGGCATCAAGAATTATCATTAATTAATGACAGCTGAAATGAATCGCATAGCCTTTAGCCTTGTATGCTTTCTAAATCCTATTGATGTGAACAATATTAGTCTGATCATATTGGTCTTGTTTTCACATCTTGCTTATAATGTGGCTTCTTCCTTGATTTGCTGAGAGTACACCAGTTTCTCCCACAGGGAACCACATTCTTGAAGTGGGTGGATCCCAGGAGCTCACCTGTAAGTCTCTGAAAAGCTCCAGAATCCCCAGGAAGCTCTGGCCAGCTGTCTTAGTCTACAGAAGTGAAGTGGCTGGTTTTCAAGGCTCATTCTCCAAAAACCACTGCAAGGTGC
>NW_006442508.1:7815961-7825712 GCF_000325575.1 Pteropus alecto | reverse complement strand
GCAGCTGCCTCTGGGTGTAATGACCTCTCCTTCCAGGCTGCCTTTCAAACCATCCTGAGTGTCTCTTATCAGCAAATCTTTAACTGGAACCATTTGGCAATAGAGTTTGGGGAAATGTAGTCTCCAGAAAGGGCTAGTACTTACATTGTTTTGACAACAGACAATTAGCAAATTATTATAAATTATCATGGATCCATATTATGGAATACTATGCTGGAATTTAAAAGAATCAGGAAGATTTACATATATGTTAGAATTGAAAGGATTCTCAAAACATATTAAGTGAGAAAGGAATAGTGCAATACAATAAGTAGCGTATAGCCTCATTATAAAAAGTTAAATAAAACATAAGTGTTAGTATAGAGAAATGCATTTTTGTAATCACAGAGAAAACTATCTGGAAGGTCACATACAAAATTCATTGCCACAATTACTTCTGGGGAAGTGAGTGGAATTAGGGGGTTAGTGAATAAGAGTTTTCACTTTTTGCTTTCTATACTTCTTTATCGTTTGACTTTTCACAATAATTGATTCATGTACTATTTATATGCTTAAAAATTTTGAACTTTATATGTGTGTGTATATGTGTGTACATATGTATGTATATCTATCCATCCGTTTTCATTTATGCATTGTAATAAACCAGATATTAGGGAAACAACAGTGACCAAAACAGATATTGCTCCTTAGCATGTCTCTCCCTTACCTACTCATTTTAACCACCTACCCATTTGAGTTCTTTTATTCCAACTATTTTATCTCCTAGAGCCACACTCCTCTCTCTTTTGTTTAAATTCGATCTAAAGTCTACAGACTTTACGTTTAGTTTGGCTCTCAGTTTCTCCATAAAATATTGTGAAATGGGGAGCAACTCCAAAACTTTAAGTCCCGTCCTGATCTGAATGTGGGTCAAATTTCTCCCTGGGAACCAATTTCCCTGTTTTGTCAACACTGTCAAGCACAAAGCTCTTTACGATCTGTTTAATAGACAAGGAAACTGAGGCTCCCTGAAAGCTAGAAGGTGTTTCTCAACAGCATGAGGTAAATGCAGTGAAACCACCTCCACTTCCCTTCGATCCTGATATCAGATACTGCTTGAGAGGAAGCCTTGATGGGACTGAGCTCAGGAATATTAGTGGGAGACAATGATACTTTGTACACAAACACAGATTAGCCCTCTGTTCCTTTGTCGAGGATTTTTAAAGTGCTCATTTTCTATCTGTAGAAGTAATTTGAGATCAAAGCTACAGATGTTTTTGTAGAAACAAAGGACTTGCTTTTCAACCAGAAAAGAAGAGGAAGTCTTCTACTTTCCTCTAAAACCTTTCCAAATAACTCACCTTTATATCCATGTCCCCAGGTAGGATCATCCCGAATGCTCTGCTCCCTGAGCATTCTGTTCTTCATGCAGACATGACACTGGCCACATGGCGTTGTGGTTATCTATAGAAGTAAAGGTCTAGGTCTCATATAAGATAGCACAAGTCTCTGCAAAGATCTTACAACACTTCAGAGACGTCCCTGTCCTAGATGAGTTCACAAGTGCACGTTTCTCAAAAAGTGTCATGAGAACTACAAGACCTTTTGAGAATTAAGCTTCCTGCTGGTCAGGCCTGCGCTTCTGCCCTGGCGTGGGCAGATGGCACCAGCTGGCTCTTCCACCCTGCCTTTGGGAGAAACATGAATAGCTTCTTTCAAGGTCCAATGTATTTAACATGCATCATTCAACAGCTATTTATTGAGCACCTACAAAGAGTCAGGGGAGGCAAGGGTAAGAATCCAATGCTGAGTGAGATAAGCTCCTTGACTTCCAGGCAATCACAGACTAGAGGTAAATTTGCTTATTTCATTATAACTAAAGACTCTTTCAGCTATTACTGTCCTCTCTATTCCTATGACTCTATGGTCTTGTGATTTTGAGCCTCTGCCATTGCCATAAAAAAAAAAAATACACACACACACAAATACAAACATAGACAAACAAAGAACATGCCCATGCATCAGGGGAAAGGTGAAGAAACTCTAGGACAAAGCAGAACTGTCCCAGCCAAGCCCAGGCAAGACAGCGGACACAGAACTGGCCATTAACTCCACGAGCATAAATGACAGTTATTTTAAGCCATTGGTTTTAGGGTTGTTTGTTATGCAGCAAATCTAAGCAGATAACTCTATGATGTTATACTCTGCACCTTCCCACTCCTCCCCCATTCTTCGGTAGTTGTCTGGTTGGCGGGCAGATTTAAATGTTCAGACAAACCATGACCTTTCTTTTGTTCTTCACATTATGACTCCTATGGTTCTTGAATTTTAAAGAACATTAGAATTATTACACATATTTATATATAAAGCTCACATATGCAACATTTTATAAAAAAGTTAAATAATTTTTCAAGTTTTGATTTAGTGAGCTTTTCTATTTACTCACTACTTTTAGAAACTAACCCCAATTAAAGTGAAACTCCATTACGTTTATCATTACTTAAATCGTAAGCTTCTGGAAGGTAGGGACTCTATTATATTTATCTCTGTGTCCACCTACCCCACTCCACTCCCAGGCTAGCTCAGTGTTCATTTAATTGTTTTATAGTTATTGAGTATCTCACAGCACGGGGCAGCATTTCTAGAGAGCTCTGGGGAAACAGTGCATTGCTTCCAAAGGCTTGCAAGCTGAGATGTGTAAACTGTCCTTCTAACATGTATTTATCGTTTTTATTGAAAAATTAAAACAAAGCCAGGAAACCCCAGTCTCTCGTGCGCACATTTCCCTTGCCAATTAAAGCAGCACAATTTTCTTCATCTCTGACTGCCAACCAGGTGCAAATTGGAAACAGAATATTTCTGAAAAAGTTTCCCTTCCTCAGATTTCATCACACAGCTGCTCTCGGCTCATACACCCAACTGTTAAAAAATCCCCCAGGAACTGTTGCACTTGAAGGAGGCATGCTCAAAGTACTGGCCTAGAGACGGGAATCTGCTCTGGGAGACCTGACCCAAGTCTCCACCCAGCCGCAGGAGGTCACAGCTCACTTCTCTCCCCAAACCTGCTCCCTGCGAGATTTAGGCCAACATGGCCAACCTTCTCTGTTTGTCCAGCTGGACATTATGGATAATGACACCTAACTACCTCACCAGGCATTGAGGAATTCAACAGACACTTTGAGGTCCTTGGTTGAAAAGTGCTCTGAAACTCAGGCAGGAGGGAGAAACCTTGTTTGGCAGAGGAGGGAAAAAAGAGCAGTGTGGCAGGAAAAGCCCTCCAGCACACTAGTCGTCCCCTTCCCATCCCTTCGATTTCTCAGGTGTTCACCCGGAACCAGTTCACCTTGACCCCAGCTGCAGCGAGCCATATTAACTTGCCTCACAGCGCCTCTCTTTTGACTTTTGGTAAAAGAAGCAGCAGCTCCCCACGCGCCCCTTTCCCAGAAGTGAGAGCAGAACCCCCAGCACACCAGCAGATCTCTCTGACAATCTTTCTCACACCTCCAGCTTTCCTCAGACTGAAAGTCTGGAGATTGGTGGTCAGTTAAGGGAAAAATCCCAGTTTCCCACTGCCTCCTGCTGCAAGTCCTGCCTTCTGGCCGCACGTCTCCCTTTGGAATGTGGCATCTATATCTTGACACTTCAGGTAAACTGAGACAAGAAGAGTCCAATTTTAATACCCTGTTACTTTTCTAGTAAATTACCAGGCTCATAGGCACCTGATAAATTGTGTTGAGTGAATAAATATTGCTCTATCTTTCTTCACCATTTCTTTTGTTTTGTTACTGTGTTTTGACTCTGACTAAAATCTAGGCTTCTCTAGGACTAAGATTATGCCTCGCGCAGAGCCGGACCTCGGTGAGTCCACGTTACTCCGAGTGTGGTCCTGGGATCGCCAGCATCAAAGTTATATGAATGCTTGTTTAAAAGGCAGAATCTGGTGTCCATGCTGTTATCTGACTTGAAGCAAGGATCTGCATTGTAAGTTCTTCCTGGCGTGTGTATTTACACTAGGCACTGTCCTAAGCAAAAGAGACTAAAATGTTTGGGGATCAGGGAAAAAGACAAAGAGGATGAGGGGACACAGACTTCTTGAAAGCTGTAGTGATCATCATCTGAACAAAGTGTCACAATAGAAGTTTCATTGTCAGTTGTCCTAGCAAAGTGCAACTATATTTTCCTTGCTTTCTTTTTCTATCTCCAAAAGCAAATCGTACTTTTACACTGTTGAAGAAACAAATAAAATCAGTCTTTATTTATTACAGCACATTCAGAAGGTTTAAGATACTTTCGATGGTTCTATCATGCGTCTAAGCATTGCATATTTTTTTTCTTTCTATATTTTGAGAAAGGTATGTGTCCAACTCATCCTCCAGTGTACCATCTCCGCATTTATGGTTGAAGTGTTTGATTTCTTTGAGATTTCTTTCTAATGTGCCTAATCTAATGCCCTGCATGTACACAGTAAACAATGGATGTTCCAGTTTCCTGTCAAGATTTCAGGGTTTTAATGAACAATTCTGCAATTAGTAGAAAGTGGCAAATCCAAAACATTAGGTGTGGTGTTACAACATATTGTCTTAAAAATCTTTGTTGAGAAGAAGATAGAAAAATTATGGAGAAAGATGGAGTCTGTACATGGATGAGGTAATAAGAAACACTTGGTATGCAAAGAGGAGTGACTATACTAATATTTTTGTAAGGATAATCACAACTTCAAATATTTTCCCAGCATTTTTATATTGATGCCTACTGTTAAAATATGCACCTGGCAAACTTAAGTTAAACTTTTATTTCTTCTTGAGCTCAACTTACATGTTGAATGAAACTCCATTTTTACGAAGGGAGAATTTGTGGTCATTGTCTGGAGTGCCTTGAAGTGAATAAGGATCCCTAGGGGAAATGCTTTACTGTTACAAACTGGGAACATTCAAAATGCAGGAAATAAAGTCGGTCCAAGAACTGGACACCTATGTCTGTCTCCCTATTGACTTTCCTAATCTTTTTTGACCTCTGCAGCAGATTGTATCACATCCTTTGGATTTGACATCATACACAAGCTGGAAGAAGGAACCCATAAAAAAGACTGATTGCTAACTCTATAGTGCTATACACAATGTGATATGTATATTTGGCTTTCTACTGGAGGGCAAAGTTTAGAGCCTCTGAGCCTCTCCCAGTGTATGAGAATATGAAAATAATAGAGAAAATCTGCAAAACCTAAAGTTGGCTCTTTGAAAGGATCAACAAAATTGACAAAACTTTAGATTAACAAGAACCAAAGAATGATGACTGAAATTCCTAAAATCAGGAATGAGAGAGGGGATATTAGTACTGACCTTACAGAAATAAAAAAAAAATTATAAAGAAATACTAGCAATAATCAGATTAGTTGGATGAAATGAAGAAATCCCTAAAAAACACAAAATACCAAAAACTGACTCAAGAAAAATAGAAAATTTAAGTAGATCTATCACAAGTAAAGTGATTGACTTAGTAATTTTAAAACTTTCCATGAAGAAAAGCCCAGGCCCAGATGACTTACCATTGAATTCTACTAACCACATAAAAAAATTAATATCAATCTTTTACACTCTTCCAAAAAAAGTAGAAGGAGAAGGGCTGGTCTCCAACTCATTCTATGGCACCAGCATAATCCTGTTACCAAACCAGACAAAAACATAACAGAAAACCATCGACCAACACCACTATGAACATTGATGCAACAATTCTCAACAAAATACTAATTAAGTGAATTTAGCAAGGTATTATAAAAAGGATAATACAACATGACTAAATAGAATTTAACCCCCAAATGCAAGTTTGGTTTAACATCTGAAAATCAATTAATGTAATATATCATATTAATAAAATAAAGGGCAAAAAACACATGATTATCTTAATAGATGAAGAAAAGCATTTGACAAAATCCAACACCCTTTCATGGTAAAAACATGCATCAAACTAGGAACAAAAGAGAACTTCCTTAAATTGGTGGAGCATCTACAAAGCACTGACAGCTAATGTAAATCTTAACAGTGAAAGACTGAATGAGTTCCTCCTGATTCTTCTGCAACTTTGTACTTCAATTTTCAGTAGGCATCTCAAACTATACACATCCTGAACTGAACTCTTGATTCTCTCCAAATCTGCTTCTTTTCCACTTCTCTCTTTATCGGTAATTGGAATCACAATATACCAGATTGGGCAAACCAAAATCTCAGGTGCCATCCATACTCATGACAATCCTTCCTCCCACATCCTTCAGCAAGTCTTAATTACACAACTCCAAAACATTCTGAATTCATTTACCTGAATTCCTTTCCTGCTACCACTCTAGTCCAAATCGATAACATCTTTCACCTGGACTATTCTGCTAGCCTCCTGTTTAGTCTCTGGCCTTCTACTATTGCCCCTCTAAAATCCATTATTTCCACAGCAGCAGGCAAACTCTTAAATGTATAAATTAAATTATGTCGCTCCCTTGCTTAAAGGCCTGATGGCTTTTTGTGGTAGCCAGCCTTTAAGATGGCCCCAAAGCTATCTGATTTCTTGTTTTCTTTTTTCTTTTTTTTAAATTAAGTTTATTGGGATAACATTGGTTAATACAATTATATAATTTTCAGGTGTACATTATAATTTGACATCTATGTATTCTATTGTGTGATTACCACCCAAAGTCAATTTCCTTCAGCTACCATATATTTGATCCCCTTTACCAACTTCACCCTACCCCTACTCCCCTATGTTTAACTCCCTTTACCTGTCTACCTCTCTCATTCTCTCCTACCCCCTATCTTCTGGTAACCACTAGTCCATTGTCGAAGTCTCTGAGTCTCTGTTTGTTTGTCCTATTCATTTGTTGCTTTTAGGTTTATATCCCACATATAAGTGATGTCATGTGGTTTTCAACTTTTTCTGTCTGGCTTATTTCACTTAGCATGATTATCTCAAGGTCCATCCATGTTGTTGCAAATGGCAGTATTTCATCTCTTCTTATGGCTGAGTAATATTCCATTTTATATATGTACCACAGCTTCTTTAGCCAATCATCTATCATAGAACACTTTGGTTGCTTCCATGTCCTGGCCACTGTGAATAATGCCGCTATGAACATTGGTGTGCAAATATCTTTTTGGATATGGGTTTTCAAGTCTTGGGGGTAAATACCTAGTAGAGGGTCATGTGGTAGATCAATTCTTAGTTTTTTTGAGGAACCTCCATACTGTTTTCCATAGTGGCTGTACCACTAGCAGTGTATGAGGATTCCTTTTGCTCCGCATCCTCTCCAACACTTGTTATTACTTAACCTGTTGATTATAGCTATTCTAACAGGTGTGAGATGGTATCTCTTCATGGTTCTGATTTGCATTTCCCTAATAGCTAGTGATGGTGAGCATTTTTTTTTTAAATTAAGTTTATTGGGGAAACATAATTTTCAGATATACTTTATCATTTGACATCTGTATATTCTATTGTGTGTTCACCACCCCAAATCCAGTTTCCTTCAGCTACCATATATTTGATCCCCTTTACCCACTTCACCTTCCCCTATATATACTAGTGATTTCTTGTTTTCATGCCCTATTTATTCCCTTTCAACATTGAATAAGGCTGAGCTGTATAACCACTAGGATACTATAAAACTTACGTTTTGAAAATTCCAGTACTAGGACATAAGACACTGTGGCTTTTATCTCGTTTTCTCTTATATCACTTGCTCTGGGGTAAGCCAGCTGCCATGTCACAAGGACATTCAAGCAGCTCATGGTGAGGACTGAGTGACAAGGTACAGAGACTTCTCACCAACAACCATCACCAACTTGCCTGTTATTTGAGGGAGCCATCCTTGGAGTGGGTATTCTAGTTCCAGTCAACCCTTAAAACGACTGCCTCAGCTATTTGATCAGTCCAATAAAATCTATATTGTTAATTACTTCAGAGCTCTATAAAATATTGACACAATCTTTTTCAAATGTATTAATGGAAACACACAATATGCCCAGAACAAAATAGCATCATATAATGTTAGTTCAAGAAGCTTTTATTTTACTGAAGATGTAGTCAAAGTTTGAAGTGTCGTTACAATTTCATTTGGTCTTTATTTCTGTATATTTCCATAGAATTTTCCTTTTTGACCAGAGTCAGGTAAGTATAGATTTGGTGTTCCATCATTTCTTTCTTTCTTCGTGTTAATAAATTGCACAGAAAAAAAACATGACCAAAGAAAAGCCCATCACAGTGAATATGAACATTGAAGGGCCACATGGAGCTGAGCAGAAGCCATTAGTCACTTCATCTTGTTTGGATGGTAAAATCATTCTGGCAAGTGCAGTCATGATAGAAATTCATTGCCACATGGCAGTGAGTGTTATGTCAGGTGATTATTTTTGTAACTCCATCCACCTGGCATCACCAGCACCTTAGACAGTATGCCGGAACGTTGAGACAATGTCACCTCAAGGGAGAATCTAAGCTCTTTTATTATTGGGTTATTCTAGGGCTTATGGGGTCCTTTCCATCTGAGAGCTCTGTTTTGCTGTCAGATTGTGCAGTGAAGTCCATTACTCTCTCTGAGATGCCCTGCTGACTCATTCAGCAACCTTCAACCATTTTAGCTCTATACTGAAAGCTCTTCTTGTGCCGAAGAGGCAAGAGACATAAATAGCAAACAGCTTTGAAAACTGAGGACTAATTGTGTCTCATTCAACAGTCTTCTCACCAGTAACTCTGACTCCACCCCCATAATTCCTCAGTGCACATACACATACAGACAGAGACACACACACATATACTCAAATACATGCACAACACACACATACAGACACACCTTCACACACACAGACACATCCTCTCACCCCTTCAATAGTGACTCTTTCAAATTAGCATAAAAACACAAAAGCTATACTTGGTTTCCGTAATTGTACCTTACTAGACTACCTTCTTAATTTCCTGGATTTTCTTTGCATTTTATGTACTCAAACTTAGATGGATAGTGCTCTCTCTAGGATAGTAAATAAGGAATTTAGATAGGCAAGAAGGCTAAATTGAGGCAATAGTGAAAATGTAGCCCTTGAGGCTTGACCTTTGCCTAAATGGTCACCCAACAAACCAGAGTGGCTAGCTGCAGTGCAGTCAAAGTTGGTAGTTATGGTGGGAGGTAGCAATGTACTGTCTACACATGAAGACACCTGAATCCTTAATTTCTACAACCTACTAGACTGTCTGGAGCAATATTTTAATATGGGCTTTTGTATCGAGTTCTCTGTAGGATAAATTTGTTTTATAGCTTTTATTGGACCTCAATGGCATCAATTAAAAGGATAATTTGACATATTGGAAAGGATAGAGATAATTTGGAGAGATCTGAAGCAAAGTATCCTGCTCTGCTTATGTGTACAGGGCCCAAAGTAGCCATCAGAAGAAACTCATCAGCCTGCTAAGGTATATTTCCCAGGGAATTTGAGGCTTACATGATCCCATATACCAGGAAGCCTCCACAGCTATCAATTTGTCCCTAGAATACACAGATTTCATTAGCTGCAGTTGGGATTTTAAAAGTTAACAAGCCCACCATTTGTACAAACAAATGTTTTCATATCTTTTCTGGCTCCTCAACCATCAATAATTATGAAAATGACATTACCTGGTACTGTTTACAAATTGTTTATAGACTAAGTGAAGGTTGTATCATGTGATGGACAGTTCACTGGCCTAAGAAGTCCCTTGCTGAGATTTATTACCTGTGTAAACTCAGGCAAATCTTGAACCT
>NW_006442508.1:7791116-7815943 GCF_000325575.1 Pteropus alecto | reverse complement strand
ATCTTTACAATGGAGACAATGGTAATATTTGCTCTCCCAATCACACAGGTCAAGGATCGAAGGAACCCGAGTGTGTGAAACAGCCCTAAAAATGTATGTCCCAAAGGAAAGGCATCATTATGATTCATGTGAGCTTACGGTTTGCTTTAGGGGGTTGCATAGGGAGAAAGGTTAAATACCCTCTCCCTACTCTATATGTGTTGCTGAAAGCATGTTATAGTATACATTAGTGATTCTCAACTGAAGGTGTTTTTTACCATCCAAGTGACACTTGTCAATGTGCGGAGACAGTTTTGACTGCCATGTCTTTTGGTGGGGGGAGATGCTACATGATTTCAGAGGGCAGAGGCCGCAGGTGTTTCCAAACATCCAACAATGCCCAGGGCATGCCTGATAAAAAAACTTATCCCATCCAGAATGTCGACAGTGCTAAGACTGAGAAATCCTGATGTGTACAGCTGCTTTCAGTCTGTGCCTTAAAGCCAGAAAAAAAGTTGTTGAATGATTTGGTATGCTGCCGACCCTCCGATCCACCCCTTGAAATCTTCTCCTCAATAGCTGAGTCAGGTAGAGGTCATGAAATCCCTCACGGTAATCATGTAGAGGAAAAATAAGCCCTTGAAGTGTCTAAACTAGTACTGTAGTCCCCACCCCGCTTATCTACGGTTCCACTTTCTACAGTTTTGGTTACCCGCTATCAACTGTGGTTTGAAAATATAAAATGGAAAATTCCAGAAATAAACAAGTCATAAATTTTAAATTGCATGCCATTCTGAGATGCACGATGAAATCCCACACTATCCTGGATGTGAATCTTCTCTTTGTCTAGCATATCTGCACTGCATAAACTATCTGCCTGTTAGTCACTTAGCAGATAGATGTCTTGGTTATCAGCTCAACTTCAGTGGTACCATATTGTGTCTAAGTACCCCAGGACACAAGTGTAGTGATGTCGACAATTCAGATATGCCAAAAAGAAGCTGTAGAGTGCTTCCTATGAGTGAAAATCTGTGTGTGTATAGGACTCAATACTATGTGTGGTTTTAGGCATCCATTGGGGGTCTTGGAATGTATCCCCTGCAGATAAGAGGGAATACTGTAGTTGTCATTTTGTGGTCCTCAGACCAGCAGCATCAGCTTCCCCTGGGAGCTTGTTAGAAATGCAAAGACTAAGGCCCCACTCCAGGCCTGCTAAATTGGTAGGGCCCAGCAATCTGTGTTTTAATAGGCCTCCTGGTGATTCAAATACAGGACATAGGTTGAAAACCACTGACTAAACAATAGTCACGATTCAGATCTTGCCACACTGAACTTGGAAAAAGCATTAGCTTGGGCCCAGCTGTAGGGACTCCTGGCAACATTTTCAACCCAGGAATTTCCCTGCTAGCTCCTCTATGCTTCAAGGAGCTTAGGCAACTTCTAGCTGCAGAAAGCAAATGTCGTTATGACTTAGAACTCTTATTGCAAGACGTCTTGCTGAGAACCTCCTGGAGGGGGAACAGTGTTGCCAGATGGCATGTATTAGGTCTTGCTTAGGCGTTTTGGATGATGGGCTTCTCACAGCAGAGCAGAGTGTAAGTTCACATCTCTCTGGGTAAGGGGCTGGCTTCGGGTTCCACAGCGCTGCCACACAGTGTACTCTATTCAGAAGGTCCTCAAGGGATGCAGTTGAAGCAGAAATGAGAGCGGGTAAGTATGGAAGTTTTCAAAGCCTGAGACTTTCTTTTCATGAGAGGTTCATCAGTTTCCAGACATTTACTAGTGGACCCAGATTCAAACCCCAATGGGAACAGAATATAATAAATTCCCTCTGTATATCAGATCTGTTATTTGGTTCTACCTCTGACACATTCTCTGACCATGTGGCTCTGGGAAAGTTAGTTAGCCTTTTCTAGACCACAATTGCTTCAGAAGTAACATTCTACTACTTTACCACAATATTCATTCACTTAATAAACATGTATTACATATCTACTATGTACCAAATGAAATGGAAATTTGTAAGTGGGAATTTAAGATGCATGACACAAAATCAGTTAGAAACTCACAGATACACACACACACAATTGTTTATAATGTACTGTGATAAATGCTCTAGGAAGTCTGATCAGAGCCCAGAGGAGAAAATGTGGAGGACATCTGCCCAGCTCTATTCCCATCTTATTCTGATAGCAGCACCCAATTCAGCATTGGGTAACTAAGCCTCTCCCATTGGTCCCAGTCTTCGTGGAAGTGTCAATCAAGCAGCCCAGCTCTTCCTTGGCCAAGGGATGGGCCCTAGAACCATGCTAACCCAATCAGTTATTATCTCCCTGGAATTACATTTTTGAATAAAGCAAAGGTTGAAAAACATTTGAATCTCATTTATACTCATGGGAAAGGTATGAAAAACTTATTTATTTTCATTTTCTAGATCCCAGAGCTACTTTCTGAGACACGATTGTTCAATTTTTCCTTCAGTTCTGGGAGGACCTGATATACTGCCAATAAATGCCTTCTTGCTGACCTGAAGTTGTTTCTGTTGCTTGCAACCAGGGAACTCTAACCAATTCAGGGAGTGTGAGGATCAAATGGACAAAGGTAGGTTCACTGGGAAGCTCTCTGAGCTTAGGCAATGTGTTCACTTGGTCATGTTTTTACTAGATGGCAAAAGTAAAGTTTTAATAGCAACCGTTTAAGACCACTGCACCTTTCCACTCCGACTTCCACTTATTCACATTTCCCTTTGTCTTGGATGGTTAATGGAGTGACCAAAGGTATTTGGAGCATTCAGCTTAGGAAGAAACAAGTTAGGAATACATTTAGTTTGGGTTTAATGGAATAATTATTAATTTGGCAGTCATTTTCAGATGTAGTAAAGTTATTGCCAATCATTCCAGTTTAGAAAAACCACAGGCATTCTAAGCCAGGGGTCCCCAACCCCTGGGCCGTGGATTGGTACTAGTCCGTGGCCTGTTAGGAACTGGGCCACACAGCAGGAGGTGAGTGGTGGGGGAGTGAATGAAGCTTCATCTGAATTTTCAGTAGCTCCCCAATGCTAGCATCACCACCTCAGCTCCACCTCAGATCAGCAGGCATTAGATTCTCACAGGAGCATCGGTCCCTGGTGCCAAAAAGGTTGGGGACTGCTCCTCTAAGCCATTTATTAAAAAAAAAAAACTTCATCAAACTTGTTAGAAGAATGGCTGAATTATATTGCTATTTCTTTATTAAAAATTATATTATAAATAATATTACAAAACTGTTTTTATATGAAGAAGTGGTAAAAGAGTATACAGTCAAAAAAGTTAGAGAAAAAATAATATAGAGGCATATCTGGCAATTTATTAATAAAATTATCAAATGACTTTTGTAATGTAGTATTTGTCAGCTTTTCACAACACAAATTTGTTGTGATTTTTCTCATAAATATTTATGCTCACATCTAATTTTGTATTCCTTTATTAAATAAGGCCCCATAAATTGAAGGATTAGGCTCCACAAAACCTCATCTACCCTGAAGACAATGTATACCCTGTATACTTAAGATTGCCCTTTGGAAACTGGCTCATTGTGTCAATGTGAAAAGTGACATCTTCATTCAGCAAACATTTTACTGGGAACTGATTTTAGATCAAACTTGGGTAGGTATCAAGGATATAAAGTGAAAAATTCTAGTGGTTCCCAAAATTGGCTAGGCAGCCAAACTCTGAAGAGTTTTTAAATATACATGGATTTCTGGGTCCAAATGAGACCCACTGAAGCCAACTATCAAGATGGAGCCTAAGAATCTATATTTTTAACAAAGTCCCAGAGCGATTCTTATGGTGCCAAGCCAGCTTGGTCCTTCAGCAATCAGAGAGAAATGGAGTAAGAAACCGTCTTTGCTGTCTTCAAATTACTTAAATCCCAGTGGGAGAGACTGAGAACTAAGTCCATAATTATGGTATTATGTCATAAAGGCTATATTAGAGAAACAAGAGTTTGAGAAACAGGGTGTTCATCTACATCTACAATAGACTAGAAGGTTAGGGGAGTCTTCTTTGAGGGGGCAATGCCTAAGTATTACATTGGAACCATTTCTGGTTAAATCAAGGAAGTTAAATTTTTTTCTCAACATAAGCTTGTACTGTACTTTCACATTCTAAAGGTAAACAGCTGACCTTTACTGATTGTTTCCTAGTGAGTCAGCACCACCCAACGTGGCAACCCTGTTACTACCTCCACTTTTATACATGAGACTGAGGCCCAGAGAGGTTAGGCAGCCTGCCCAGCTCACACAGCTAAGTAGTGGACCGGAGCGCCAGGCCTGGCCGTCTGACTCTGAGTGCATGTTCTTCCCACCTTGATACACACCTCCTCCATTTAATCACACACATTTCTCTGGGGGCATCGGTCTCCAAGATCTTGATATTCAAAGCGGGGTCTGAGGTCACTGGAGAACTTGTTAGAAGTGCAACACTCTAGATCTACTGAATCAGAATCTGCATTTTTAAGAAGGTCCTGGGGGATCTGTGTGCACAGGGGAGTGAAAAGCCCTGCTCTGGAGAAGAGGGGGCAGGGAGAGCAGGGAGCATCCTTGGTGCAGGCCAGTCTCATCCCAAGGGGTATAGGATTTAATGAGAACATTCTTCTCTGACAGCCATGCCCCTCCAGAGGAGGGAATTCCCAAAGACGTAAAACAGGATGCTATTTCCCCTGAAATTTTCCACTCGGAGATTCTGTTTCTCTCACTCACTTTGCTTTGAACTTCTAAAACTGTGTTGTCCAGTCTGGTAGCAAATGGTCACATGAGCCCTTGAAACATGGCCAGTCCAAATTGAGATGTGCTGTAGATATAAAATACACATCAGGTTTTGAAGACTTAGTATAAAAGAGAATAATTTTTTATCGATAATTATTTATATTGATTATACATTGAAATGATGGTATTTGGCACCTATTGAGTTTGATAAAATTTATTATTACAACTAATTTTACCTATTTATTTTTTTAAAGTGGCTTCTAGAGCATTATAAATTATATTTGTTGAAGGACAGCAATCATTCGTGGCTTATATTATATATCCTTTGGACAGCATGGACCTAACTCTTGTGCCTCAGCAGTAAAGGAGAACTGAAATGTCTCTATTTGCTATCAAGTGATGAAAGGTGACAGCAAACTGTTACTCAAAGGAAATTCATGGCATCAATATTTCTCTTGAGCTTAGATCCAAGTCTGAGCTGGGTGCCTCCCACAGGGTCTGTGTTGGGAGAGAGCCCAGGCTGGTCTCTGTGGGTCTGAGGAGGTGGCAGAGCTGTCTCTAAGTGCATAAGGGCTTAGATCTGGGCCTGAGAGAGGAGTCTGCATGATGTCTCTAGGGAGCAAAGTGGATGAGCTGGAGAATGAGGAGGACTGGGTGTTTCGAAGGCCTCTACAGTGCTGGGAATTTAGATGTACTTCCCAGGTCTTGGCCCTGTGGGAGAGACGACTCCATTTGCCTCCTTGAGTCTTTCTTGTTTCAGGACATGCTTTGTTTGCTCACAACCTAAATGGATGGAGAATACACAGGTAGAATTGCATCTCAATGAATTGTTCACATAAAGGTTAACAGAAAAAAAAATGCAGAGCAAGGCATCATTTCTATGCAATTGCCTTTCAAACACACATGCTGGGATTATGTACAATGCAAACCAGGTGGGGAGAATGAACTGGGTACTTCCTGGAGACCAGAGCCACAGACCATATAGAACTTTCAAGGCCTGCCAAGGTCATCTTCATGGTGAAATGTCTTTCGGCTGCTCCTCTGAACTGCTGCTCTCAGCCGGCTTCAAAAGTTAGTTTCTAAGCCAGAGAAGGGGGCAGGTCCCTGAAGTCTGCATTTTAAAACCTAAAACAAAATCTTGCTAAATGTGTTCCAGTTTTTCCTGTGCTAATACAGACAGTTGCTTTGTGGACTTATGGAGGTCAGTGCTAGAGAACATTTCAAATGTGAAGGGGATTCATATAATTTCTCCATGAAGGAGAAGGGAACTTATCTTTTTTTGGGGGGGAGGGGGCTGTTAAATTATAAAACATTGATTATATATAGAAGAAAATATACGATGTTTGTCATTAAGTGATGGTAGTTGTGAGGAGGGGACAAAATGTTAGTATCGGTGGATGAACCCCAGGCACGGTCTTTTTTTGTGGGTTGGATATTAATTTTACCCAAGCAATTGAGAAGCTCTCTCTTAAAATAATTAGGTAATGGGAGAGACCTTGTGTGTTTGGGAAGAAAACAGAAGTAAGTCCATGACAAGGCCCATTAGGCGACATAATTTGGCAACATAATTTAGGGCTGGTGGGTAAAAAAGAGAATCCTTTAAGAGTAATTGAAGGAGGCTTTTAAGATTTCCCATTGTTTGTTAGAATGCAATAATGTCTTGTAGGGAGTTGAAGCGTAATGATAATATCTGCCTCTGTGGGAACATGCCCTACGCCAGACTCTTGTCACGCATGCATTCTGATTTTTACATCAGTACTGCCAGATAGGTGTTATCCGGGTTTGTTTTATGTCAATCCTCTTTCTAAAGACAGCTCTGCGGTTCTGTGTTAAAGGGATGAGGTGAAACCAAAGAGAGAAAAGAAATGTGAAAAGACATCATGTTTGTACTTTGTTTGCATGATTGTTAGGGTCTTGTAAGAAATTACAATGATGCCACAGATAACTTTGTAATATGTTGTGAGACGAGCTATTCCAGAAGTCACGGAACAGAAGGTCTCACCGACAAAATTAAGGAGCTTGAGTCGATGAAAAACACACAGCAAGTAGCTAGGGAAAAGGGATGGAATGAAATAACACACGTAAGATGGGGTGCATGGAAATGGAAGGACCAGCTTCCGGATTCCCAAATTAGGCAATGCTTACACCTTATTTCTCACTCTGCCACATAAAGGGCCAGAGTTTAGGTTTGAGAAAGGGGGCCCCAAAGGCAGAAGGTACTTGGGGCCAAAACATACACTTGCCCTATGAGGCAGATGCAGGAACAAGTACTCCCGGCCACAGCAGTAACTTGCCAATCAGCCTGATGTGCACCTTTGGATTATACTCATGTCCCTTGGGCAGAAGACACATGAGAGCAGAGTGGTATCACCAGTGGGTGGCCAAATTAAAACTCTATGTTTTTGCAAGTTTGGCTGTGAAAAATTCTACCAGGGAATAGGGGATGGGAGGACAGGGCAGATGTTGTTTAAGGGTACAAACTTACGATGAGTGGTAGATAAGCCCTAGCATATAATGCACAGTACAGTGAATCTAGACAACAATATTGTATCAGAATCATTAAACGTGTAAGAGACTAGAACTTAATTATTCTACTAGAAAGGATAATTCCATAATGTGATAGAGGTGCTAATTATCATTATAATGACAATCATATCACGATATATGAATATATCAAATTAACATGTTGTATACCTTTAAAATTTGCATAATGTTATATGTCAAATATATTTCAATAAAAACTCTATTAATATTATGCTAATGTATATTTAGTGTTTCACAAATATTTGGTGCCTTGTGAAATTAGGTTCCTCTTGGTCCTTCCATCGCTTCCTATGTTCAAGACTGATGTGCTCCACCTACTAACTTATATTTCCTTAACATATCTTATAAATTCTGACTATGTCTCACAAGTGACCTGCTTGCTCGCTGTCTATACTTAACACATCTCATGAGTTTCACGTCTTCTACAATAGAATATTCTCAATACTAAGAATGAAAATGCACATCATAACTGGTTAATGCGGACCATCTCCCCTGGGATAGAAGCTCCAAGTTAGATCTTGCTCTGTCTTGTTTATTGCTGTATTATAGTGTCTAGTATATTATGAGTGCTCTTCAAATTGCCAAATGAGTGAACGATATCTTATAAATAGAGAAATATGGAGAGAATAATTAGGCTAAAGAAAAGAAGGAAGCACAGGAATCAAAAACTTCCTCTGCTGAAAGCCATAGGTCCCGAGGCTAGAGGTGCCCTTTCCCTGTTTCCGCCAGGCCTGTGATTCTGCAGAGCAGTGACTCTCAAAGTCTGGCCACCAGACCAGCAGCACCAGCTGCGTCTGGGAACTTTGTAGAGATGCAAATTCTCTGCTCCCCAGATCTCTTCCCCATCTACTGAATCAAAAACTCCAAGGATGGGCCCAGTAATCAAGTCCTCGAGGTGTCTGTCATGCATGCTCAAATTTGCCTACCACTGTCCAGAACATTGTGGTGTTATCACGGTTTATTACAAGACGTTTTCCTTCAAGAGTGCTGCATTTCTTCCCTCTGGAAAAAGAATCCAGTTTCATTTATTTATAAATGAAACCCCACCTGTGTTTGCAGTCTCCTAGGATGGTCATGTGTCCTCACTGGCAAATACTACATGAGCAATACCTGCCCGGACCCCCACAGAAGGGGAATTATAGCATATAGGCACAGCCTACCTTCCAGTTCTTTCTAGAGTGAAAATTCAACTGGAAAACAGGAAAGAAAGAAAGATAAAATAACAGAAGTACCAGAACAAAGCCGGGCACAGGAAGGGATTTCTCTCCAGGGTTTGGCCGGGAAGCTCAGGCATGCACTATCTTTGCGGACACCCTATATTATCAGCTTTCCGGTCTTTACAAGCAGACTCAGGGCTTTTGAGTGAAAATAGATGCAACTGGGGCCCAATTTATGCTAACTCTTTCATCTAGAGAAAGAAAGGTCTGGAAAGAAATTCAGCACCACATGGCTAACTAAAATGGCCAAAAATTGTGTTTATTTGCCATGATTTTTTTTTCTTCGGGGAGGTGAGGCAGAATGTCAAATATATTTTTTAAAAATACTCTGTTTAATTATAATTTAAAAAGTAATATTTGCCATAGAAAATTCAGAAAGCACAGAAACATATAAAGAAGAAAATTTAAATCTTCCATTACCCACCGCCCAAAGACCATTCTTAATATTTTGGTGCATTGCATTTGAGATAGAAAAATAAATAACAGATAGATAGATATTCTGCGTGATATTTCTACAGAGTAGATAATTCTGATTTTGTTTTCTCATTTAATACTATAAATTTCCTTACAAGCATTTTAATGGCTGCAAAATATTCTCATATGGATCATATGGATTTTATTTAGCCATTTTCTCATTATTAAAGATTTAGATTGTTTCTGGTTTAATGCTAATGTAAATAACATCTTTGGGTCTTTGCAGCTCTATTTCTTTGAGATTAGTTCTTGGAAGTGAGATTACTGGATCAAATGGCATTTCCTGGGTGCAGTTTGAGGTGGAAGGGTTGCAGCTAGTCAGGAAAGAATGTGGAAATGGACATCAGGAGGTCTGGTTTCAACTGCAGGTTTGCCAGATTTGCTGTGTGGTCTTGAACAAGTCACTTCCTCCCTCTAGATGTAAGTTTTCTTATTGTTAAATGGAAGGTAGGAATAGGTACTTGCATCTCAAATGGAAGAATTATACCACTCAGGAAAAAAATGTAAAACATTACTTTGATATTAAAATAAACACAGGTAAATTATAGAGCAATTGTAGAACTTAGGTTTTTCTTTTAAGTTAAATATGAAACTCCAAAGAAACTTCTTGCTTGTATTTGATCAGATAGGACTTCTCTCACAGACCTCCCCCAAAGTATGTGTTCACTCTCCTTGGCCAATGGGGATACGTCCATGAAAAAGCTTGAGAAGAATTGGACTGAGTGTTTTTAAATTTCACTTACAGTCTAGATATTCTGTGCTTACATGGTTTCTGGCACATGTTCTGACAAATCTTTCAGGTCTGTAATTTAGCCTTCATCCCTTATTCTATTGACCAGGTTCATGTGGACTCAGGTTTTAAAAAATCCTGAATATATTTTTAAAACCTGGTCAATCTGCCCTTAGCCTACAGCTAGACCTTGATCTGGACTTCTGATCTCCAGAACTGAAAGAAACAGATTTCTATTGTTTAAGCCATCCAATCTACAGAATTTTGTTATGGCAACTCTCGCAGACCAATACACCACCCTTCCCAGTGACTTCATTACACACCTTTGATGGACTACTTCAGGGCTTAGTTGGCCATTCTTCTACTTATGACCATTTGTAGTGTTTCTGTTTCTTAAGTTCAAAACTTGAGGCATAAATCTCTCTCATACTTAGCATTATTTGCAGGGGGTAGGGGGGAGGAATTCCCCAAAGTAGAACTAAGAGTCAAAAAATATGGGAAGTTTCAAGGCTCTTGATCCATTTTGCCAAATTGCCTTCCAAAACTAAACGAGAATTGTCTTTTCTTGCCAAAGGGCCATGAAGTTCATACTAGCACTTCTGTCGGTTCTGGGGTCAAAGCCAGCTTGTACTACTTTTTAAAATATCTACTGTTATGTCAGATAGGAAATAGTATTATCTAGGTTAGGGGTTGGCTTTTAATTGAAACATTAAAAATATAAAAGCATAAATGTAACAAGTATAGCAAGGTATAGACAACCTCAACAGAATTCTCAGAGAATACTCTGTATGATAGGAAAAAAATATTTTGATGAGATGATCAGGATAAGGATGAGACACCAAAGAACATGCTGAAACAGAAAAAGATGGTCGCTGACTTACCCTCACTTCCTAGAACTATCCTTGGCAAATAGCAGACAGTAAGTACTTGCTGAATGTATGAATTATGGAATCTGCTTTCTAAGGATTGTAGATTCTATTCACTGTAGAATCCTTCATTTTGCTGAGTCCTCGCAATAACTTTCTGGGTTTAGGGGCAAGAAAAGAGGCAGCTAAGTTGATCTGCCAAATAGAGAGTGGAAGAATTTGAACTTCCTGGGGTGATCCTAGAGTGAGACAGTAAAGAGAAAGGATAGGCAGCCTCTCCACGGGGGAAGAAGTAGAGTGGAGAAGGGTCATTCAGGGTGGACGGTGATGTTGAGATAGGACTTTGCAGAACACAAACATCTTAGAGGAATTTTTTAAGTTGCTTGCTCTAGGATGGTTAACATAAATCCTGCCCTCTATGTCCCCTTCAAAGCATTTAGCTAAGGCTACCCTACTACTAGAGCTTTTGTGTGAGTGGATTCTTCTGAGGAAACTCAAACTGATGCTGAGTTCTTTCTCCATATCTGCACAGGGGGAACTGAGGGATAGCAAGCGAGCACTCAGGAGTGGAAGAGTGAAGTGACGTGTATATGAATGAAAGAATGAGAAAAGGGGAGAGAGAGAGAGAGAGAGAGAGAGAGAGAGAGAGAGAGAGATCGATCTTAATGACACTCCCGAGAGAGAGAGAGAGAGAGAGAGAGAGAGAGATATCGAGATCTTAAATGACACTCCCGCCATCTGGCGAGTAGTGCTCCCAGGGCTGTTTTAAAGTGCAGGTGGCTCGAAGTACTGGTGTAGAGTAAGTGGCTGGAGTGTCAGGCGCCTACAGGCAAGTCTGGAATTTTATTGCACATTTCCTGGTGTGCCTTATTGAAAGAAGGTGACTGTGACTTTTCATACACTACTTCCAAAATGTATAAAAGTTGCAAAGCTCGCAAACTTTGAGTTTTAAGAATGTTTCTTTTAAACTTCGTATCTAAAAATGAATCCTGTCGCTTTTATATTTCTTTTTTCCAGTTTTGCATTCTGTTGTGCAGCCAATCCAGTGTGGCTTTAGGCTCTCATGGAGATTTAGAATTTCATTATCTTTTGATAGGCACACCTGCAGTGTACATTAAGACTAAGAGGAAACAGCCCCGTTTCTACCTCTTGATGTCTACATTCATGGCAAATGAAAACAGCAAGCCTGACTGCACCACGTTCCTATTCAAAGCTGACCCCCATCTCCTGGGTAGCAGCAGAGGGCACTGTACTTTCCACAGCGGTCTGTATAATTCTCTTTTTAAAAACTCCAATGAAGTTAAAAGTGGTTGATGTGCAAACTATTTTCCGATTCGGGAGGCAGGGCATAGTAAAGTAGCATGGATAGCGAAGTTGCTGGCTGCCGACTTTCTGAGGCTTGTCACCTCTCTCTCCATCCTTCCTTCCTAACTAACTAGGGGCCATGCGTTCTCTTGCCATTTAGGAATATTTGAAATGTTGGTCCTTTGAGTCTCGGGAAAGAAATAGGACAAATTAGCTTTATGACCACATTAAAAGCCTGGAAAAAACATTCCAAGGGCATCGATGTGGCTCTAAACTCATTTTTTAATTCCTGTAGTTTTCCTCTTATTACTTGTTTTGATTTTCTTGTTACAAATATGATTCCTGGTAATATAATAAAAACATAAAATATGGATAAGGGCTTTTTGATTTTTGAACCTCTGACTTAATTTATCTTTTGATCGAAGAGAAGAAGCAGTCTATCAATGTACAGGGCTTTTCTTAACTGTGGCTCAAACAATCTATTTCTGTGCTTTCAAATCTTTTCTTAGAATGTGACCCATGAGTTCTCTCTCTCTCTCTCTCTCTCTCTCTCTCTCTCTCTCTCTCTGTCTGTCTTTCTCTCTCAATCTCTCTCTCTCTTCTTTTCACCCACACACACCAAATAAAATAGAAGTTTCACAAAAGAATAGTTACCCTTTCTACACGTGATATGCATTGATACTTCTCATTCTATGTTCTTACCTTAAAAACATGTTCTGGTTCCCTTCTCATCTTAAATGAGTATTTTCTTAAAGACATATTTCCTGGCCTTGATCAATAAAAAGGTATAGACATAATGACCAACTCAATAACAATAAGTACCCCCCTCGTGCCCAGATATGTTCTCTAAATACTATTTTCCAATTAAAAACAAAACAAAACAGAGCTCTTTGAAAAAAATAGTTCAGATCTGGGGCAGAAAATATTAAAAATAAGCCAAAAATAATTGTCCTACCAGAAAAGAAAGAAGGTATCCAAGACCACTGGGATCATGTCACAATGACCCAAGAGCCAAACTCAAGAGGTTCCCACAATCCAAAGATGAGACAATTTAAGCAGCAATAAAAGTAATAGCTGTCATAGATTGAGACACATTAAATAAGTTAAAATTTATAAGTTTATAATGATAATCCCCTAAAAATCTCTAATTGGTAATCTTTGGAGGAGGATAGGGAACCTACTCATTATTCTAGAAACTGGTAAATAAAGGGAACAATCAAGCATTTAATCTACATGTCTTATATAGACTGTATCCCAGGGTAACCAAGTAAATGATGAGGGAAAGTTCTCTTCATAGGGGAAATTGGGCTAATAAAAGTATATTAAAATTAGAATGCACTCATTTTTTCATCAGTAGATATGAAAGGGTGATATTCTAATAAAATGATGGATATACATAATAACTATTAATATAGTGCTAAAATCATTAGGCCAAAAGCAGATGCCTAGATCAGGCTGATAACATCTGAACCCACTGATCAGTCTTAACCTCATAAAAAGAAAGACTACCAGACATTATGTGATGCAATAGAAACTTCATATCTCCCAAAAGTAATCTTGCGAAGACTGGAAACAGATTCTGACTAAACTTTTAATACTGTGCTATTTTTCAGGAAATGCAGAAAACAGAGGACCATAATAAATGTTAGTAAAAATACCTATTAAATGGAGATACAATCAGTAACTATCCAGACTGTAAGGAACAGATTTATTTCTGTTCCTTCAAGAAATAAATCTCAAGGGGAAAAAAGAGGGGGGATAAAGAAATCTATAGATTATAAGAAACATATCACCAAATGTCTTGTATGGACTTTTTGATCCCGATTTGAACAAACACTGTTTTTTTATATGATGATAAAAGCTAAATTGTGGAGACAGTAAAAAAAAAAAAAATCAATGTTTGCCAGGGGTTGGTGGTAGAAGGGGTGTGGGGGAGGATGGGAATGAATAGGTAGACCACGGGAAATTTTTAGGGTGGAGAAAATAATCTGTATGATACTATAATGGTGGGTACATGACATTATACATTTATCCAAACCTATAGAATATGCACCACTGAGAGTGAACCCTAAGGTTAACTATGAGTTTTGGGTGATTATTATGTGTTAATATAGGTTCAGCGATTCTAACAGATGTAGTGTTCCTGTGGGGTATGTTGATAGTGGGAGCTATGCATGTGTGGGGTTAAGGGGTATATGGGAAATCTCTGTACCTTCCTCTCAATTTTACTGAGTCTAAAACTGCTCTAAAAAATAAAGTCATTAAAAGAACAACAACAAAGAAATTATGAGGAAAGAAAATTTGAACACTATTTGGTAGTAAAAAAATTATTGTTGATTTGGTTGAGTGGTTGGATAGTTTTTAAATAGGGTTCTTAAATTTTAGAGATACTTATTGAACAATTTTATATAAAAAGTTACAATTGCTTTGAAATAATTTGATGTTTGTGGAGGAGTGGAGAGGGGAGTACATCTGTGTACAGATGAAGTGAGATTGGCTCTGAATTGATAATTGTTAGATTGAGTGATTGGTTTGTGGGATTTATTATAGGTGTATTGTACTAATCTCTCTACTTCTAGAAATTTGAAAATGTTTGTAATAAGAAGTTAAAAACAAAAACAGCCAAAGCCAGTATCTTTGGAATAAAAATTTACCCAACAGCATCAAGAGAGAGCTTGAGGACCACAATGGACCCAGGCTGGGGATAGTGACTGCCCAGGGAGAGCTGGCAGAATCACTGGGGACAGCAGGGATGAGGACTGTGTTCAGGCTATGGACAGGGCGAAAGGTGGCATTTCCTTGTCCCAAATCTGGGCCACCTGGGAGAGAGAGTGGACCTGTGGTCATCTCAGAATGGACCCTGCCGAAAGCATGGAAACCATGATAAGAAGGAGGATGGAGAGGTAATATCCTATGCAAAGCTGAGGGGGGTCGGCAGCAGCCAGCTGAAGTTTCAGTTGGAATGGTCCGGCAAGAGGAACCCTGAGAGGCCACAAATGCAGAGAGAGAGAGAGAAAGAAAAAGAAAAAAAAAGAAAGAAGGGAGGGAGGGAAGGAGGGAGGGAGGAAGGAAGGAAGGGAGGAAGGAAGGAAGGGAGAAACAAAGAAAGAAACAAAGAAAGAAAGAAAGAAAAGATTTGGACACCTATTAAGCTCAAAGAAACTCAGCTTTAAATTTTTGCCAGGGCGAAAGGGAACCAACACCAGATTACATGGCTGTCAGGCAAACACACCTCTCCTGTCCCTGACCCTCCCACCAGCTCTGCTTCAATCTTGGAGGACTCAGGGAAACCTAGTTGGGGGGATGGAGGGCAAAAGGGAGGAGCACTGGCAGGTGAACCTTGTCAAGAGGACCAAGTAAAGCGGGGAGCCTTTACTTCAAAAGAAATGTAGAGTTTTCACTATTGCATGTAACTGGACAGTTTAATCACAGAAGCGTGACTATTCTTATAATAAAAATAAACAGATACATTGTGAAGCCTGAGGAAAGTGCACTTCCACAGAGAAAGTGTGAATAGTGAGTGGGAAGAGAGGATTGGGGAGGTTATTGGGTGGCTTTCTATTTCTGAACTTACCAGTTCTACTTCTACAACCAATGCTATTTAGCTATATGGTACATGCAGTGTATTCTAGTGTATTCTAGTGTAGCAAAGATAAACTATTTTGTTTTGGTCACCACCAACATACTGATATAGAAACATCACTATAGGGGAAGATTTGTATCTATTTGAAAGAAATACTTGGATAATTCATTAAAGATAGAGGACGAGACTCCCAAGGGCATATTCAAGCAGCAAGGATGACTCTAAGATCCTGGACAAGGAGAGGAAATGGGGACAAAGGAGACAGAACAAAAGAGTGACAGATTGTACATTGTGCAAAGTGGCTTCCTACCCTGGGCCCTTCATATCTTTAGTTTACTTAAAGCTCATTTATATTTGGTGTGAATGGATGATCCCTCTTGGGAATCAATGAAGGGTCGAGGTCCGTTCAGAACCCTCAGCTACTCTATGTTATACCTTTGTACAAATTAGAAACGGCAACCCTCTCGAGTGAAACAAATTATATAATGGCACTCTCTGGGTGGAAGAATGACCTTTAAAAAATCTCTCTCTCTGGCCTTGCCTTGGAGAGCTGAGCTGAAGCTAGATTTAGTTGCCACCTGTCCCTGGGCAGGCCACCTGTGGGCAGGGCACCTGTGTGCAGGGTCCAAACTGGTTCCACATCCAGGCAAACAGCTGCCCTGGTTCTCAGTCCAGGAAGATGGAAGAAGAAATGACACAAATGGACAAGGAACCAAAAGGCAAAAAAGGCTATCAAAGTATAACCCTCAAGAATTTTCAGGAAAAAATGAGAAAAAGCTGTGGAATTGGAATTTCAAGTAATCATATAATCTTAAAAGTCAACCTGGTTATATACACATCACCTTCCGTGTATTCTCGCCATGGTGTATCTAGTCTTGCCAAACTGTATATCACTCAGGGGATAAAAATCTCAGGACTGCCTCATTTGTCACTCTTCAGCATTCCTAACAACCGGATAGAAGAAAGTATTTACAGTGAACTAATGAGGTGTGTGGCCTGTCTTGGACTTTTTCTGGACTCTCTCTCTCCTCTCCACAGCTGGGTCTTAGCTCCTTTGCCCGGCAGCAGCAGCTCAAGCTCCAAGGGGCCCCTGTGCAGACGAGCATGCCCAGGGACCCCACCAGCTGCCTCTGCACACTCCACACTTTGTTTAAAGGAGAACCATATGGCAGGTCTGGGTAAGGGTCCGCTGAAAAAAAACAAGGGGCACAGGCAAAGAAAATAAATACAGAGAAGAAAGAGACAAAAGCAGCCAGTGAGAAAGTGAATGGGGATCGCAGCCGCTGGTGGGAAAATGTGGGCAGCCATCCAAATAGCTGCCCGAAATACAAATGGAGGAGAGAGCCCCTACCCTAACTGCTGCAGTGTCTGAGGTCAATTCGAGGGTATTTTCTTGGGCTGCGAGTCCGTGCCATCTCTTGTGGTCGGACTCTGGGCAGCAATAGCTGCCCCGTCTTTACACTCAAGCAGAGGGAGAAGTTAGGGGGAGTGGCCCCAAGTGGAAGGATGTGGTGGGGGGTGGCTGGAACCTTGGGGAGAGAAGTTTAACTCAAGAGGTGAATGGATCATGGCTGTGCTGCTGGAATCAGGAAGGGCAGAGGGAAAGATGATGAAAGCCGCAGATCACAAGAGGGACTGCTCTGGGCTGTTCCTTGGAGAGTAAGCTGAGGAGAGACCTGAGGTCATGCTGAGCTCCTCTCCGAAGATTCTTCAGAAGTGCATTTGGAGCAATCTTGAGGGATATTTCAGTTAACAGCAGAAACTAAAAACGTAAATGTTGCAGTGCCTGGAAAATGAGAAGAATGTTAAAGGATTGGGGTTTGAGGGAGAGAGTGAGGAGCAATCAATCAAGTGGCATATTGAAGGTGAGGCTGTGCTTGGGGTATACTGCTCCCCCACTCATGAGGTACTATGGGAGCTCCCAGTCATGGTGTCCAGTGGGTTCACAAATGAGAGTGCTTTCAGCTTCAGTTTAACGGGAAACTCCAACGGCACTGCTGAAACAACAGAAACATTTGCAAACTTACAGAACAAGAAGACAATAGGTAGGGCCATTCCAGGGTAGCTCAAAGTGTTCATCAAGGACCCGAGGTCTTTCCATTTTCAGCATTACCAGCATCAATGTGAGAGCTTCCTCTTCAGCCCAGCTGCCCAGCTGGTAACCAGATGGCCCTAGGATTCCCAGCAGACATAGCCCTGCTGGACACCGTCCAGAAACAGAAAGATCATGTCTCCGTGCTTTTTGTGATGTGTGAGAATATCTTTCCCAGAAGAGTCCCAGTCGACTTCATCTCACATCCCGTTGGCGCAAGTTGCATCACATGTTCAGGTCTAAACCAGCCATTGGCTAGAGGAATGATTAGCTTAGACTGGGGGTCAGAACGGTTTTTATATTTTTAAATGGTTGGAAAAAATCAAAAGAATATTTCATGGCTTGTGAAAAGTACGTGAAATTCAAATTTCAGTGTCCATAAATAAAGTTTATTGGAACACAGCCACGCTATTATTCACTTACATGCTGTCTATGGCCTCTTTCACACTATAATGGCAGAGTTGAATAGTTGCAACAGAGAGATGTCTTGCAGAGCCTAAAATATTTACTTTTTGGCTTTTTACAGAAAAAGTTTGCTGATCTCTGGCTTGGACCATTCAGGACCCATCCTCAAAGCTGGAGCTGGGGCTAGTCCCCACTAAGCACATAGCCACCTGGTGAGGAGATAACAAAATTGGGCTTCTGTGGAAAGGAGGAAGCCAGCATGAAATGGACTTCCCCTCCCCCACAGTCATAATTAATTAATTGGTCCAAAGGTAGGAATGTTCCTAAGCCAAGCCATTCTGATTTTTTGAACTTGAAAACAGCAAAAGGAGGCAGCCCCTCTCTGGTGGCTCAATTGTCAAACATGAGCCTGCAAGCTGCCAATGGCCAAGTTCCCACCACCATCGAGGATGCCAGTTTGAGAGGACAGAGCGAGTTTCAGAAACAAGAGATGGAGAGGAAGAGAGAATGTGCGGGCATTGTTCATGTCCTTGGCTCCAGGTGTGCCTGAGGCCCAACTATAGGCCTCTTCTCCCAGAGATTCAAGAATTGAGCCAACGCATTCTCCATGTCACCCATGCAAGTTTAATGTGAGTGTAATGTTTCAATTTCAGACAAATGAGACCCGATACTTCAGGCCTCAAGGGATTTACTTCCGATCTGAGAAGCCTGGACTCTACTCTTATAAGGGAACTTACACCAGAGAGCCAATACTAAGGACAAAAGGATATGTTCAGCCAGGGCGTGCCATAAGATTTCAGAAGGGAGAGAGGTGGTGATGGGTTAGTGTGTTCAAAGAAAAGTTATGAATAAAGGCACATTTGAGAGAGACTCTAAGGCAGAGAGGAAAGGTTCAGGAATCTTATCGCTAACGAACTAACTGTCTGAGCAGAGCCCAAGATGAAAATGTGCAAAGCAGAATCAGAGTAGGCCAGTCTGACCAACACTGTGGCCTGTAGGCCAGTCTAGGGACACCGAAAGTTATGTGCGCCCCATGACAATTGATGAGCAGGGATCTGACATGATGCCATTTGTAGGTATCATTACTGTTATTTGTCCAGATTCCAATGTAGCTTCATTTACATATTTGGAATGTGTGGTAAAATTATGGATTCTCTTTAACTATGTGTGTGCTTGTAACCCTAGGCCTTCCTCCTTAGCAAAGCACTGTTAGTAGAGTTTAGATATTTCTAATGTCTTTACAAAATTACGCAATAGACACTAAATCAGAATGACCAGGCTCCACCAAATATTACTGAACTGAACAAATCAGGAAAGCTTCCTGCACTCCATAATTTCCTAAGTCAGTCTTTTTGACATTTTGAAAGATGGGGCAGGGAAATTGCTGGTCTCCTAGTAATTATCACCACCTGTTCTCTGAGCCGCACTCCCCTTAAGAATGTCTCCCACAGGAAAAGGAGAAAGGAAGGCAGGGAGAGAGCACCCACACGTACTCAGCGGTCTGCCTGGCAAATGTCACTTCAGCAGACCCCTTTGCAGGGTCACTGTCTCTTGTCCTGGGAACTGACTGACCCTTGGCAAATCGGGAAATGGTCAACATTTGTCTTTGAGGTCTTCTTCTCCCCTTTTACTGCTTTCTTCAAAGCCATCTTTTCCACCTTTCTACATTTCTCAGGCTCCTGGAGGCTCCCCAGTGCAATTTTGCTGCCAGGATCTCATTCTGTGAGATTATACGAAACACCTCATAGTGAAAATTATCTGGATCATGCCAACGGCCTCTGTTTAGCCTTTCTGCTCTGGCTGTAGTCTCTCCAAGGCAATCTTCCACCCTAAGGCAGTCTGAGCTTTGGAAAGTGTACACCTAATCTCACAACACCCTCTAAACTAGATTAAAATCCTTCAAGGACCATATACTGCCTGATGGATAAAGTTCAAGTTCCTTGGTATGACGTAGACCAGTAGTTCTCAAAGTGTGGTCCCCAGACTGGGAGCAGCATCACCTGGGCTTCTATGCCAAACTTACAGAATCAGAAACTTTGGCAGTGGTGTCCAGCAATCTGTGTTTTAAGACGTTCTCTAGGCTATTTTTATGAAAGTTCAAGTTTGAGAACCATTGATGTAGGTAATCCCTGCTCACTGACTCAAATTTATTTCTCATTACTGCCCAATATGCATCCTATGATTTAGCCCAAAGATGGCAGAGATTAGTCCCAATCTGTCACTTCTTTTCAGGCTTTAGTGTCTACCTGACATGCTATGTTGAGGGTGATGGAGCCTCAGTCTCAGTTTATCAGGCAGGAGAACCTGCTCCATGATTCATTTGTGACATCTCCATGTGTAAGGGGTGGGGTAATAGTGACACAATGTCAGGCACTGTCCATTCTCACTCTAGCCACAGATTTTTAATCCCCCCAAGTCGCCGAGGCTTTGCGTTGAATTGATTTGACAAAGATACCGCCCTGGCAGAAATGTATAATTCCAAAGATGACAGCCTGGAGAGGTTTAATTCAGCCTTAAGGAACCAATCCCTAAGAAGGGTGAGATTTTGAGGAGAGGGTTTCTCTGTAGGGGAGCTGTGCTATACCTGCTTACCTCCTTTTCTTTGTGTGCTTAGCTGTAACTGATTAGGGGCAGGGGGAAGAGCTTAGCCACAAGGCAGAAGGGAGACACCCCATTGTGAGGCAAGCCAGCCCTGTCATCTGTTGCTGGAGATGGATACTGTGGTGAGACTCCTGCTCAGGATCCCCAAATCCTAAGGGGGGATTTAAGTGCGATACTTAATTTTTCCTACACCAGAGGCAGAGGGCAAGGAGGCCAGACAAGGAGGGGCTAGCGCGACTGCGGGAGCCAACACAGCTGCAAGTGATTAAGGCCTAGAAGGCAGCAGACAGGTAATAGTCTGGGATCGCAGAGCTGCAGAAAGAAACCTTTGCCCCAGAAGTGTTTGGCAGCCCTCTCTGCTATATTTTGACTCAGTGTCTGACATGGCTGTGGAGGTTTCCACAATGAAAAATGAAAACTGCTCAGTGAGTTTCTTATGCTCTGGAGATGGGGCCCCGCTCCGTTCGCTTCACATTTACGGGGGCAAGATGTTCCCTCCAGACCCACCTGAAGCAAAACTACAGAGTTCAGAGTTTCCTGTGAACCTTTTTCTTTTCCTGAAGGCTGAGGTTGAAGCTCCTTGCTTGGGACAGCTCAGCTGCACTTTCCTTCAGATGACTCTTCAGGAAACGCTGGGTCCTCACTCCCTGCCTCACCCAGATCTGTTCCAACCCAAGCCAGGCAGGGCCACTTTGAGGGCAACAAAGCCCCTTTCTTCCCTCTAGTTTGGGAGTTTTTTTCACACATTCCTGGAAAATCTGAAGTTCGTCCTTTCTCTTGGATATTATAAATCTAACTCTGCTTTCTATTTTTTCAAGGCAATTTACTTACCTCTTTGTTATGGGAAGAAAGTGCCCCAGGATTTATTTACAATGATCTGTACATGAAATATTCCAGCAAAGCCTGCAATAATTCCCTGTCATAATACGCAAAGGAGGAATGCCAACAAAAATGGCTTTGTGTTTCATCTGAGATATTTCACCCATGCCTCTCTCAAAAAAAAAAAAAAAAAAAAAGAACAAACTAAAATGCAGAGGCATTTTTAGGAACCCCATTTGGTGCACTGTTTCCCCCGAACTGAGCGTGCTTTGCGGGAATACAATCTGCAGGTTATTATCCCTAATTGTCTAAGTCCTTGCTAAGTTATATCGGGCCTGCCACCCTGGCTGTTAAATGTCAGTTAAGACCTAATTAATTTCACTGCTCTGACAAGTTTAAATTAGTTCCCACAGAGACTGTAATTTGCCTTTTCCCAGTAGATAGTACTATAGGCATATGTTTAAAATAACTTCTATTAATTAAAAAAAGTTTAACCAAGTAGTCTGTGTTCATCATGGAAAAGTCAGAGAATAAAGAAAATCAAAAGATTAAAAGTTACATAATTTTGTCATACAGTTATAACCACTGTAAATATCTTAATGTAAATTATTTCCCCCTTTTTTTGTATAGTAATGAGAAGTGATGGTTCAAAAACTGTTAATGAGCATTTCTCTTTGCATTTCCTCGTTCATGAGTCACAGTAGGATTGAAACCAAGGTTTTGTCAATAGAAAGGATTTTCTGAATTTTTGTAGCTATTAAGAACCAAGCCTGAAGAGCTCTGGAGTCCCTTCCGTCAGGGCTAGTCCTTTACCTGGGATGACTAGGGAATGGAGCTTGCTACCCAAGGGGAGGAGGGAAGTACGGGGTAGAGGGAAACGAAGTCCAAAGGCCACATTCACATGCATGTGAATTATGGGGAGACAAAAGGAGAAAGAGGTCACATAAGGACTTGTAGAGCTCAGAATCACTGCTCCAAGACAGGATATGTCAGATAGGATGAGAAGAACCCCAAGGATAGAGGACTTTTGCCCAAGTAATACATCTTAGTTACCTAGTGTAAGGCTGAGTGTGGCTTTCTCTAACTGCAATCGGCTTCTCTTGAATGCTGTTGGAAAGCTGCTACTGTAACCAACCAAGGGGCCAGCACAGTCATTTGAAGAAAAAGGAAGTTCTTTTCTAGAATCATCTGAGGTGAGTTCTCAGGCTGATGGTCAGCTCTTCATTCAGGGACTCAGTTCCTTTTTCTAGTAGTTGCTCTGCCATGCGGCCTAGAGTGTTGTCAACAGCTGTTATGTGACTGCCATGTCTAGGTTCCATTTGGTAGAAAGGGAAAAGAGGGGTAGAGGAGATACACCCAATGTCATAAGACTCTGGCTCTAATCTCATTCACGAGCCACGTTACCAAACCTAACCACAAGGAATGCTGGGAAATGTAGTTTAACTGGGCAGCCAATTACAATTGTAACTGTAATTGTAATAGTAGAATTGCCTGCTACAACTCTACTACCATTACAGAACAAAGAAAGAACAGACTTTGGTTACTCACTAGCAGTCTCCTCCACACCTTATGTCACAGACACAGCCCTGAAGTTCCTGCATGCACTGAAAGATAGCTCTATTAGACCCATCACTCCACTACCTTAAGCCCACACAGTAAGTACCCCTCATTCTCTGATTGCTGTCTCAAGGATAAAGAGTAGATGAGGCAGAGGTCTAAAACACTGGACATGAGTGATTATTTTTATTAAACAGACTGTCCAGAATGTGGGAAGTGTTGATCAAATTGGACTAAATTTATTCAACCCCCATTTCTACCCAGCAGGGTAGGGAGCTTGTGTGGAAACTTGAATCAAGTCATCAGTTAAGAAAGAAACCACTTCTCTTTCCTGCATATCCGAGTGTAGTCTGAATAAACCTTGCCACCCCAAAACTTTCATAGAAAAAAGTCTTGGAAATGTTGGAGTTGAGATTAGAAAATGTAGGCTTCCCACCCCTACCCCGGAAGTTTGCTGTCACAGAATACTTACCCAGATGCTGGTAGTCCTAAGGGAGAGTGCTTGAGCTATATACAACTGAAATTCTGATGTGAGTGGTAGACAGGGTGCAGACAGGGTCAGAGCTGAGATAAGAGGCTGGGTCTGAACTCACCACAACTCAGTCCCTCTGTAGCAACTGCGGGCCCTGCAGACGAAAGGCATGTGTTAAAGGGTACACAAGATCCAGGGGGAATTCATTAAATCTCAATCCCTTAAAAACAATTCAAAAATCCCCAAAGTCTGAATAAGCAAAGTTTTTTCTAAGTTGGACACAAACTCATTTAGTAGGAAAACCTTACCTAACCTAAGCTGAAGTTCTTTATGGGTTTCTATTATTCCCGCTTAGAATATTCTTATACTTCACTGCAGAAGCAGTATAACCCCAGACCAGGGCTGTTATGTAATATATAGCATATTCACCATGTTACTTTTCTAAAATCTAAAAAATTCTGAATTTGAAATACATCTGGCCAAGGGTGTTAAATAAGGGATTCATAATTTGTATTTCAGAATTGTCCTTAACTGGATAAAATTCTCTTTGCAGGCCTGGCCCTGGATTTTCTCTAATGCTTTCAAGGGGCTTGCAGAGTTTCATCTAACAGAAGTACAACTGACATTTATTTTTCTTATCTGATTTTTAATGCTGATTTTATTGATAAATAAAAATGTGGCCAACTTTTTATTTCTAGTTTATAAGGAAGCCAGAAATGTCATTAATGCCATTTTTCCAGTTTTTATTTATTTTCCTTTGTATGCTTTATTCAGATTGTATAGAGTAGAGACTTACTCATACAGCAGATCAATGGCTAGTTATTTTGCAACACTAAATATTTGGGAATGCACTTTGCAACTTTCCTATTCACAGAGTTATGCAAACTAAAGCTCAGAGACTGTGAAGGAAAGATTAAGACCAAGTGTCTGCTATGAGCCACATTTTCTCCTATATCATTTAATGTAATCCTCATTGCATTTATCATTTAATCTATTTAACTTAGTCCTCATGAAATAATAAAATGGTCATTTAACCGCTACCATAATCTATTTAATGTAGTCCTCATGAAATAATAAAATGGTCATTTAACTGCTACCATTTAATGTAATCCTCACAAAAAATTTGTGAAGTAAGTTTTCCTATTCACAGAGTTATGCAAACTAAAGCTCAGAAAAGTTAAATAATTTGCCCAAGGTCATACAGCCAGTAAGTAGCAGAGCCAGGTTTCTCTGTCTGCCTTTAAGGGCAATGGCCCCCTAGCTGGTCTCCACATCACCAGTCTTGCCTATCCCCAGTGTCCTCTCCATTTGCCTTAAAGCCATGCTCCGATTATTCTTTCTAGTGCTCAACTCTTCAGAAACTTTCCTGCTAAAAGCTCTCTATTGATTTTCTATTGCCCTCAGAATAATGTCTAACCTCCTTATTCTAGTGTACAATA
>NW_006442508.1:7787851-7791091 GCF_000325575.1 Pteropus alecto | reverse complement strand
ATCTTTCTACCTTCATCTCCAATCTAGAAAGACCTAGTCATTTCCTAAAATGTCTGTTCACTCTGAATCTCCATTTAGCACAAGTTATTCCCTCTACCCAGAAGACTTCCTTTCTCCTTCCCCAAATCTTCCTTGTTAATTCACTTTCCTCTCCATGCCGCCATAGCCTAACCAAAACTATTGAAAAGCTACTTCACAGGTCTCTCTGCTTCTACTCTTGGCCACCCCTAACCTCTATTCCCAATCCATTCTCCTGAGAGTAGCAAATGGGTGGTTTTAAAACATAAACCAAACCTGTCACTCTTTTGACCCTCCAAGGTCTGTCCTTACCTTGGTTCACAGGGCCCAGCGTGACCTGGCCCAGCTCACCTGTCTACCATGGCCCTCAAGCACCAGTGTTTCATTCACACTGGCCTCTTACCTGTCCTTTGTCACCACCCCAGGGCCTTTACACTTGTTGTTCCATTGGCCCAGAATGCTCTTTTACTAGTTCTTTGCATGGTTTGGTGCTTCTCAAGCTTTCAGCCTCAGCTTAGGTAAGATCTCCTCAGAAAGCTCTTTGTCGATCCTCCTTCTGCTCATTTGAAATTTGAGTGTGCTACTCTCCCTGGCTGCCACGGCTGTTATTCTCCATCACATCTTTATTATTTCTCTCACCCACTGGGCTGTAAATCAAGGACCACATCTGTTTTATTCCTTATTTTATCCTTAGTACCCAGTACAATGCCCAACTGAAAGTAAAGCTTCACTCATATAACAAATAGAAGAGCAAACAATGAATGACTCCTACACAGCCCAGCACAAACATCACCTCATTGCAGAAGCTTTTCTAGCTAAATTGAGCTTCCTCTTATGGTACTCACTACTGTTCATTGTAGATATTGATTTTATCATATTTCTTCCCAGGCTAGTCGATCATTAAGAGCTAGGACTGTGTGTATATTCTTTGTACCAACCACAGTATCTGGCCCACATTGCAAAGGGTCAATACATGAAAACTGGCAGTTTTCATGACAACTCACAGTTCCAGCCACAATCACCTCCATGAAAACAGGGCCTCATTCCCCCTGGTAACCCTCCAGCACAGCACCGGGCACAGGGAAAGTATTCAGAATGAATTCAAGTTGAGTGAATAAATGAAAGAATGATGGAACCTACAGAGCTTATCTTTCTATTAGCAACTGTCCTTTCATAAAACTTTGTTTTAGTTTTAGCTTTAAGGCATTTTTGTCACTTGCTGAAAAGAAAAATGATTTTTCTGAATCTAAAAATATTTTAAGCATCTTCTTCCTCTTTTACCAGGGATTGCTCTTGACATTCTTTAGAAAACTCTATATTAATGAATTCATTCTCTGACTCACTCATCTATTCACATATCTGTTCCCAGAGTTCCCAGAGGCCTAAGCTAACATGTCTACACTTCAGCACTCTTTGCTGAAAGATCCCAAAGAATTTTAGAGAGAGCAACTCTTCAGCTTATTAGATGAGGAACAGGAACCCAAGAAATGGGAGAGGTCGTGAGCTACAGAACTGGGAATGAGAGAAACTCTTAGGATTTCAAGTTCCTCCTTCTGACCTAGGCCTGAGGGAGTCTTCTGTTCTGGCCCAATGACTTCCTCGGAAGCCATATGGAGTTGACTACACTACTGCTTCTCTCCACTCTTCCCCGTGCCAATGTGCAACGGACTCTGCAAGCTTCCCCAGCAAAGGAAAAATTATCTGGAAATGCTGAGGAACCTAAATTAGTGCTTATCTCATGTATTTAATTCCTGAAAATGCAACATAAGACAACATGTTGCATCTTTTTGGTTTGTTTCTGATTTTAAAATAATATATATTCATTTTTGGAAATTTTGGAAAATACAAAAAGAACAATGAAGAAAATTAAAGTCATCAACAACCTAATGCTACAGAGATAACTACTATTAATATTTTAAATATTTCCTTCTAGTTAAACATTAAACTTCCTATGTCTATCTTGTTCAACTCTTTATCCTTCCTATTAAGGTACTCAATAAATGAATAACTTTGTAGAGTTTTTTTCAAAGGTGGGTTCATATTGTATATGGTGTTTTGTAATCTACCTTTTAAAAACCTAACATTATATCAAAAACATTGTCATCTAATATCTTTTCCTATAAAATTATTTTTAATAATTTTAAAACATTTTGTATTGGAATCATTTTATAATTGTATTGAATTCCTTTAAAATATAGCTGGCCAATAGTCTAATGTATAGATGTACCATATTTTTTAAGCAATCCCTCATTATTGAAACATTTAGATATTTTTGTCTTTTTTTTTTTCATTAAAAATAACACTACAACGGACATCATTACCCATAAATCTTTGTGGGCATATTTGATTATTTCTATAGTATCCATTCCTAGTGGTGGAATTACCAGAGCAAGGGCAATATATACTTTTAGCACTTTTTATATATATTGGCAACCTGTCCTCCAGCGGGCTTGTCCAATTTATGCTCCCCAGTAGTGAGGCACGAGGGTGCCTCTGTTTTGCCAGGAGTTAAATATTTCTGAAGTATCACTTAGATTATTCCAGTGTAAAAGCTGTTGAAGATACATATCTTTGCCACTTCTGCTTCTGCCTGACTGTGAGTTAATTGCTCAAAGTAGTTACTTTTTCTTGTAAAAGAAATGTTTGCCACTAACACATTTTCCTGTCAATTAGAGAACAAACTCTCAGCATCACCACATCCTATGTCCTCCCCACCATCTTAGATGATGTCTGCTTTTTGCAGATTCACAGGCATCCTCACCATCTGTTTTGGTCAAGCTTTTGGTATTTCTGGTTTTAGTTCAGTTGATCTGCTGTCGGTTCCACTCTCATAGAAGGCTAAACTCCTGAAGTATCCCAGGTATCTTTGGAAAAACACACAGAGAACATGAAATGTAACTTAAAGACATGGTCATCTTTGGGGTTACCAGCTGAGCCCTTGAGGCCAGTGACAGAGACCAAGTCAAGAAATAGTTTTACCCAGGGCCCAGTGTCCCCAACTAAAACTCTTCCTGCCTACCCACAACAGATTATCATTCCTTCTGTTTCATAATAAATCTATTAAGCCTTATCCTTTTTTTGGCCTCTTTCAATTAAAAAGAGAAAGAAAGAAAGAGAGAGAGAGAGAGAGAGAGAGAGAAGGAAGGAAGGAAGGAAGGAAGGAAGGAAGGAAGGAAGGAAGATAAAAGATTTTGGGGGGAATATATTTTTGTCTTTTCTTAG
>NW_006442508.1:7782623-7787645 GCF_000325575.1 Pteropus alecto | reverse complement strand
AAAGAAAGAAAGAAAGAAAGAAAGAAAGAAAGAAAGAAAGAAAGGAAACCCCTCAAAGCATACCTCTTTATACTCTACTAATTATTTAGAAGACTAGGTGGAATAGTCACCAAGAGCTCTCAAATAAATGCTGATTGGTTCCTTCTTTCATTGTCTCTGCACCCCAGGCTCAAGAGAAGTGGGAGGCAGTGAGTGGGGAGTTAGCTTTACCTGCCAATTCATCACATCACTCAGCATATCCCAAAGCAGTAGATGCTGGGCTCACCACTTCCCAGTCTCTTCCTTCTCACTTCTCCTTAGGAGGGTTGATGATGAGGGAGATTTGCCCCATACAATTCGACCCTGGAGAAGTATGAGGGAGGGAGTGCACTAAATTAAGAAAAACAGTTTTTTTAAAATATAGGGCAATAAAAAATAGACAAACATTTAAAATCAATATTCTGTTAGTATATTTAAAGAAATCATTTCTATGTTTTCATTTAATTTTAATTACTTCGTGTTTTATAATCAACTAAATGTTGATAGCTATATACTCATACATGTATATTAATAGATGCCTGATACTAATGGCTGCTTAAGGAAATAGCTCTCTGTCAAGCAAGTTCTAATATTTCGTGTCATACTATAAAGATGACTTTTGTCATTCTCTTCCACTATCCTCATCTCACCTCACTACTCTCATCTATTCTTTTGCTAAATTAATTCTTTTTCTCATTCTTTTGCTAAATAGAGGAGCATTTTGTTCAGTGCTTTACTGAAATTAATTGACTAATTTCAAAGACAGAGGAAAATAGTCTTCTTTATTGCCTTCCAACGGAGGGCACAGAATGGACTAGGAGAAATCAAAATCTTAAAAGCTATGCAAATACTCATCTGAATATTTTATCCAATGGGAACCTGGCTCCATGAGGCTCCAAGTTAGAGGAAATAATAGCACACGGACAGAACAAGCTCTAGCCTCACCCCAACAACTAGGTAGGGAGGGGCCTTAAGGAAAGCTCTGGATTGGCATCAGACCACCCCACTGGCATGGAGGCTTGGAGACTAACCTTTTACAAGGATGGAAAAGAATCCTGCTACCTGCACCTTAAGAACAGACTAGTATAGCTTGAAGCTCTGCAGACACATTTTCTTTTCCCAGAAGGCAGTGAGAGTCTCTCAGGATATTGTGCAGCTGCAAGATCTCATGAAGGCTGTGCCGTGACCTCATCTTTGGCTTGCAAGCAGAATATTACACAGAGCAGCACCCACCAGCAAGTGCTAAATTGAGATGAACAGGGAAGACTGGAAAAGACTGAAGAGTCTGTGTGCATTAAAAACTGCACCCTACTAAGAATGGGATGATTTTGTTGTAAGTTAATAATATCTTGAATAAGCATTAAGAGGACTTGTAGGCACCTCACCTAGATTTAACAGATGCCCAATAACTTTTATCTGGCTCCTAACTGATGGGCAGGGCCTCTGCATAATAGGGAGTTCATTCTGGCTTTAAGTTGGTTTTGGTTATTCCCTAGCAGAGAGAGAGAGAGCTACCCGCCCTCTTAGTAGCTGTCTTGGTTATTAGATCAATTGTCATCATATCGCAGGGGAGAGGGGAGAGGGGAGAGGGGAGAGTGGTAACCATTTGAGTAGGGAGCTTGAGAGATGTTCCCCTTCAGAAATGTGAAATTTCTCTTGCTTTGGCAGAAAAAATTTGGAGCTTAATAGGGCATATAATAATCTGCGGTGAGGTTTGGTTCTGAAAATGCTATTGGTGGTGATGTTTTTGACATGGAATAGCTAGGCATATAAGAGCAATTTCTTTCAGATAGTTAAATAGTTTTCCATACAGCATGTAAACAGTTTCATGTTATTTAGGACAGTACATTGAATTATTCATTCGCTTTTGGACATTGTGATAGATATATATGTACTTGAATTCTAATTTCTGTATATTTAAATGTATTTTATAAACACTAGGGCAATATGTTATTTAAAGGATACTTTGTGAATCCTTTTGTTTGGCGGATCTGGAACAATAAACATTTACATTTCTCAAACAAAAGAAATATTCTATTATAATACTGGACAATCTTGTTATTCATAAAAATCAGAATTCGTCAGTATTATTTATAAAGTCTTTTGATGTTTTTTGAAAAATACCAGTATGTTTTTCTTATGACTCATTAAGGATACATTCCATTTTGTAATGGTTTTTAAAGGACATTTTTAAACAACAAAGATATAAAGGACAGCTTTCAAAGCACTGATGCAATCAATAATGACAATATTTTTTCATTTATTTTACAAAACCTCTTCATGAAACTGTGAGGTCCTAAGCACTACAAATTGACCTCTTCTCCAGGTGTCTCCAGTTAGAAAGTCATTTAAAACAAGGGTTGCAAACTCAGTTTGCTCATCCCTAGCCAGCAATTAGTTACTTATATGTAGTTAATCTGCTGTCTCATGCTGACCTTCGGTGAGATGTCACCAGGCTTATCTCTTTTCCAGCTCTAGGATTAAACGAGACTTCTTCATACTATAAATCAGAGCTCTCTAACAAATGAGACTGCAGAGTACTGAGAGAGCAGCTCTGAGGAGAGGAATATTCATCCCAGAAACATCCATAACAGAGATGAGAATGAGTGTTGGTCACCGGTCACCTCTGTTGCACACACTCTATTTTCACAGACAAGAAAACTGAGGCCCTGAGAACTTACATAATTCGTTTCATTACTCACCACTATTTGACATCAATTGGATCCAAAAGACATGCTTTTCTTTCTAACTGTTCAACAGGTAATTATTCCACAGACAGTCGCTGAGCACCTTCTGTGAACCACGTATGTTTCACGCATGTTCCAGTGGGCAGATGGCCAGGAGCCACGTGGTTAGCGCTGCTGCCTTCTGCTGCTGCTGCATATCATATCATGGCTTTCCTTCTTCTTTGATCTAAGTTCAGATTGTCACCTAGATTTCAAACAACCTCATTTCCCCACCTAGGGACCGGTTACCAAGGGACTGCATACTGCCCCTAAATGTACCACCTTTATTTTCACAGGAGACAGTAATGTCCTGTCTGGGGGTCATAAGCTTTGAGCTGTCTTCCTAGTGGTGTTGATGAGCTTGTATGATGACATCAACTTTAATTCTGTTAATCTCATACCCAAGGACGCCTTTCAAATAGCAGAAACTCCATAAATATTGACGAATCAACCCAATCTGGAGCACAGCATGGACCCAAGATAACAATGGAGTAAATAGAGTATGCGCTACATAAAGGGATTGTATGGTCATTTGCAGCTGTTCAGTTTATTTTGTTTGATCTAATTCCCTAATTTGGGTGAAGCCAAAGTCACATTCCTGGCTTCATTTTAGAACGACACCCTTGTTTTTCTTTCTCCTTTCATCCTTCTTTTAAATTTACATTTTCTTGCTATATATTTGAATTCCTATAAGTGTCCTTGAATCCTTTCTGAAATAAGGCAAAACATATATTAATCAGTCAATCAATCAGATTAGTCTACAATAGTGATCATATTTCTCTATCTTCTCTCTCAGCTCACTGCACTGGCTTCTGCCTTCTCTGTTCTCTTGCCACAGATCTGTCATAAGCCACCAGATTCTTCCTAATAACTTTTCTCAACCCAAGGCTCTGATAGCCATCTCTTCTTTAAGTTCTCTCTTCCTCAGTTTCCATGGTGATATCTGGTTCTCCTCTTATCTTTTCAATTGCTTATTTGAAGATCCTTTTCTAGTTCCTCTTTCCAACCACTTTCACTAACTATGGCATGAAACTGAGATTCAGTTAATGTTCTTTCATCTCAAGGAGAGTTCATTTGCTGCCAGTGACTACAAGCCCCTTGAGAACAAGGACCATATATTTTTTAATATCACAGAAGGCCTTGCACATAATTAGAGTTCAACATGAATCCCTGATTTGACTTGATAACACAGGACTTCTAGTAGTGGTGGTCTATAGTGTCCACCCAGAGAGTTTAGAGAAGAATTTTGAAAAAAAAATTAACTAGCTATGGAATATATATATATATATATATTGCCCAAAGAATCTCATAAACCTATGATATTTAAGTGAATGGGAATTATATTGAAATCTTTCATTATGCTTAGTGCTGTCTTCAGCACACCTTACAGATGGTGACACAGATTCTGTTTTGTTTTGTTTTATTTTTTACCTACTAATTATTTTGGAGTTTTGCCCAAACCATTTTTTTCTCTTTATGAAATATAATAGACAATTAGTTGCATGTATTTACACTGTACAATTCAATGAGTTTTTTTCACTTACAGTCTGCATACAATAATATACCATTTTCAGTTGTATAGCATAGTGATCAGAGATCCACATAACCTGCAAAGTGATCACTCCACTAAATCTAGTACCCCTCTTCCCCCTTACGTATTTATTATAACATTATTAACCTTCTTCCCCATGCTACACGCTACAGCTCCATGTCTATTCTATCCATTTGTACCTCTTAATATCTTTGCACTCAACTCCCCTCCCATCTAGTAGCCCTCTAAATATTCTATGTATCTATGAGTTTATTTTCATTTTTGTTGTTGTTATTGTTGTTGTTGACTTTGTTCTTTAGATTCCACATGTACATGAAATCATGTGACATTTGTCATTCTCTAACCAACCCATTTCATTCAGCACAATACCCTCTAGGTCCATCAAAGCAATATCTTATTCCATCCCCTTCCTTTTAGTCTGTGTGTGTCTTTTAATCTGAAGTGAGTCTCTTGTAGGCAGCATATTTAGTGGTCCTGTTTTCTTATCCATTCAGCCACTCTATCTTTTGGTTGGAGCACTAAATTCTTTTCCATCGAGGTACTTGTTGATAGGAATATAGTTGTTACCATTCTTTATTCTTGTTTTTTCTTCTTAAAGAAGTCCCTCCAACATTTCCTGTATTGCTGGCTTGGTGATGATAAATTCCTTTAGCTTAGTTTTTTTTCTGGGAAGCTCTTTATCTGTCCTTCGACTCTAAATGATAGCTTTGCTGGATAAATTATTCT
>NW_006442508.1:7778851-7782068 GCF_000325575.1 Pteropus alecto | reverse complement strand
GTTCATTCAGCATCTTTATAACCGGTGTTTTGAACTCTGCATCTGTTAGATTGCTTGACTCCATTATTTCTGGATCTCTGTTCTGTTCTCTCATATGGGTTCTGCTTCTTTGTTTTCCCATTTTGGCTGCCTTTCAGTGTCTGTTTCTATGTACTAAGCAAAGCTCCTAAGTCTTTTGGTCTTATTAGTGTAGATTTGTGAAGTAGGTGACCAGTGGCATAGTCCTGAGAGGGGTTCAGCTGCAGGCCAAATTTAACCCAAGCCTCTGCCCCTCTGGGGCCACCTGTTAAGATTCAGCAAGCAATCTATAGATGCTGTGTTTATAGTTGCCTCAAAAGGCCACACCAAGACCAGCTGCTTCCAGTGTGAATCTAGGTGCTGCTCAGCAAGGAGCACCTGACTCGCTGAGGATACACCTCGATGTGGTTTGGGTATGGCTGCGAGTTGGGGAAGGTGGAGTTTCAGGGAATCCTCTGGTTGGAGCTACCTCTGTTATCCAGTTTGATGACATCTCCACTGTAAGGTGCTGAGTCCATGCACTGGGAAGTAGGAGAGCTCTACAGGGAACAGTGGATGCCGCCGCCACTTCTATACAGGATGAGTCTCGCCTCGGCCCTCACTCTGACAACTTAGTGTCTCTCTGTAAGTCCTTGGTGCCCCCTGCACTCAGGCAACCCGGCGCTGGTGCTCAGAGCGAGCAGGTCCGTCACTGGGAAAATTCACTCGTGGATGCGGCCCCTTTAAGAGGTGTCTGCCGCTGCTGCAGCCACTGTCTCTCTCAGTCACTGGAGCTGGGCAGCCTCACGTTCTTTCTGCATCCTACCTTTTGCTGTTGCAGGGTGATTTCTTGGATTTCTCCCCAGTCGTATGGCTTGTTCATCTAGATCCCAGGTGATTTTTCCTTGCTGTTTGTTCCTTGTTTCTGTCACAACTTTGATTTGGTCACCAGAGAGATGAACAGAACCTCTATCACCTACACCAATTTTTTTCCGCCTCCGGATTCTGTTTTCTTATTGTTGTTGTTTCTGTTTTTGCATATATTTGCTAAACAGATCTCAAATCCTTCACCTCTCTCCATCCTCACTTCCACTATACCACATGCTGCTTACAGCCCTATTGCTTGTCACTTGGTCAACCACAACGGCCTCCTACTTGGTCACCTTGCTGCCTTCTAACCTATCCAGTATGTTTTCCACAGAGCAGCTGGAGAGATCTTTAAAAGCTCCATCTGGATGTGGTTCTTCCCTGTTCTATAACATTCTGTGGCTTCCTATTGCTCTGTGGATAAATTCCTAACCTTTCGCATGAACTGCAAGGCCCTGCATGGCCTTACCAGCCTTTTTCAACTCCAAGGATGCTCCATGCTCCTGGTCTCAGTGCCTTCACATACGCTGTCTTCTCTGCCTATAATACTCTGAGCTCACCCTAAGGGATTAGGCTTACTCAGAGAGGTTCACCCTGACTCTTCAGATTGGTTCAGAAATGCTGATTTTTCACTGTAATTCTTCACTGTGCTTTTCCTTTGTAAGATTTATGATAATTGGAATGAAACAAACGTTTGGGTGCTCATTTGCCTAAAATCTGCTTTTTCTTGCTGGATGGAAAGTTTTCTAAAGACAGGCATGATGCACCTATTGTTCATCACCGCAGCAACTAGCCTGGCACATAGTAGGTGCTCCATACATGTTCGTTGAGTGTGTGAATAAATATAAGTGGTAAAAGAATCAGACCTTGCTGTCTGGTATCCCAATAAACCCCTGAGGTTTAGAAAGATGTTTAAGGCATGCTGGAGCTGGGAGTAAAAGAGATAGGCTGAGCTGGGAGCGATGTGGTGAAGGAACACTTGAAATACTGCAGGTTCTACAGGCCCTAAGGAGCTGCTCACAATGTGAGCAGAATGAAGATTCATGTGAATGTTGAGCTGCCCAAAATTTGAGCCAAGGGTCTTTTCCTCAGTTGGGAAAAACAAAGGCCTGTTCTGATCTTTCCACCTGCTAAGTCTGTACAAAAATGCCTTGGCCAATTTCTGCATCCTATTTTACAGATGGTAGATAAATCTATGATTATTCCTAGGGATTCTCCTAGATTGAGGCCAACACACTAAGCCGCAGGTCATAATTCCTTTAAAAAATAATTACACATGAATTTTACATCACTTTTTTTGGCTTATCTTTGGAATTTTGACATATTTCTTAGCATTTTAGGATAAATAAAGAGCTTTGGGGAGGAAAAGAAGTATCTATGGTTTAAGATATCCAGAAATAAATCGTAAGAAACTGTGCATTTCTATAATTATCAGCTTGAGTGTTTTTTGGAGTTCCCGAGCTAACTTCATTGCATCTTATATTTGGTGGCAATGATTTTATTATTTTTGAGTTATTAGCCATGGCAAAATACCTATGTGAAGTTTTGAAATCTCAGAGTTATTTATTTCATTAAAAAGACTTCAAATTTTTTAATTTTGAAAGAATAAATATTGATGAAATCTTTCAGAAACACAGAATATGCCCAAAGATGGTCATAACCATTCATTCAGAAAGGATTTATTGGCCGCCTATGACAGACAGAGGCATGGATTGGGGTGTTAGGTGCTATCGGAGACAGAAAAAGACTCAAACACAGTCCCTGCTCTCAAAGTACTTGCAATCTACCCTGGGAGACAAAGTAAGTCAACACTTTTAAAAACTATAGTTCAGGGAAGAAAGTTCTAAGGATTGTTACAGAGGCCCAGATGCAGTTCTATGTATTCTGCATGTTTTCTGTGTCTTCTACATATTATTAGATAATGGGAACAGCTGGTGCTGTCTTCAAAGATTCTGGAAGGAGGGAAGATTTGAAACTGGACATAAAAGATGGTAGATTCTCTTTCCTTTTGCTTATTAATTTATTTTTTATCATAAAGAAATAAATATATGTAGACAGTATCAGTGAGCGAAAAGGATCAAATAAACGCCTAATAATATCACTACATAGAGAGAATCACTATGCACAGTTTTTTTTCTGGGCGTACTGACGTTACTGTTTTACAAAGTTGGAATCATACATTGTGTGACGTTTGCAACCTGCCTTTCTCATTTAACAATTTATCACAAACATCTCTGCACGTCTGCTTATCCATCAACGCATGGGTACATATTTTACAGGGTGATGACTAGGAGGGAAATGCCTAAATCTGAGCTGAAAAATCTATGAAAAGAAAGGTCTAGGAGAAAGCGTA
>NW_006442508.1:7765210-7778809 GCF_000325575.1 Pteropus alecto | reverse complement strand
GTGCCCACTTCCAACTTATTCGTTTCTCTTCTTGGCATCAGACAATGCTGGCTGTACTGCAAAAGCACACCCCAGCCTGACACATTCTGAGTAAAGACCCATCTATACGATCAGCCTGAGTGCTGCTGAGATGCTTGGGGAAACAAAAAACCATGAAGAAAAAACATTTCTCTACCTAAAGGAGCAGTGCTGTGGTCACTCTTGGGAGTGTCTCTGCCTTTTGATTCATTGCCAACTGGAACAAATGTGGCATGTGGGTGGATATATTTTTATTTGGAAAAGCCCTGCCAATTAGGTGGCAGAGGCCTGCAATTTTCTGAATGTTTGTAATCTAAGTGGGTGTGCTCAGGGTGCCACCCCATGAGAGGCTTAATGTTCCACTTGGAAACAGGCTAACCAAGGTCAACGGAGCACAGGCCAGTTGTTTTTCTCTGAAACAGAATAATTTCTCCAGTGCCCAGCATGAATGTGAGCATGATCCAGAATGGCTGCACTTGAATGCAGAAAGGTGTTGTTTGCCACTGTGGCAGGATTCCGGAGAAGGAACGCTGCTGGGCTGAAGCCCCTGATGATGTTACCATACATATTTGGACCTGCTTTGGCCCCACAGATGGAGACAAGTAGCATCTCGAAGCTAAATGTCCTGGGGCCAGGTTAGAGGCGGGCAGTGAGCTACGATGGTTCTATTATTCATCTGCTTACACACACGCACACACACACACACACACACACACACCCCAATTTATTAGGAGTCTATTACTATGTGCCAGCAACAAAGTGAAATTCCGCTAATGACGAAGGAAGAGCCTTTCAAAATCTGCCTTATTCATGGGAGCAGGCAAGGAGAGCAGGCCAAACTGGGTCTAGCCATAGGAAGAACACTGCACAAAGAATCAGGAGTGCAAGGCTGAACCAGACAGAGCAGGCAGTGTCCACAGACCAGATGTGGTGTGACTGTCTTGAGAGTTTCCAATGCCAGCATTGGATGTGCCCACACAGAAAGAGTCCTTGGTGAGCTCTTTGATTTGTAAAGTACACACTTCATTAGCAAAAGTAATAAAAGCAACAGTCTCACACCCCATCCTTTCACTGCCGCTCAGAGGGAGGAGGGTTTATCTTACGGCCCTCATAAGTTGTCTACCCAGCAGTTGTTTCTACACACATGTTTTTTGCCCCACGCTCCCTAAATGTGCCAGCATGTGCCAATTCTGCCTCACCTGCAGTGGAGTCAGTATTGCTCATGAATTCTTCAGAGAAGTGTTAGTTCCTTTTCTTTGTTCCCTCCATCCTGCCTCCCACCTTACTTACCTCCAACCACGTTCATCAGGCCCACTATGTGAGCCAATCCTTATCAGCTTTTATGAGAGGAGAGTGGGTCCTGTCTTCCAGGCCACACACTTGTAAGTGAACGCACATTGGGGTGAAGAGGGCAGGCTCTGAGGGGTGAACTGTGCAAATCCACATGGATACAAATTGTGGCTTTGATATAATAAGCTGTGTGAACTTATACAAATTATTTAACCTCTCTGCCTTAGTTTTCTCACCTATAAAGGAGGGGGAGTAATATCATAATCAATATATTAATATAATATAGTTATACTATCTACCTCCTAGGGTTGTTGCGAGGATTAAAAGACATAATATTCATAAAATGCTCAGAGGTGTTCTGGCATTTGGTTAACACTAATATTAACTTTTATTTATCATTTTTAAAGTTATTTTTATGAAAGAATTGGGATGGCTTGTGAACAAATTTGGGAATGAATTTCAGAATCTTTAGGCCATATATAGTCTTTGTTGCTCTCAAAATTTAGCGACCACACAGAAACTCTTCTACTCTCTTTTGCTAACCATATTTCCCTCTACCATTCATTGGATGATAAGTGACTGACTGGAAAATCAGCAGAGAAGTCTTTGCTCAGGATCTAAACTAAAATTAATTTCCACTTTAGTTTCCTTGCCAAATTCTGCGGCCGGAGGGACCAGCAGATGTTGCAGGATAAGAGCTATAATTAAGGCAGGGAGCGTGGAAGGGAGTAGGTGCCAAAGGAAGAACGAGGGAGAGGAGGATGCTGGGTGTCCTGAGCCCCCTAAGAGCACTGGTGTTCTCCTCTGTGTCCAGAGCGGGGATTCTGGTGAACACCGAGAGCAAGGTCATGCTAGGAGTTGTACTTGCCCTTTTTAATTGCTAGAATTCAAGGCATTATTTCAACACTGGCTGCGAAGTTTTGCCTGATGACATAGACCACCAGATCTTCCACCTCCATTTTTACAGGGAATTTTGCTAAATGTTTTTCCTGCTCCCTCACGTCTGGACACACCTCTGTTTTGAGTCAAGAAAATGATCTCTCTGCTATGACTAAGAGGCCCAGAAACATTATATTAAAATTCAATCAGGGTATCACATATTATGCCACAAGCCAGAATGGACTCAGGGATCACAGTGGCTATTTTGGGCTGTTTCATTCCACATAACTTAAAGGGAAAATGAGTTAAGTAAGGGGTTGCAGGCCTACACAGGTTTTTAATGCCCACCAGAATCTGCAAACCACTAATTAGTTCATAGTTCATAGAGGTCTTACTAAAGGTTTTCAGTCTAATACAAAATATAAAACATTAAAAAATGTGCATGGTGGATTTTTACCATAGTCCAATACAGTAGTTACAAGTATTGCCTCTGAACGAGATTTACTGGGGTCAGATTCTGGCTTTACCTCTTATTACCTGTATGACCATGAATGAATTACTAGATTTTGTACTTCTGGTTCCTCATGTGTCAGATGAGGACGAGAGTAGCTACCTCTCAGGGTTTTGGAAGTAGTAAAGGAAGTAGTTGTTGTAAAGCCCTTAGAACAGCATTGGACTCTCTCAGTAATCTCTCAGTTAATATGAGCTATAGATATAATTGTACTATTCAAGTATCTGGTCAACTCTCCATTTAAAATCACCAACATGTCTATATTTAAATGCTAAGAAATAATACATTCTTAAAATGATTTTTTAATTGTAAAATTAATCTACAATCAATGAAAATATTTCAACAGTGGTTTTATTTGTTGAATATACAAAGACATACAATAAAGATATAATGTTTTAAGTATAGGCTTAGTAAAAGTACCTTATCAAGGTAAAAATACCATGAGATTTTCTCTTCTGTTTTTTGAGCAGGAGGAAGAGGAAGTTGGTTCTCAGCTATGCTTGAATCTAGAAAGGTCTAAATATTTGCTCTCTATGCCTCATTGAATGCTCTACCAAGTGAGAACCAAAAGTCATTTAATACTCTTCAGCTATGAGCATGGATGGCTCAGGATTACCAGCTTATATCACAGTTCTGTCTGCATCTCCATCCTTTAATTAAAACCGGCCATCTTTACATGAAACTGTAAGTCTCTCTTCTTATTCTAGTGTCTATCCCACAATTTTAATTACCATCTCTGGAACACTCACATATTTATAGCTCCAGTCCAGACTTTCCAAACTCCAGATGCTTCAACTTAATATATCCTCTTGGACGTGCACTGAAACTTCAAAATCAACACATTTAAAACAGAACTCACCATCTTTCCTCTCAAACCCGATCCTCTTCCAGGGGTTCCTCTTTCACTGGATGGAACCACCATTCCATCATCCAAGCCACAACCTGCTGCTCAGCCTCGAGGCCTCCTTTTCCCTCACCTTTGTTCAACCCTTCCACAAGTCTCATTGGTTTTACCTCTTAAATTCTATTGAAACATCTACTTCTGCATCCATCTACCCCAATCCTCACTACCAGCACTCAAGTTCAAATTACTCATATTGCTCATCTGGACCACTACCTTTTAGCTGGGTTCCTGAATCCTTCTCCAATCCAGTCTCCACACAGAAGTCAGAGTAATCTTTCCAAGTCCAATTAAGTCGCCTCCCTGCTTAAAGTACTCAAATAACTTTTCAATATTTGCAAAATAAAGATAACTTCTTGGCTTCTTAATTCAGCCTGCAAGATCCTACATGGTCTGGTCCCTTCCTTTCTTGTTTCATCTTGCAATCCAGTTTCACTCATCTGTCCCTCAGGCCTTCACTTTATCATTTATGTTTCTTATGCTCCTTTTCGCCACAAGGTCTTTGCACATATTGTTTGAGCCTCCATTTCTTCTCAGCCTAATCAATGCCTACTTTTCTTCTCAACTCAAACATCACTTCTTCAAAAAGTCTGTTTTGATCTCCCTGATGTGGTTGATCTCTTATAAAGTATCTCATAACACTGAGTATTTCCAATAGCACCTTATTAATGCATTCATTCAATAAATATTTACTGAGCACCTACCATGTGTCAGGTTCTGTTCTAGGTACTGGGGATACATCATTGAACAGAACAGGCACAGTCTTTTATGAAGCTGCCATTCTAGGATGGGAAACAGACAATAAACAAACAAATAAATATAGATGTCATCGGGTGATAAGGACTCTAAACAAATCAGAGAAGTAGGAACAAAGACAGGGAAGGGGGTGAGATTTTCAGTTTTCCATTTGTTTGTGTAGTTATTTGATTAATATTTGCATTCCCCACTGCATTGCAACTCCAAGAGGGCTGGGTTTGATCACTCCCTTCAGGCACATATGAGATAGTGCCTGTCTCATAGTAGATGGCTAATAAAAATGATTGAATAATTCTCATTCTAATGAACAGCGATGTGTACAGAATGAAAAGCAACACTGTTGGATTGCCTTATGTAAGTAGATTGTATTGAATTTTTTAAGTGGTATTTGAAAATGAACAGCATGTCTCACTTCAAAGCAACTTAACTTTTTAAATCCTTGTGTTTGAATGTAACATAGGGATCTTCTTAGAAAATTTCAGACACTGAATACTTTGAATTCCTTTCATTCTTAGATGAAAAGCAAATCCTGAAAACATTCTGTGCTTTCTTAATTGTTATACTGGTAAATGATTTTCAAGTTGAAAGTCAAAAAAGCAATTAAATGAGTGAATTCTGCTGTTACCAAATATAAGCCAGTTAAAACATGGACCTGCTTAACCATTTGATCTTTACTTTTGGAAAGGATATAACTCTCCCCAAAGATGGACATGGTTCTAAATAAAGTCTGTATGCTTTTGCTTGAGCTTTTTAGCTATTTCCAGGAATCAAGAATGGCTACAGTTCCAAGAGGTTTATTTTTCTTCTCTGTAAAGACAGTCAGCATTTTTGGAAAATAGAGATTTCGCCTGCTAAGGATTTCTTCATAAGGCAAACCACTGCTCTGGTATTTCTGCTTTATTCCTCAATTAGAAGGAAAGCTAAAATACTGAAATGAGGCCATGGTAATAGGATAGTGAGTAAAAACAATGAATGCAAACAGGACTTTTTAAGTCACATTTAATTTTAAAAGTACTACATGTATCTGTCTACAATGATTATTCTAAATTGTTTTGTGAGTCTACTCTATAACATGTTTGCTCTTCATTTTCACATTTTCTAAAGAAACTTTTGGAACTGAATTATTCTGTAGGAATTCCTCCAGAAAATGAAGAGAGAGAAGCTTCAAGAAGGCAGAAAACTGAACTAAAAGCAGAATTCTAGTGGGATGGATATGAGGGTGGGTGTGGGATGAGGATGCATAAATTTACGTCCATTTGGTAAGAAATGCAAAATAAGCAAAAGCACAATGAGTTTGCTTTGGAAAATTTTCCGAGAACAGACAAGGAGAGATACCAGTTGAACCATAGAACTTTACTGACATCTAGTGCACAAAAAATGTCATCTTCTATGAAATGAAACACTCTCTATTGTTAACACACATGAAAAAATAAAAAAATTACATATCAATAGAGGTCAAGGGAAACCACAGCAATTAAAAATCCTTCAGTGAAGGGCTTCCTTACATAACATCTTACGTGAGTCCCTCTATAATAACCCTGTAAGCAAAGCAGATAAGTGATTATTAAACTCATTTTACAGATGGAGAAACAGGCTTGGAGAAAGAGGTTAAGTGCTTTTTCTAAGATGACTGTCCTAGTAAGGGACAACACCAGGACAAAAACAAGACTTCTTTCAACCTAGACCTCTCTCCTGTAAATCTCCTCTGTCTACAGCAACAGTTCTGCCTTCCCAACTTCAGAGAACACTGAAAGTCTTCTTCCAAAGGTGGATAAGCATGTTACTCCTCATTTGGCAGAAGAAGAGAGAGGAGAGAGAGGGGCACAGTCTTATCTCAGTCCCATGGAAATTAGAGTTGAGTATCCTCTCTGGATTTATGCTACCCCGGCCTCTAGAACCACAAATTAGAAAAATCCAACTCTATAGCAAAAATGGTAGTTGGAAATGAAAACGGAAGGTAAAAGCCCCAAGCTTGGAAGGAATTACAAAGTACCTAATATCTCTTTCTCCCCTTTTTAAACAAAGAGAAGAATAACTACACACACACACACACACACACACACACACACACACACACACACGTGTGCAGGGTAGGAGTCGGGGGATGGGGAGGGAGAGAAAGAGATCTCAAAAGATGTCTTAGGGTTTTTCCCCAATATATTTTACACTACTGGCAGATATCAAGCATCTAATTTTAAGTTTGTCCACTTAACAGCAAAAAAAGAAAAAGAAAAAAGAAACAAATGAAAACACTCAGGAGGCCAAATAAATAGAAATAAACTGTAAAGAAATTACAAAGAGAATAACTGCAGGGAGACAGACATCTTTACATATAAGAAGTAAAGGTGACTTTACTGGAGAAAACATTTGCTTTCATTTGGGTTTCAAAAAAGATTTACTCGGGGATAACCGATGCCCTAATTCAGATTTCTGAACTTACTTCAATCTTTCAAAAGCCTTTTTACAATTTTAAGGTCTTATAGCTGAAGTACTATAAAGTCAACTTATTTTGAATAAAAGTTGATAACTATCTACTAAAAAGTAAATTCATGTAAACAGACTAAAATGCTTGAGGGGAGATATAACTTTATTTATCTAGGAGAATAATGATTTGCTTAATGGACTTTATGAGAGCATTCTCAGTGTTGAAAGAGTCATTGCCTGTGTCTTCGTATATTTTAAAAAACACAATCTCAATTCCTTTAACAGTAGTTTAGAGAGCAAGAAAAAAGAGCAGACATTTGCTCTTCATCTGACCTAATCAACATTAAACTTTCTGAAGAAAAGTTAAAGATTTTTAAATAACTCTTTATGAAATTCGATCATTTTGTGTTGAGTTGGTTAGAAAAAATGTCCAAAAGAATGCTCTAGAAAATTTTAAATTAGATGGCTGGGATGGGGGAGGGGGTATTCAGAATTTAAAGATTTTCCCAGGCATTTAGTTTTAAGATTTGACCCATTAAGATATGCTCTCATTGGAATCCTAAAAACAAGAAATGTTTTAATTCAGAAAAAAATGATGGTTATTTGCAGAAACAGTATAATTATTTGCTCAACCAAAAATTACTATAATTTTCTGAAACTCACATCCAGCTCAGGATTTCATTTTCATATCTGTTTCCTTCAATGTAGAAAATGAACATATTGGAAGCTGCTGAGAGATTTATTAAGATGTCTTTATCTGAGCAAGAAACAATTGAAAATTGGTTATCTACCAATTTTGTATATTCTTTGAATTCATGTTTTGTGCCCATGGAATTTTGAACACAATGAGCAAAGAGATGATTTAGCAATTGCTGTGTTAATTTCAATAGTGAATAAGTCAACCCAGGTCATTCTAGCTTAAACAACCACCTGGTTTGGTTGTCCTCTACACTGACTGGACTAATCTAATACTATACTTCTGAAAGGGTATAATAGTCAAAAACCTAGATATAGAAATAGGAAAGAATTTATGAGAACCTGGCATGAATTTTCAGTCCCAAGAAACAGGTGAAATTTCTTGTGCTCAGGAAATTGAATATAATGGGAGTTGCAAATTTAAATATCTTTAGGAGCCAGACAGATGACATGAAGGAGTGATGGTGGTAGGGGTAAAAACAAGGGATGGTGAAGAATATCACAAACTGTACAGCACATGCCCTGTCCCAAAAGGCATCATTTACTACCCACCTCCAGTCAATTGTGAGAAGTAACAACATGGGGAGAAATCAGGAATCTGGAGTTTTCATTGAAATCTCCCAATTTTAAAAATATTGGCTAGTGATTCAACCTGAAAATTCAGAATGGACCAAACAAGAATTTCTATAGATGGCATTCAACTCATGAGTCACCAGTTTATGATATCTGACATGTAACACCTGGGCTGCATCAATTTTACATTTTTTCCGGATATATGAATGTGTGAGCTTATGTACCTGTGTGTGTACAGACACAGATTTACATATCTTAGACCTTTCTACATATCCAAAGATGAGTCAGATTGACAAATTAAAACAACAACCCCCTCAACCCCCGAGGGAAAAAAAATCAGTCTGCTTGATTGATCCCCTTCAGCTGTGTGATGGACAATGTCAGGCGCCTGAAGCACTGGTGGGGCCAACAGAGTCACTCTCCATCAGATCCCCTCTCCTGTCTATACTTCTTGAGCCATACTCCCATCTTCCACCTTTGCTGTGCTTTTGTGTCCTGCAGGCAGTATCTGCAACTCTTCTTTGCGGGACTTCTTAGGCTAACTTGAGCCACTTTGAGAACAAGTGCAGAGAACCAGAGGTACATCCCCATAGGGCAGGCAGCCCTTAACTTTCAGCCATGGGAGTATGAAAGCCCAGCTCCCCTGCCTTTGACTGGGGAAACTTTGAACTGTACTTACACCCCAGAGCTCCCCTGTAGGGTTAGGCTGATTCTCCCTTCTGTAGGACTCTGTCCCCATCAGACCCTCGTTTGGCCTTCTCTTCTTCCCTTCTGCTCCCCTGCTTCTTATTGGTCCCCCTTGGGAGCAAGTACTTCCTTAAGAAATCAATTACGCATAAATCCTCATCTCAGAATTCTGCTGAATTCAACCTAAGACCACCAGATTTCACTGTGCTTTAACTTCCTGTTCCTTAATATGAGGACAATATTACCTACCTTGTACAGTGGTTATGATGATTTGATGAGTTAGCATATATAAAGAGCTCAGAACAATCTCCAGCAATCACTATGTGTTAGCTAAATTATTCTGTTGCAACATTAAGAGAATGCAAGTAAAAATGAAACCATCATATCTTTCAGCCAAGTTCTGTTTTCTGATAGAAGCACATATTGATTCAAACTTTGGAGATATATCTATATATCCTTTTTGTTCTTCAAGATTCACACATGACTACGTGGCATAGCTCTGGAATGAAGCAGGACCCCAATAACAAACCCAACCTAAGCACATGAATGGTGAGTGCGAATGGCAAAACCACCAGACCATGGCGTGGGACATTTCAAACACCTCCGACATCCTAATGAAGCATCACAATTGATTCAGCTGTAGCCCATCTGTCAAATGAACAGGCCATAATAAGCTTAACTCTGATGGTCCATTTGTTTTTTCCATATTGACGTGGCCTAAGCTTCCTGTCTTTCCTACAGAAACAAGCATCTCTTTCCAAATTTTTTCATTGTTGTCAACAGCACCATCATCTTTCTAATCCCTCAAGATTATAAGCTTAGGATAGTTTATTTCCAACTTCATTCCCCCAAACCAATCTATCATCACGTTTTTGCTTTTTTCACAAGGCCCAGCAGATCTTTTTCTTTCTGAAGTTTCCACTGTAATTCATATAAGCCGTAATATGTCACATTTTGGGATTCCCACTGTTGACTTGTTCTCATACCTTTTTATCTTTTCTGTCTTCAAGTCATTGTCAATATAGCTGATAGAATACTCTTCAACACTTTTTATGATTTCTCACCATAGCCGAAGAGCAAGTGTAAGTTGTTCAAATTATTTAACACGCAAATATATAGCGCTATCTATGTGCCAGGAACTGTTGCAAGTGCTTTATGAATATTAACAACCCTCTGAGGAGGGCACCATTATTATTGCCCTGGTTTTATAGTTGAGGAAAACAAGATATAGATAAGTTGCCTAAGGTTATAAAGCTGGTAAGTGTCAGAGCCAGGAATCAAAGGCACAGCAGTCTGGCTCCAGGGTCTGTACACACACTGACAATACTACAACACTAACATGGCCTCTCAGTCAATGTCGGCCGTGACCATCGTCAGTCTTCACCATTATCTCCTCCCAAACCCTCAACTCCAAGGTAGTCCCATTTCTAAATTTCTGTGAGTCACTCTGTAGGCAGAATCAAACAAGAAAAATTCTGTGAATGGTGAGAAGATGGCTTGTTTGGGTGATTCGAATAGGAAAATCAGAAAATAACACTGGAGTAGGGGTAAGTGATCTCTTTGTGAAGGATCAGGCTATGATTATAAATTGATCTGCTAATGAACGCCCAAACCAGTGAACGTATCTATAACTGGCCTTTGAATGTTAATAATCTCGGTTTTTACAGCTCTCACCTTGAGAAATGTTCTTAGGGACCTTGGCAAGAAGCAATTTTATGGCCCCATTAAGTCTTTTTCCCTGTGGATCAGGCACCAACCTCAGGAAGAGTCTACGTGTAACTTTCTTATATTCTCTTATACTCTTCTGAGTTCCTTAAAACCCCAAGACTTTTCCTCAGTGGTTGGAGTGGGGATTATCTATCTTTGTTTGAGGGTATTAATTCCAATTTCCAATGCCATCTCTTCAATACTTTTCCAGGAAGCCTAAGTGGTCCTCATACAAATAAGACCTTGATGGCCTGCCCAATGTCACAAAGACCCCATGAGTGATGTGTACATTAGATTACACTTAAGAATCTATTACACTTAAATTATATTTTTTAGCTCAAAGACTTTGAGAATTATAAATAACTCTTCCGTATTACCACACTGGTGTGTATTTCATATTCGGAAGTCCTATTCAAATTCTTATTTACCTTCAAACAAACTAAATTTCGCTGTGGTTATAGAGTTTTAGTAATTTTCTAATCTTTGCCATAATTCCCCCCCCCCAATTAATTTTCAAAGTAATTGCTTAAATGATAATTAACATCTTCCTTGGAAATACATTAATATTTGCTGAATCTTTTAATCAAATAGAATTACTAAGAGTGGTTTTAGTAAATAATTACTAGATGAAGTGCCAAAAATCAACAATATAAGATGTTCCAAAAGATTTGCAATATAACTATTAAACTAAAGAAAATAAGTGAAAGACTTCAAAAATATGGTGTTCTGTCACCATCTGAAGTGGCTTAAGATAGTAAAATAGAAAAACGATACTATAGAATACATTTACTATATTTTTTCAAACTAACTCAATTAAAAACAATCACACAGTGGGAATAGATTGTGGTTATTTGGTTGACCCTTACCAAACATAAGCTTTTAAATTATAGTTTTTACTTTGAATCCAAAGGAAGGCAACAAAAAACAGTGAGACATTAATTTCTTTAAAATATTCCCTTGGGGGAACATAGCAACAATTTAATTCCATTGTAACTAAGATGTAATATTAAAATTGTTCCTCCAACTAGATCAAACACGATGCATGACAGAGTCATCAACAACAAACGAGTTGCTGGTATGAGATCAAATTCACTTGGCCAAAATTCTTGGAAGTTTTAAATATTTCATAGAATACTGTCCCATGATTTAAAAAAAAGGTAGAGAGTTTTTCATCATATATAAAGTTCTGCTTCTGGCTGGGATCTTAATTTTAACCATCAGACATGATCCACCTGACCCAAGGTGTCTATCTTAAGTCATTCCTGGAGGGGATCTTCAACAAAAGATTAGTTAAGAATGCCAAAACCCATTTTAAAATATCAATACTTCATAAAGCTTGCCATACATTAATTTGGGCATCAATGATCATTATTTAATCATCAATTTACAGCAAAGCTCATTTTAAATGGAGTGTGATTTACATTATTAAAACATAGATAAATGTAGAAAATTAGTAAGAAAAAATTAAGGGTAGGAAAATATTTAAAGCCGGGCAACGTTAGTACGTTAAAATATAACATACAGTTATTCAGAAATAGTTAACAAAATTGTCTCTGAGCTTCCTAGAAGCCACAGCAAAAGGAAAAATATCTTAATATATAAAATTGACAGACTCCATAAACAGAAACATAGACCATATTTCTTTCCAGCGGAAACCCAGTCTCTTAGTACTAAGACCTAAAAGGAATTTCTTTCATAATTCCTCATAAAGGAAGTCTGACAAAATTTGATTTTCTTCGTAAAATCTTCCTTAACAGTCCAGGACACGTGCTCTTTTTTTCCAAATTCTTAACATGTTTATTTGTCTTTTATTCAAAATTTGTATTGAGTACACAACATTTGTGTCAGAGGCTGGCACACACAATTTTTGAGTAGAAGCAAACCCAAGCTTCCTATGGAATTTATAGTCTGGTGAGCCAGAGAGAGATGAATTTTTCAAAAATCACAAAAAAAATATAATTACAATATATCTCTATAATACAATATATAAATATATGTCATTACAAACTATGATTGGTGCTGTAAAGGAAAACTACAAGATACTATGAAGACAAAAAAACGAGGCTTGATCTACTGTAAGAAGTCAGGGAAGGTATCCCTAAGGAAATGAATGAGATTTGCACCTAGAACTGCTAAAGAAGTACTATCTTATTTAATAGTAGATCGTGGTGGTTTTTTTTTTCTATTGTTTAAGGGAGAGGGAATCTGGTCTTGTTTTCTAAATTTCCCTTGTGGGTGCTGAGCTCCTCAAAGCATAAATCATAACTCTTCCTTCTGTATCCCCCATCCCAATCGACCATGTCAGGGGCATTGCAGTACCCAAGTCAACTGCAGCTGAAAGAGAATAGAATATTTTTAAACAATACTGCCACCACCACCAAAGCACTCTGCAAAAAATTATAGCTCCTTTAGTTTCAACTCTTAGTACTTTGAACTAACAAATGTTTTAATTAACAGGAAATTCAAATTCATCTTCCAAGCACTTTATTATTATTACAAGTTTTGGGGAGAGGGGGATTGGAGTTCCCCTGGAGAGAAATATAAGCTAGAGAGCTGGAAAAACCCATGCTTTGTTACAAACTGGGAATTTCTCTTCACATGCTGTTTTTCTTCTGCTCACAGTAACTGATATTTTAATATTCCCTCTGCAGCAACGAACCAAGCAGCACCTGCAGACCTGTTCTCTTGTTCCTACCATAACAAATGGTTAATTATTCACAAATACAACCAAATTGTTTTAACATGTCACTGAGATCACTCAACCAGTCTCGGTTTCTCTTCCCATCTCTCCTTTTTTCCATAGTTCTTATCTTCCGTCCCTCTCTTCTCTTTCTTTCCTGTCACCCTTACACTCATCTCTTCCCCTTTCTAACCCTATTAACTCCCCTTCTCGGGATGTAAAAATAAAACTCTATAATCAGATATCACATAATGACTCAAAACCTCTTTAAATCAGAGATTATGTGCTTGGTGACTTCACCCCTAGACGGGGCTTTTCCTGCCAGGAGCTGCAGGAGGATACCTGCATGTCTGTAGCGGGCAGGTAAGCTGTCGGCGAGAAAAGAAGGACTGGCAGAACAAAAGAGAACTGATATCCCTATCCCACACGGGGCGGGGGTAGCAAGTAGCAAGGGAAGATATATATATATATATATAT
>NW_006442508.1:7715118-7765169 GCF_000325575.1 Pteropus alecto | reverse complement strand
TATAATGAAACCAATGGAAACAGGCAGAGACCGAGGCTGGAACCCAAAGAGAAGGCCCTCCGTGAGGAATGGGCAAGGTGTAGTGAGAGAGGTTGGCTTAGAAAGCAATTTAGAGGAATTCCCGGGCTGAGGACATAAAGGTGAGAGCTATCTTGGCTGAGTCTGGAAGGAAGGAAGTGCTAAGGAGAGTCCTTTGCCTGTCCAGACAACTTTTTTTTCCCAGCTTTATTGAGATGCAATTGAAACATAACATTATGAAAGTTTAAGGTGTACAATGTGTTGATCGATGCACTTATATATTACGAAATGATTACCCCCATAGCTCTAGCTAACATCTCCATCATGTCGCATAACTACTGCGAAAAGATGGTAGAGTGTGGGGTTTAACTGCAGAGCTCTAGATTAGGAGCACTGAAATTTGAATCCTGACCATGCTTTTTAAGCTACATGACTTTGGGCAAGTGATTTACTTTCTCTGAACCTTGTTGCCTAATTTATAAAATGGGGAGAATAATATGAACCTGCGGTTGTAGTTGTCCAAGAAGTGGCAGCTCTTATTATTTTTTCTTCTATTATTACTTTTATAACAGTGTCTAAAATGTGATAGGTTCCAGGCACACACCTAGCTGGTTTATCAAAGTGAACCACAGGACTCGTTGGAAATGTTGGACAAACACATTCAGCTCAGCTTTTCTTTCTTTTGGCTGGTTTTGAATTTGGAAGAATATAGTCCCCTAGAAATTCTGGCAGTCATCTTACTATTAAAAGATATTATAAGAAAGCCTGTTTGAGAGTCACTCTAGAGAGATAGAGCAGAGCCGAGAGGTGAAAAGCAAGTCAGATCCTGGGGCTACCATTTGTGCCTCTAAAGCCAGCGGTCTTTCTTGCCACATCCATATCCACATGACTTGAACTAATATGCTCTCACTGGTTTATTTATTTCCATTCTTATTATCTCTTGCTTAGCCCAATTTGAGTTGGGTTCTTTATCACTGAGATTTTGTTGTCGTTTTTCTTGTGGAAGGGCTATATTTGAAAAAATGAATAATTGGGAAAGTTTTTCTCACAGAACAAAGTGAAACCAATCAGCACAGACACTGAACAACTTCTTTCACATACTACAAACATTGGCTGGACATTAAAGAGCTTGCTTTAGCCTTGACAGTCTCCATGTGGCCACAGAGCACTGTCCTGTGCTTATTTTCCTGGATGTCCTTCTATCGTATAATCAGATTTGCTTCATTCTGTGAGAGTTACAACCTGCCAATGGAAACATCGGCATCCTTTTCCCTAAAGCCAGCAAGATATGCTATGGAAAGGAAAACAGGCCTCTTGACCTGCACTAGATGCAACCTTGATTTCAAGCAGCCAGCAGCCAAGAAGCTAGACCTCTGTGTTGATGGTCTGTGGGCCAAGATCACATTTCTGATTACATGGATTTTTATCCGTTAGTATGGCAAGAAAGACAACTGCATGTAATCTGCACTCTTTATGAACCTGACAATGTGACTGTTAGGGCCACCTATGCCAATTTGGATGACTAAAGCAAATGAGAAGAAGTCTTAAATAAACAAAGCAGAGTTATCAAAATATTAGGATGGTCAGATCCCATCTGGAATAAAGTGTTGAATTTTGGAGGCCGTATTTTAAATGAATACCCTAAAGTTGTGTCCCAAGGATAGCAACAAAATGAAGAAGATAAAGATGATTTATGGAACACAGCACATAGACATGTCAGGTACTAAATAAAGAGCTAAGAACACTTTACAAGCATCACCCCATGGAATGTTCACCGCAGTCCCTTTAAGAGAGCTAATGTGGTCCCCCTGTGACAGATGAAAACGCATATGCTGGAAAACTATAAGTAACTTTTCTAAAGTCACAAATAAAAAGCTATGAAGATGGGTTACAACCTCAGGTCTGTTTCATTCCAAAATCTCTTCTCTTTACAATCAGAAATTTGGAACATGACTTTTCAGAAGGGGCTGGAAGCAATAGAGAATGGTTGAGATGGAGAAAAACTGACAAAGACAAGATATGGCATTTATTTTCATTGTAAGAAAAACATTTTTGTTCTATTTAGCTATAGACCTTGATTCTAGGATGCAAGCTTCTTGAAGCAGATTTGACTTAATGTATGCAGAATTCTTCAACAGCCAGAGCTGACTCATAGAAAGATAGGCAGACTTAAGCAAGTTCTCAATATCCCACACATTCAAGCAGTGGCCCAATATTCTTCTGACAAAGATGTGATAGGGGAACCCCTGAATTAGGTGATGGCCAGACCATTATTTCTAAGATCCTGTCAATACCACGATTATATAGTCCTAAATCAGCATTTGCACTGAGTGTTATTAAGTCACTGATACACACAAAACAGGCCAAATCTTGTGTAGGGCAGTGTCTAAATGAGGACTCTTTTGACTTCAGTGATAAAGAACCCAACTCGAACTAGCCTAAGCAAGAGATAATAAGAATGGAAATAAATAAACCAGTGAGAACATAGTGGCCCAAGCAACCAGAAAGTCATGTGGATGTGGATGTGGCAAGAAAGACCACTGGCCCTAGGGGCACAAATGGTAGCCCCAGGATCTGACTCTCTCTAGAGTGACTCTCAAACAGGCTTTCTTATAATATCTTTTAATAGTAAGATGACTGCCAGAATTTCTAGGGGATATATTCTTCCAAGTTCAAAACCAGCCAAAAGAAAGAAAAGCTGAGCTGAATGTGTCCAACATTTCCAATGAGTCCTGTGGTTCACTTTGCTAAACTGATTACAGTTAGGTGTGTGCCTGGAACTTATTACTATGTCCAGAAAAATGAGATGGTCTGATTGGCTTGGGCAAGGCTACATGTTAAATTTCCAAGAGCCCCACCCACACCACGTGGACAGGTTTTTTAAAGAGTGGTTCTTTTTATTCATTCAATGAACATTACTGAGGACCTACTATGTGAATAGAGCATTGTGCTACATGCTCCTGAGCATACAAAAATGACTAAAAAAATCAAAGCTGTTGTGTATGACAACTGAAGACAGGAAATTCATTTGTACTGGTGGACATTTAGGAAGTGGCTTATAATCATCATTCTACCTTTGTGTAGGAAATCTTGTTTCATATGTTATAAAATCTGAGGAACCTCTCACTAATTGTCAACCAGGGCAATTTTACTCTCCAATCCTCACCCTGCTGGGGAACACTTGACAATGTCTGGGGACATCTTCGGTTGTCACAACCAGAGGAATGCTCCTTACATCTGGTGGGTAGAGGCCAGGGTGCTGGTAAACATCTTACAATACACAGGACAACCTCTCACAACAAAGAATTATCCAGCCCAAAATGTCAGTAGTGCTAAGGTTGAGAAACTCTGCTGTAATGGAAAGCACATAAACATACCTCTACAATGTCCAAAATCTCCCAGTTATAAGTAAAACGCTATGGTACTATAATAACCAATAGCACTACAGTATAGCTCTAAGAAGGGAACTAAATGCCACATGCATGTTGGAATAAAGAGTAGTACCAGACCTGGGTTCTGTTTTATCCAAAGGCAGCACTAATAATTGCTGACAAGTGGTTGACCATCCTAATTAAACCATCCCCAGCCAGAACTCACACCACATTGCCTTCCAGCTTCCAGGCTGATCACCCAACAATTAGTAATCCAGAATCGCTAGGAAGTCATACCTGCTAGAAACTAGCTGGATAGCTAATGAATTACACAGGGTTTCTGTCAAACACACATCTTTAATTGGTCAAGAGAACTAACTTCATTTCAAAACTATTTGCTTGCATCTCAGATGGGTGTTCCAGATGTCAAGGATAGAATCCTGTTGATGGTCCCGAAACCGTGCCAAAAATATTTGCTAGAAGAGCTCCAAGGAATTGACTTCACACCCGTTGCAGTTGGCTAGAGTCAGCCAGTGGTAGTGGTAGAATTATTATCGAATTTGTGCAACACAGCCAGACCTCACAGCCCAGAAACGTCAGCAGCCCCCAGAGAAACTCTGTCAATATTACTTTAGCAAGTTTGAAGCAGACTGGCAGACTGAAGGACAGAACATAAAAGAATGTGACTGAAACTATATTATTTCAAACCAATAGAGTCGTCTTCTGCCTTCCTGCCTCATTTTGAATGTGTAAAACCATGCCATAATAAACTAAGCCATTAATAGTCAAATAGCATCACTTTTAGGTACATCTATCAAAACCCCCAACACAATCATTTTATTTAGCTAGTTTTGTCAAGAGGGAAACAAAATCAACAGTTTGACTAAATTAGCATTGATTTTACTTAATCTTGATTTTACATTTGAACCACTGTGGAGCTTTTATAAATCCTAGTGCCCAAACCACTCCCTAGATGAATTATATAAAAATCTCTGGAGGCAAAATTCAGGAATTAGCACTTTTAAAACTCTTCTGGTGATTCTAAAGTGTTCCTGCCTACACATCCATACTTCACACTTCATAATCTGGCTATCACAAATGACTTAAAGAAGCTTAGATTGAGCATGACCTGAGCCTTACCACCAATGGCAGAAAAAGGAAGGAAGGAAGGAAGGAAGGAAGCAAGGAAGGAAGGAAGGAAGGAAGGAAGGGAGGGAGGGAGGGAGGGAGGAAGGGAGGGAAGGGAAGGAGGTGGGAGGAAGAGAGGAAGGAAGGGAAATTCACTTTGGACCATCACCATAGGGTCATTATACTCGGAATTTTGGTTTCATTTATGGTTTCATAACTTTTTGATTATTAACAATAAAAAAAAGTAACTGTTTGGTTCTCTTGTGCAGCAATAACTCTGCAATGTAAAAGTGGTTTCCTATAGTTTATGCAATTGGAAAAGAAAATCATAAACATTGCAGGCCAGAGAGTATGGCCAATGCTGAAATAGATCATTTTCTGGCGTTACTACTTGTTTGCTCGTGTTGAAGTAGAAATATTTAGGGACAGGCAACTGCATGGTGATAGGGGATAGAGGAGAGACTTCTCAATTTTATGTTAGTTAATTTAGGGGAGCACTGATGACTTCCAACATTTATGTTAGCCTTGAAAAGAGACTGCGGCTCTTTTGCAAATGCTTGGCCTCTCTTGGGTCATTACAGCCACCCATCTCCCTAAACTCAGATTTTTAAAAACAATGGGACGTAAACAGATGGGATGAACTTTTTTCCTCCCTGGTCCCAGAGAGTTCTCTAGCAATTAGCCTCTCTTCAGGACCTAAAACTACCCTTAAAAACTTCATAAATTCTGCCTGATAGTTATGTTTCTCCAACTCTAGGTTTCTAATACTGTTTCCTGAAACTGATGACCAGCTGGAAGGAATATATGTTTGGAATCTGCATACATGCCAGCCGTATATCCATCTCAGGCGTACGTTCCCTTTTTCCTGGGAGTGGTATGTTTTTCACAGCCTCTGATATGATCTCATCATAAAAGGTCATCACTAAATTACTCGCTGTCATTTCCAGTGGAGACAGGAATGTTTGATACCGCTTCAGGCACTGAGGGGAAGTGGATGGCAGGGCAGATGCAGAGACAGTGTGAGGCAGAGGGTCTGCTCAGCTGAGGCCTCACATCCACAGTGGGGCTCATATGTACACTCTTAGCATTAGCTCCCAATCATGGAATTTACAGAATCACAAAGATAAATAGGCAGCATTCAAAGAAGATGTTCATTACGTCAGTGTAATGTATACCCCATTAGCTGTCTATGGTTCTTCTAATATACTATGAATTAATATTTTTATAAGTCCTGAATTTCTTGTGAATAACATCATTATATTGCATTGTTCCTTCAGGGGTTAAAAGTGCTAATATATTAAATGTAAACATTTAAAATATACTACAATTTTTAAAAACATGTTTTGATATGTCTTTTTTTTTTAATGAACCCAAAACTATGGAAGTGGTCAAGGTCTCTCTCAGGTCCCGGGAGGCCATGGTAAAAGGGTCTGTGTAAGGAGATGGCCAGCAGAATCCCCATGAGAGAGAGAGGTATTCAATATGGCCTCTGCTCTCTGATGCAGCTTAGCTGAGGGGGTTGGGGGTTGTAGCTCTTTGATCTCCCACTTGCTGACAGAGCCACATTTGGCTCTCCATGGAGCTGGCATAAGGCAGAGACCAGATCCCCTGTGAGCGGTTACTGCCCAACAGAATGCAGACAGATGGGCTTGCTGGGGAAGGAGGTGCCCCCAGCAGAGATGACTGCTGGAATAACTCTCTACTCATGGGCTGCTGTTTCACACCTTCCCTGGTGAGCAGCCAGAGGTTGAGTTCCAAGCATACACATGAAAATCCCTTGGTCTCACTGGTGAGCATTCAGAAGTGCCAAATTCTGAGAAGCTGGACATACTCTAGACCTTGAGTCAAAGACTTTTAAACATGTATCTATGGGTTCATTCTCAGATGATAATTGTACAGTGGAAAATTATTTTTAATGTCTCAGCACCGTGGTTAGAGGTTTTATTGCTGATAGGAAGGGCAGATGTAGGTAGTTAGGTTAACTAATGAAAAATAGCCGGTTCTAACGTAGTTGTAATAATGGAGCCAAGGATGATGTATTAGTTTCCTATTGCAGGTGTGACAGATTACCACAAATTTAACGTCTTAAAGAAACACAAATTATTATGTTACCCTTCTGGAGGTCAGAATTCCAAAACGGGTCTCATTAGGCTAAAATTAAGGTGTCGGCAGGGTTGCATCCCTTCAGAGGCTCTAGGGGAGAATATGTTTCCTTATCTTTCCCAGTTTCTAGACGCTGCCCACAATCCTTGGCTTGTGGTCCCCTTCCTCCATCCTCAAAGCCAGCAACAGCAAGGCGAGTCCTTCTTACACTGCATCTCACTGGTTCTGTCTTCCGATTCCCTCTTCTACATTTAAGGACCCTTGTGATTACATTGGACCCACTGAATCCAGATAACTCCTGTTAATCTACCTATTGTAAAGTCAGCTAATTAGCAACCTTAATTTCATCTGCAACTTTAACTCTCCCCTTGCCATGTAACCTAACATATTCATAGGACCCAGGGATTAAGAGGTAAACATCTTTGAGCGGCCATTATTCTGCCTACCACAGAGGGCATGTATAAATTACAATAGGAGATCAAGCAGTCTTTTTTTAACAGACATTTATTGAATACTAATTTGCACTAGGGATATAAACAATAGACATGAGCAAAGAAGGCAGTGTGATAAGTAACATCATGGATGTCTTTGCAAAGGAAAAGGAATAGCTTACTCAGCTTGGGTGGGACAGGGAAGTATTTACATTGAAGATTCTGTTTATCTAAGAATCTCACTTATTTCCACCATTTTCCTGACAGGCAGAAAAGGCAATAGTATTTATAGTAATAGCAACTGTTCATTGAGTGTTTTCTCTTTACCAGGTGCAGTACTAAGTGTTCTACATACATTAACTCATTTCATCCCATCAACATCCTGAGATATAATTATTATTTCCACTTTACTAATAAATACAGTTGACCCTTGAACGAAGTGGTGGTTAAGGGTACCAATCACTCACCCCTTAACAGTTGAAAATCTGCATATAACTTTTGACTCCTCAAAAACTTAATACTAATAGCCTACTATTGACTGGAAGTCTTGATGATAAACATAAACAGTTGATTACCACATATTTTGTATGTTGTATGTATTATGTACTGTATTCTTACAATAAAGTAAGCATAGAGAAAAGTAAATGTTATTAAGAAAATCGCAAGGAAGAGAACATACATTTACTGTACTTTATTTATTTATTGAAAAAAAAAAATTATGCATATAAGTGGACCCACACAGTTCGAATCTATGTTATTCAAGGGTCAACTGTACACAGAAACTCAAAGACATAAACTTGATTATGGTCACCTAATCAGAAAGCGGCATTCTAGTCTGTCTAACTTCAAAGCCTGTGCTTAGGAATGAAAGACAAGAAGACAAAATATGGTGCATACAGTAGTTCTCAAACTTTAGTGTGCATCAGAATCACCTGGAGGGCTTGTTAATATCCAGATGTTCTGAGTCAATGTGTCTGGGGCCCCAGCATTTGCATTTCTAACAAGTTCCAGGCGATGTTGGTCTTGCTTCAAGAGTCACTGGCATAGTACATTCAGTACAGCATTGCAGTCAGATCTGGCTATGAATCTGGCTGTGTGACATTGAACAAATTCTTAATTTCTGAAAAATGGCAATAATTCCTATCTCATTAGTTGTTGTAAGGATTTTAGGTGAGGTAATACATGCAAAGCACCAAGCAAAATACAGATCTCTAGTAAACTTTGGTTTCCTTTCTTCACACTGGACAGAGAGGATGAAAGTCAGGAGAAATCCTTTCTGGAGGGCTGCCATGGACTCTGAGCTCCTAGGCTTGAGTCAGGAACTGTCCTAGGTAAGTTAGGTCTAGAACTAAGCTGTGGCTATGATAGAAGGATATAATCTTCTTATTCTTTCAGCACATCAGCTGTGTCGAACTTTGACCTTTACCCTCAATAATCATGGGAGTAACAAGACAGTGGTTCACAAAAACTTCACCACAGAACTGCATTATTATGTGATCATGGACACAGGCCTCCCAGAAACCGGGAAAACAGCTCATCTTAGGAGAGCCATTCTAAGGCCAACAGCTCTATTCTCCTGGAACTTCTTCTGGTAACAGTGATGGGGAGAAAGCCTTAAAAACATCTGTGGCTTCAAAAATCTGGGTGGTTTGAGAAACAAAAAAAGCTTGAAAAAATGTACTTGAAACAAAACCAGTGCCGGCACCTTTTGAATTTGGCGAAAGGTTAGCTTCATTTTTTCCAGAAGGAATCCCAGCACTCTGCCAACCTCCTAGTCTGCAAGGTGGAGTTACTCACTGATCACAACCTATTTCTTGTACTTCTGGACATGCCCGGTAGATTCCTGTTTTAAGATGCTAAAAAATCACCAGAAAGACCCCACAGACTCCAAGAAATGTTTTAGTTGTTAAAATATAACAAAGAAATTGGTTTTTTGAATATTTTTAATATTCTCTCCTTTGGACACAAAATATATTCCCAGGAGAGTTAGTTCGATAAAATAAAAAAAGAGACCGATGTCATGATTCATTAGAAAGATAACCCTTCGAGGAGGAAATTGGAGCTTAAAAAAGTAAGTCTGAGTCTATTTCCTAAACACTGCAGACTTGTGTACACTTGTGTATGTACATGAACATGCACACATGCACACATACGCACATGCACCCGGAAGGGTACTCAGAATTTGTTTGAATCAGGCCTGATAAGACATGCAGACATGGGAATGACTGTCGTGAAGGATAATTTTCTTGTGCTCACAGATTCTTAGAAATAGGAGGCACAGCACACCATACAGGGCCATATGGGGAAGCACCAGGGTTGGTCAGTATGCAGGTGGAGTGAGGAGAAAATGTGGTCAAGGGCAAGAACCTTTATGGTGGTTGTCGTGGGAGGGAACCATAAAGCAGGCTTAGGGTTGGCTAGTTTGAGTAAATTCCGTGCATTCTGGGGCATAGGGCAGTTTCTAGTTGTCTATTACCTGGCCTTGGGTGATTAGGGCAAGTGAATAGTAGCCCAGAGTATGAGAATCCAACAGAGAAATTTGTTGGGGATACGAGCTCTATATTGGTTGGTTTGCATTTGAAAAGTAAGCTCCTGGGCTAGTTAGTGCTACCTCTAAGAATTAGCTAATGCTGGGAGGGGCAGTCTTACCAGGGACAGCAAGGCCCCAAGAAATCAAAGCATCAGAGCAGAGAAAATAAAAGACATGATTAATACACGTAGAAAGCTGGGAAATTTTACAGCACAATTCCACACACCAGGCAGCTGTTTAGTTTTAGGATTGCTTTGTGTTTCTTCTATAGACCCTTGTTGGCAGTTTAGACATAGAAGCGTTTTCCCCCCTGAAAGTGACTGGCTCAGTAGAGGATGTTGTGACCTTGTCTCTGTATCACATGTTGTTTCCATCACCAGTGTAGTGGTGGGAGAGGAAGAGAGATTGGAGTCTTAGCTTTGCAGGGCCTTTCGGGAGCTGCCTCAGCCCTGAGGAAAAAAATGTAAGCCTGATAGGAAAGAAAAAGGCCCTAAAGACTTTGATGAGAATGCTGACAACAGCAATTCCTTACACCATTGATACAAAAAAAATTGAAGAGAGTTTGGCAAACACATGTTTTCTTAATATCCTCAAGAGCAGCGGTCCCTAAACGTTTTGGCACCAGGGACCTGTTTCGTAGAAGACAATTTTTCCACGGACCGGGGCGGGGTGGGGGTGGGGTGGTTTCAGGATGATTCAAGCACGTTACATTTATTGCGTACTTTATTTCTATTATTATTACATTGTAACATGTAATGAAATAATTATACAACTCACTCTGCTGCAGAATCAGATGCTACCAGATACAACTGTACAATTGAAGTACATTTACTCACTTGCCACTATAAAGCCTGCCACCAGAGGCAGCTTAATTGTCACATGCCACTCACTGATGGGTTTTGATATGAGTTTGCAATCAATTGGTTTTTTATGGTCTCTGCTAATGTTAATCTGTATTTGCAGCTACTCACCTCGTGCTGTGTGGCCTGGTCCCTAACAGGCCACAGACAGTTACATGTCCGTGGCCCAGGGTTTGGAGACCCCTGCTCAGGAGGCAAATAGCAGGCACGTGAGAGCTTGGTCTTCGTTTTCCAGCACTCATCTTCTTGTCCCTTCCTGGTACCACACTCGATCAACTCCTTCTCCCACCAACACCACCACCAAGGTGGGTGTGCGCCCTAGGCTAGGCTGATCCTAGTGTCCCATCTTCCTGGGCACATGGACCTTCACTCAAGCTGAAACAACTCCAGCCCTTCCCTGGAATTGCTCTGCCGGTGACTTCTAGATTCACAGAGCTAGAATAAAATAAAATAATAATAATGACAACTAATATGTGCCAAGTGGTTACTAGGTGCTGGGCATACTGAAAGCTCTGTAGACTCCCTTTTAGTTTGATCTCCATAACCACCCTTTAAGGTAAGTACTATTATTATCCATATTATACGAAAAGGAAACTGAGCCACAAAACAGTTAAGAAATTTGTTCAAGGTCATGACCTCATGAGTGGTAGAGCCAGAATAGTACCTGAGGCAGTCTGACTCTTAAACCTCAGCTCTGAATCATTATTGTCTATTTTCTCTGGAATTGCTGGCAGATTAATTCCCTGCTGTTTGGAGAAGGCTGATATGTGATAGAAGAGAATAAACTGTTTCTCATTAGGAATTGTTTTCAGCTGTATATAAGAGAAAACCCAAATACCGTAGGCTTAAACATATTTAGAGGTTTCTTTTTCTCTTGCATAATACAAAGTGCAGAAGTAGGCAGTCCATGACTAGAATGTAGGCTTTTGATGTCATCAGGGATGCAAGCTCTTTCTATCTTTCTTCTCCTTCATCCTTAATATATAGTTTCCATCCTCAAGATTGCTTCATCATTCAAGATGGCTCCTGGAGTGGCAACTATCAGGTTATGATTCCAGACAGGAAATAGGAAGAATGGGGGGGAGGTTATTAACAGAGCTGACTCTTTAAATGTCACCTTACAATGTTTGCTTATATCTCACTGGTCATTCTGGACTGAAGGGAACTGGGAATGCAGTCTTCAAGGTGGTATTCCTAGGGAAGTAGAAGGGAATAGGTAGAAGCTCTTGGTCTCTGCCATAAATGCAGATATGTTCTAACAGGACATTAATGAGTAAGCTTCTAAGCTTCCAACTTTCTCTCTCATAGTTGCAAAATTGAGAAAGACACCAGTCTTCTGAACCCCAACCCAGGGAATTTGTCATCACAAAAAAAGCTCACCTCCTAAAAGCAGCAGCCAATGTTGAATTTGGCATCCTTTTAACCTCAGGAGAAGCTGAAAAAATTTAGCAGAATCCACTGACATCTCTGTATTATCCTGTGGCTCATAGAAAGCCTAATACAGGAGAACTAGCTTGTTAGAAATGAAATACGCAGCCAGATGATGCCACCTTTCTCCAGGGGAGCTGCCAGAGACAACACTGACTGACATCCAAGGCAAATCATACAAGCTGGCTTTGAAGTTCTGCTGCATGTCCCAACCCACCAAGGACTTAGACCACTAAATCCTTTCCATAAGAACCTAATAATTCAGTTATCAAAAGGCCTCCAGAGCAAACAAGAATGCTTTATTCACAAAGTCAAATAGCCCTTTTAAATAGGCCCTAAAGTTGGACTTCTCTCAAAATTTATGGGAGCAGTGAATTTATATTATTTCATATATCAAATCAAAGTAGACAGTGCTGTAACATTTATAAGACCCTTTCCCTCCTGCGTTACTGTTTCCTCAATATGTACTCATACATTCACGGCATAGTTAGACTTGACTCATCCTTTAGAAAATATATCAGGAATGTAAGAGGGAGAGCGTTGCTGGTAATTAACCCTAAACATCTCTTTGTCATTATAAGAAGGAAGAAGACACGAATTCTTCACAGATGTGCACACGCCCTACATGCACATTCAGTTGGTGTTCAGGTAGCCCTTTCCAGACCCTTCACGACACATAGGCTTTGTTTTTCTGTTTATTTCTTTGTTAGTTTGTTCAGTTTTGCTTCCATGCCTTTGCACGTATTTCCTCCTCTGCCACAAGCACTTTTCTCCACTTTTAGTCTGATGAACTCCTATTCATCCTTCAAAATTCCACTTAGATGTCACCTCTTCTGAGAATCCTAAATGGTAATTTCCCAGGACTCCTGAAACAAATTCATTGCTTTTACTTCTGTCTCATGAGGTATTTAGCATAATTATCATAATAAAGTCTTATTTATTTGTTTTGATGTCTGTCTCCCTGCCTAGACTGAGCTCACCAGCAAGGACTGTTTCTTATTTATGTCTGTATTCGGTGCTGGTTACATGGCAGATGCTTATGAATGTGGTCGAATCCTAAAGTGAGTAATGAATTGAGTTGGACAGTAGCTCCCATCTTATACCAGTTTTCACTGAGCTTATGACCCCATGTTATTGTCTTCCTCACTCACATACTTTTGGTCTTCAAAAAATTGTGTTAAATCTTACAATGTTCAAGTGGCTTCATTTGCCTGAACAACTGGGTCCCAAATTCTGAAAGCTACAAACTCCAGGGCCAGGAAGTCCGCTTTCCTCTTTGCACCTTGGCTATTTCTACTTAGTTTCTGTAATTCTTCTCTGTATCAGAACCCATTAAAAAGAGAAATATGTCTTCTAACTAAGCAATTACATATAAAAAATTTCATTAAAATTCCTATCGCATCCAGAAAAACAAAGCAGTTATTATTAGATCAGAGAAGTTCTATAAGATATTCTTTATCTCTAAGTCAGATTGGCAACCTCTGAGCTGTGCTGGGGCCTGTGGACTGTGGTTGGGGGGATGTGGATGGGTGGAATGGAGGACTTAGTGAGCATGTTGGTGAAGGACATTTGAGGGAGAGTAATGGACAGGATGCCTGGATCAGATGTGGTTCATGTACAGTGTTATTGGACTTTTCATTTTTGGACCCAATTTTAAGTGGTTGATGCATGTGAGGAGTCCCAGCTTTGGAATTAGCCAGATTAAGGTTAAAATGATGGTTCAGTCAATTACTAAGCTTGGTTATTATTAAGCTTATAAGCTTGGGCATATTCTTTACTCAGTTTTATCATTTATAAAATGAAGATGTTATATTCACAGGGCACCTCCTGGGTTTCAATGAACTTATCCCTTTCAAGCACCAGGTGACATGTAACTGGAACATAGCAAACTGACTGTTAATCTTCTTTCCCATTTGAAAGGCATTGATCAAGAGAGGCAGAGATCATCATTTCTGATTGCTCTTCCTCTCATCAGCTTTGGAAGAAAATGAAGACTTGGAGTTTTTGCCATTGAATAGAACCAGTATATGCACTTTCATTCATTCAAAAATATTATCCAATGAACATTTTATTACGAATTAGACTACAGTCCCTTTTCTCAAAGAACTCACAGTCTAGAGAGAAAGACAGATCAGTAAGAAGTTAGGATTTTATTCTAAGGGCAATAGAGAGCCATTGAAGAGACCATCATACATATGTACAGTATAGAGAATGGATTGGAGGCAGAATGATGTGGTGGCAATACAGGCGAGCGATATTTGTAGCCTGATGGAATGGGTTGCAGTGGAGGAGTTGTGGAAGGAGAAGAGGAATTAGGTCAGGTGTGCAGATTTAACACATTTTAAAGAGGTAGAGTCGACAAAACTTTATAGATTGGTTGTAAACAAGGAAGTGAGGAAGGAGAGAAAACTTAGAATCTCTAACTGTGATAGAAATACAATGGAAAGAGCCTATTATGGGAGCTGGGAAGAAGGGATGATGAGTTCGATTTTAGACAATGTGTTTGAGATCCTATGGGACTTCCAAATAGAGGTGTCTAGCAAGCAAAAGGTTATGAAGTTCTTAAATACAAGAAAGAGATGTGGACTATAGCCTGAGACTTGGGAGTCAGAATATGGATAGTAGATGATCTGATGAGATTATCCAAGAGGATATGTAGATTGACTAAGCTTTTGATCAGAACACCTAAGAAAACATTTCTTTATGGTTTCTGATTATGAGGTTGACTATGTCTTTGGGGCCTAAGGTTGTGTGAGTAAGCCACAAACTCAGGAAGGGGAGCCTCCCACAGTTTCAGGAACCCACAGTTTGTTCTACACGGTTCAAAGATAGTGGCTGTCCCTTGGTTTTCTGGGTCCCTCTTCCCCAAACGTGTTGTGATTTGACTAATATTCAGAGAAAGGCCAGAGATGTGGCTGAACTGATGTGTGACAAATATAACTATCTCCCTCATCCAGATTTCGACAATGTAATTGAAGGTGCAAATGAGTATGAGCAGGTGCTATAAGGACAGAACTTTGTCCTAACTTGGAGGTAAGCTGGCCCTTACCCCAAATTGCCCATAAAGATGCAATCTTGTTTATCCTGATATCTTCTGATTAGGTCTCTGGTTTTCAACGTTCAATTCAATGTGTCCATAGCATGTATTTCCTATGTGCATAGCACTGGCCTTGCCTGGGCCATTTGGCCATGTTAATAGAGTAGGCAATTCTCCTGGACAAGAGCAGCATTTTTCACCTTGAATTGTGTATAGTCTTGAGATATCCTCTGTGATTAGATTACACAGCAAGATATACAACCCAAACAGATGGATCCAACTTCAGCTTCTCTCTTCTTAGCCAAAGAGAACTGCATGGGCATTTTTACAACAGCCATATAGCTAATGATTGCAAATCTTTACACATATAAGTCCTGAGGTGACCGTCTAAGGAAGGTAATGTTAGCAGGCTCATTTACTGTAGTATCTCAAATCTAAAATAAGGAAATACAGTTTGTCTTGGACAGAGAGTCACTGTCTCATACAGTGATAACATAGTGGTCGAAAGCACTGGCTCTGGAGTTTGACTGACTGAGTCTGATCTATGGTTTCAAGGTCTATTAGCTGTGACCTTTGGCCTCTGATTTTCAATCTTTAAAATGGAAATAATAATTCTACCCACCTCACTGGGTAATTGTAAGAATTAAATACATGGAAAGTGCTTAGCACAGTGCCTGGCACATAGTAAATGCTGAATAAAAGTTAGGTATTATTATTTATAGCACTATTTCTATATCCTTTCTAGATGGAAGACAATGAGCTCAATCTTGTCTCAGTCTCACATAGTCATCCAAGGAAAACAACATCGCGAATATGGAGTTAATTAAGAAAAAGTACAAGAGCGTATGTCATGTAGTCAACTTAAAATGGCTGGAGTTAGAACACTAGCTGCACACAGTTGGGTTGGTGATGTCTTGCAGAAGCTAAGATCACCAATGTGTTATGAAAAGGCCCAGAGCACTACTCCTTAGAGCCCATTTAGCTCTGACCAACCACATTCTAATGACCTTGGTGCAAATGAGTCAAAAACACATGGACTAGATTTCCTGTTGAATGCACATGGCTTTAAAAATTAAGGGGAAGGAGCATTTGCCAAAATGAATTTTGTAATAATCAGTGTAATAACGAATGCTTCACTGAGCTGAAAACATCAATGGGTCATCTGTGATACTCATTAAACCCACCAGGCAGCAGGTTGAAACACTCAGGAAATACTTAGAAAGAGATCAAATAGGCTTTGTCCTATCAGTACTTGAAAGTTGAAATTTAAATAGATTTGGGAAGGAAACAAGAAGATGTTACTTAACTCTGGTCAGGTGCATAACAGTAAGAAAGAATTAAAAAAATACGTTGGAAAGGACAATTTACTTCTCTGGACCGATTGCAGACTACATATTGGGAGACAGGATCCTGTGCCCAGTTCTTCCCCGCTTAGCTGCCGGACCTTGGACAAATTCCTTCACCTCCTCAGGCCTGTTTCCTCATCTGCAAATTGAAGATTTTTGCTACGATGTCCTCTAAACTCCCTTGCCACAGTGAACATCAATAGGCATTTTTCAACAGAAAATAGGGACTCAAAACCTCTTTGTGTCTAGTAAGAAAATGCATGTCTAAATTAGTAATTATAAGTTCGGTACTTGGAAGAGAAGAATGTTCAATGAGAGAAAACTTTCTTGATAACAGAAAATCTCTTCTTTTGCCAATTGAATGCCTCATTGAGGAGAGATGAAAAGCCCACATCTAGACAGATATTTTAATGAGGCATTTTTAGTCCAATCTCCTGCTGCTGCAGTCAACAGTAATTTGCACTAATGAGCTTTGACAGAATTAGAAATATTAAAGTAAATTAAAGATATACCAAATACACACTTTGACTCATTTGCAAATGTCTGGATTAAAAAAAAATCAGTGTTCATCCAAAGCCAAATAACCTAATCAGAGAACATATATCCCTGGGAACTACAATAAATCTAAATTATTATTATTGTTGTTGTTGTTGTTGTTGTTGTTATTGTTGTTATAATTATTGCCTAATCTTTTTATTAACTCAATTGTAAAAATTTACTGTTAAGATTTGGAGCAATAATTTCTGAGATTTGTCAGTTACTAGATTACTTCTGGGGTCACTTGCCTTCACATCTACTACACTAGTCACTTTAAACTAGAGAGGAGAAAGAAGTTTTTTAGATACTTTATTTTTCTCTAGTGCTTTCTTGTTTTAATCATAGTTTTTATTTTTCTTTCTTTCTTTTTTTTTTTTTAGGCGAGGCAACCCTTGGTTGACTTCACAGGTTGCAAGGACCTTATCAGCTTACAATCCCTTATTTTATTTTTTTATTTTTTACACCTACAGCACCTGGTCTTCCTAGGTAGTCTCCCATCCAAGCACTAACCAGGCCCGACCCTGCTTAGCTTCTGAGATCAGACGGGATCAGGCTTGTTCAGGGTAGCATGGCTGTAGACAATATATTTTTCTTATTTCTGGATCTGTGATTATTTACCAATGATGCTGCTGTATTTGATTATGAAGGTTTTGTTCCTTGTAAAATTTTGCGATTGAAAAGTTGGCAGACTGCTTTTTATTCATTCACAGATACACTTAAAAAGGTCTTTTCCTTGAGCCAGTCTAGCCTAAATGAGATTAAATCACTAAAAATTAAATAATTTCTTTAAGGTTATTTGGTTTAATGCTAGTACGCCAAATGATTCCATAAAGATTCTAAAAAGATGGGTGAAGGGGGTCAAAGTTAAAAGAAAAAAAAAAAACTTGTTGTATGGTTAATCCAGAGATGATCTGGTCCTAGGAAAATTGATTCATGGAGCTAAAACTCATATTAGGTTGGGATCTCCTGGAAGTAATAGTAAATACTGCAGTGTAATGGCAATTTTTTCAGAGTGCCATTGACATACATTCCTGTGATCTGACTCACATGATCCTTGCATCAGGAAATACATGCAGCATATTTTATTCTGGCCTAACAAACATTTTCAATAGATTTATGTATTCTTTGAACAGTTCCCTAAGATTAGTGTCATCAGGAGAAAAAAAAAAGATTCTAATTATAAATAAAACTGAGCTCTATTATTCAAATTGATATCATTTTAATTTTTATAGGCAATCGTTGGCTAGAAAAGGATATAAAGTTCTTCCTAAAGTTATCTAGCTAATACACTCTCATAATGTTTATACTGACAGTGAATTGATTTACCTATTTAATTTTTAAAAACTCTTGTTTTTCCATAAAGTTGCTAGCTTTTATAATAATTAGTAATCATTACAATATTACATTCTTGAAATCAGTAAGGGTAGACATACTTCAAAGAAATAATAGAATTTCAGCATGTAAAATACATAAAGAGATTTTTGCTCCAAGTTACATCAACAGTGCTTCCTTACGTTTAAAAATTAATACTCAAATGTTAGTAAGTTGACTGATATGCTTTGTTCACATTGTTGACTTTGTTACATGATTAGATATAAGGGATGTGACTGGAACGCATCCAGTCATGCAATCATTGAGGCTACACGAGTTCAGGGAGGCCAGAAATGGTGCTGAAGAAACATTTAGCTATTCAGCCTTTCAACAGTGGGGCCAATGCCAGAGCCGTTGGCCAAAACCAGCTGCAGTACATTCCAGCAGTTTTCACAGGGTTTCCTCTCCAAAGCCTCCTAAAGAGAATTCTTTGCTCAATCAATTTCTGGGCCTTTGTTGCACTAATCAAGGTTATGGCTGGAAATCGATTTTTAAAAAAACTAGAGAATTTATGTTTACTTACACGAAACGAGTGTAGACCTGAGAAGGCAGAAGCACGAGCGAGAGATCAGCTGAGGTTAGAGAGATTAGAGATTGGGGAAGGAGGCTAGGAGCAGTTGTGCTAAAGATGCATCCCTGGGGAAAGAGAAATATTTAGAGATGGTGTTTAGGAAATTTTGCCACGTATTGTGTAGCAGAGCTTTCTGTTTGCTGCCTCTTCAAAGAGACTTTCATAAATTTTCTTTGAAGACTTTGATGTGAAATTTCTTTTCCTTCTAGATGAATCACATGCTTTTTATTTTTGAAAACAAGAAGGCTTAGTCTTATTCAAACGGCAAAGAAGTAAGCCAAAGTCACACTGTCCTTGAAACAGTATTCGCATTGAAATACCTGCATAGACATGGCAAATGAAAATATGTTTCAAGCACATTAGAGATGTTTTGACTCACTTTGACTGAGCAGGTCCACTTTGAGTAATCTAGAATAATTAGAAATGTGGGCAAAAATCTATGTGCACAGATATTTATTATATCGTTATTTGTCATAGCAAAAACAGTGGAAATCTCCAGAAGGGAAATGGTTCAGGAAATTTCATATAATCACACCACGGAATGTTATGTATCTATTAAAATGATGTTTAAGAGAGCCTTTTATTAATTTGGAAAAGTTTCACGTGTATTTCTAAGGGTTTTTTAAAAGTATAAAATACAATTTTATGACTCTGTGATATATTTCTACCTGCATAAAATGTAGGTTTGCATCTTCCTGAAAGTTTTCCAGGCTAAAGCATTTTTGGCCAGGCTAATGCAATAGCACTTCAAATACCTATTTGTCTGTGCTTTGTTGCCCTCTGAAAACAATGTCCCCAGGAAAAAGCCTGGCCCTACTTGGGGCAAGCACTTCTTCAGCTCACTTCTAACTAAATAATGGAATATCTTTCTAAGAAGACGGGTTAGGTTAAACCTCTTAGTTTCTCTAAGAGGCTTTCAACCCTACCCTACCCACTGCCACAGTCTGCACCACAGTCACCACCTGAACTGTCTCTTTAGAGTAATAGGTCAGTAGCAATGGTTCTCAAAGAATCGTCCCTGAAGTAGCAGCAGCAGTAGCAGCTGGGAGCTTATTAGAAATGCAAATTATTGGGCTTCATCTCAGACTCTCTAAACCAAAAACTCTTGGGGCAGGCTGGTAGTCTATGTTTTAATATACCTACCTGGGGATTCCAATATAAGTTCAAGTTTGAGAATCACTGCTCCATATTTAACTCCAGGCACTCATTAGGGGTAGACCTCACTACTATACTACACAATGGTTACCAAATTCCTGGACAAAAAATATTTTTAAACTATATTTACCAATGATTAATTATAGGATATGAAGTCCATCTGTTTTTCATTAGGATCTAAAATCTATAGATTGATCAAAGGTTGTGCTGATCTTCCATGAAACTGCCTTTCTTGAATTCCACTTGGTCTTTATTGATGGGTGCTACCAAACACACACCACGAAATTCATCATCTGCACCAGCTGGAATGTTGCTGAGGCAGGCCTTCCCTTCTCCTCTCTGGCACTCTCTCCTTGCTTGACATGATATATTTTTAATTTATTTGCTTGCTTATTGTCTGTCTCTTCCATTGCAGTGTAAGATTCCTAACATAAACACTATTAACTACTGTATTGCTGATACCTAGAGCAATGACTGACCCAGAGTAGGTGCTTAATAATAATGAAATAATAAATGAATGAATAAATAACGTCATTAGTTACATTACACAATGGCCAAGTATCTATAAAATTACCTCTGCTGGGTCACAATATCAACAATCACAGTATTTCTATTGATCATTTTATCTGTTTTTTTTAATCTTATGAACACCAAGCATTTGGTAAGTGACCAGGCTCTCTTTTTAGAATCGGTAGCTTGTGAACTTAGAGCAAACTTTGTAGAGTGCCAGAAGCAAGGATAAAGGATTTTATGGTTTAGAAATTTTAGTCAATTCCTGATTCCATTTTATGGGCTTACCCTTATTTTTCCTTTTGCTGCTCCTGTTTTTAACTGATGACATATCATTCTTTTGTGACGTGGAACGTGAGCATTTTGGCCACAGTGTTCTGGTTCCAAATCCAGTCCTACCACTCATTTGTCACGTGACCTTGGGTAAATTACACAACCTTTGTCTGCCTCAGTTTTCTTAGGTGTAAAGTGAAGATTATAAGAGTTTTTCACTTTATATGGTGAAGTACTTAGAATAATGCCAGATTCTTAATAAGTGCTGTTGTTGTGATAATGGTGGTGATAGTGGTCTTGGTGGTGATAAAAGAAACAAATAAGTAAACATAAAGACATAGAAAGGATATGATCAAGTGTTTATAGTGGTTATCTTCTTATACTTTTTGTGTTTTCAAAATCTTAATCAAAGAACATGTAAAAAAAGAAATAAAAATTTCTAAATGGCACATGAAGTTCTGGGCTTACGTAGCTGAGTTTAAAAACCACAACAGGAGAATTTACTCCAGTCAAATCCTTAAAGAGCAATATATAGATATGTCAGAAAAAAACTCAGCCCTCTAGTTTATCCAAAGATATATGGATGAGAGATACAAAGAGAAGTGATTCAATCATAAAGATGCCAGAGTTGGCTTACTTCCCTCAGGAAGTCCTAAAATCTGAATATGGACATGTAGGAAGATGGTGATGGTCTTATGTGTTGTCAGCTACAACAAATGATGTCATTTCAGGATTTTACTGCCATTTCTAAACTTATTTATTTTTTTATACTCAGCCTAATTTTAAATTTTAAAAGAACATGAGATAATTGGCAAAAAATAAAAGACACACATCTTTTACCTGCTCGGTGTCCTGGGACACTGACTTCTATGGAGTCTACCAGTTGGGCTTCTTTGCCCTCTGATTTCTGTCTGGTTTAGCCAATGGCCATCCCTGACAATGGACTAAAGGGTAGGAGGAGATAGACACTGGGATGTTTGCTCCAGGCGCCTTCTTTGCAGTGCCTTGGGTTGGCAGAGGCTGTGGTCCTCCACCAGCAGCTCAGCTCCCATACAGTAGCCCTCTCCTATGATTTCAAGCTCCTCCTATGATCCAGCAACTGCTGCCTCTCATTTCTCTTCCTGATCAGGCCGCAATGGCTCACTTCCAGCTGTAGCTGGCTCCAGGATATTTCACTATAACTTGTTGGTTTCCCTTAACCTACCACAGATTGTCATTAATCTCTCCACAATGACCTTGTTTAAGTGTCAGGAAGATCAAGACCCTGACTGATACAGAGGGAAATGTGCCAAAAGAGATACAGTGAAGGAACCAACCAGGCTTATACACAAAGCTTAGTTCCAAGCCTCCTAGTAGCCAGGTCAGAAAGAAGAGCATGATGGATTACGTGGCTCTCCTTATCTAACAAAAGAAGCAGATCAGGCAGCAGCAGCAGATTTTTTTCTTTACACTGAGCTCTGAGAAAGATTTTCACATGCATTTTTACACAATGGAAGATTTCTTAGTGTTCATGCCTCTCACTGCTATTGTGGTGCTTTGAATCTTCATGTAGGAAGAAAGTGACTAACATCACAGTCAAATTAAGAAGCGATGCGAGAGTGAGGAACATTCAGTGTCGTATGAGGTCACTCTGTCTAACCAAGGTGATTGATAATCATGCCAGTGAGAGAACCAGACTGCCAGAAACTTTGTCTTGTTTACTGTGGTATCTTCTAGAATAGTGCCTCTCAATAAATAATTGTTGAGTAAAACAATAAATATCTTAAAATCTTTGTAGTGTCACATTTGGGCCTCATGTATTATAACTTCTCAATGCCACTTTTCACTAATGAGGAAATATGATATCATAGAACATGGTTCTCAAACTTGACTGTACATTGGTGTTATCTGAGGAGCTGTGTGGAATACTCTTGCCTGAGTATTGTGCCGAGCTATCCTGATTTCGTTGGTCTGGGATTCAGCCAGGGCATGAGGGTTTTTTTAAACACCATCCAGATGATTCTAATGTGTGGCCCAGATTGAGAACATGGTCATGCAAAATGTTCTAAAATTGGAGTCGAGAGACCTGGACCTAGGCCTCAATCCACTAATGACAAACAGAGTTCAAGTCCTCTAGGCTTCAGTTTTCTTATGTGTAAAATAAAGATTTAAAAATATGTTTTAAAGTACATTTAAAAAAATATTTGCCCTGGATACCTCACAAGCTGGTTGTGTGACAAAGTAAAATTCTGTCTGTAAAAATTTTTTGTTACTTCTAAAACACTCTATGCAGATATGACCATCATCATTAACATGTAACATGAAATGTGTTAACATATAAACATTAGCAACACAAAAACCTGCACACAGTATTGAATATTCTTCCTCAGGTCACGTTATAAAGTCCCAGCAAAAGTCTGTTTGATTGAAGACTTTCTTGAGATACTACTAGAAGTCTGTAAACTATTATCCCCCAAACAAGACACATCATTTTCAGCAACAAGACTGATAGCTCAAAGTAGCTAGCTCAAAAAAAAATACTCTTTTTTTCAAACTTGATAAGCTTGGATAAAAGTCATGCCCAGATGTGAATTTCCATGGTCATTTGGCCACACATGAGTTCAGTCTTGAGATTAGTCATATTGAACAGTCCAGCTATGCCCAGGATGGGTGGATTTGACCCTAGCATTATTCTATTCTCCAGGAAGTGTGCAGCCCCACAGTGCTGATCATTATCTGAGCATTTTAGAATCCTTGAGTCTGCTGGCTCATCTCTATTGTTTATTCATCCTTTTAATGTGTGCGATCATAAGAGATTACGCTGCTTTTCCTTTCCAAAAACCCCAGTAGATATTTATAAGACTTTAGTTCCAAAAATTTGGTATTCCATGTTCTACAAGTAAAATTCTGTTTAAATCTAGTGAGATATTTTGAAACTTCTTTAGATCATGGCAAATAGTAGAATTCCGATGACAATATTTTTATAAAACTATAGATCGTCTTTTATTCAGCATGAAAAAAAATTTGTTTTTCTTATAAAGTGTGTAATATTTACTAGACTCCATTTAATTTTTATATAATTTGACAAGATGGGGAGTAGGGAGAGAAAAACCTATAGGTTTTTTTAAGCCTAAACTTTTTTGAAAGTTCCTTTAATCACACAAGTCTCAATGTTGGCTCATCATCACATGGCCATTTCCTAGAGCAAAAAAAAAAAAACTCTCTTATAAGTCTGAAAATCTTGTCAATCAAGTCTGAAGTTCTTAGGAAAATCATTTCTTGTTAATGCCATGATTTTAATTGGACCAAGCACCTTCGACATCTCTTCAAGCTTACTCTAGGCCCAAATGTCAACTTTTATACTCATTTCTTCAGATTTTGCTAGGAGATGCTGAATTGGGATGATGTTGATTTCTAAAGGGCTATAGATTGTGAGGATGTGGACGGGGAAGTGTATAAAAGGTCATTTTTTCTGAAGAATTCACCTGCAAAGACACAACTAAATGTTAGCTGTGTAGATAGAAAACAGAACAGAATCCTCACAAATTTCAAAAATATAAGCAAATGTGTTTAGAAAGTGAAGAGATCAGATATAGAACAAGATAGCATAGTATAAATTCATAAATGTATTGATTCATTTTTTAAAACTTACATTATAATACTTTGATTCCTTGAAAACATTTATCTTATGTGCTCCAATGATTTTATATGTTCAGTTTGGCAACTGAACGATTAGATGGCAAATTACATGATCTTGGCATGTAAGACCATGCCCAGATAAAAGTCACCTTTTTTAAAGTATTCAATTCAGTGGTTTTCAGTAAATTCACAGAGTTCTGTAACCATCATCACTTCCTAATTATAAGGACATTTTTATTACCACAGAAAGAAACTCATAGCTGTCACTCCCCATTCCCCTTATCCTAAGCCCTAACAACTACTAATTTACTTTTCATCTTTATGGATTTGTCTACTTCAAACACTTGATATAAATGGAGTTATACAATATGTGGTCTTTGCATTCATATATTTTTTTAATTCCTTAGATATTGTTTCCTTTAAGTCTCTGCGCATATTTATAATAGCTGATTTAAAGTCTTTGTCTAGTAAGTTCAACAGTTGGACTTCCAAAAGGATGGTTTCTATTAACTTCTTTATCTCCTGTGTATGGTCCATACTTTCCTGTTTCTTTGCATGTGACATTTTTTGTTGGTAACTGGATATTTTAAATAATACAATGTGGCAATCTCTAAAATAAGATTCTCCTCCTTTCTAGGGTTTGTTGTTATTGCTGTTCATTGTTGTTGTTACTTATGTGTTTGCTTAGTCACTTTCCTAACTAATTCTGTAAAATCTATGTTTTTTTCACTTGAAACCACTGAAATGTATTTTCTTGGTTAGCTTAGCGGTCACTTAATGATTGAACAGATATTTTCTTAAATGCTTTGAACCGATAAGTTTTCCACTCTTTTCTGAGAGGTTCTTTGTGTATGTGTGGCATGATTTCAACACTGTGGCAGTTTACGATTCTTCTTTAGCTTTTACTACTTGCTTTTACAGAACTCCAAGTTCAGCCAGAGGCTAGAGATTAATGCCTTCTCTTTCCCGGTCATGCACATGTGTATGGCCCTCTAGACTCTTAGTAATGTGTTAGAGCTTTCCAAAGTCCCCTATCGACCTCTCTTTCTTCAGACTTTCCCTTTGGAAATCCCCACCCGGTATCACTGCCTCCAGCAGTTGTAATGCTAAACAATTGCCTTTGATTATTTTCAACAAATATCCTGGTGGAAGGAATTTCTCACTGAGCAAGGTCTGAGTCGAGTTAAATAAAGATAAAGTCTGGAAATGAGGTTTTCAGGGAACCATCAGGCAATTTAAATCATGATAAATCTCTAGATATGGAGCTTTGGGGGAGCTCCAAACACATCAGCCCTCTTCAGGGGCTGCAAGGCTGTTAGTTTTCACAGCTACTGTGAAATAAAAGCTAAGGCTGCTTTTATTCAAGGCTATCATGGAGCCGGGGAGAGATGGATAAGAATAGAGAAGGTTAAAATGGCACAAATTGTGCTGTCCTTATCAAGATTCAGCCATTTTTCTTGAATATACACTCCTAAGATTTGTGCAAAATTTTTAATAATTTCTAGAATTCTGAAAAAGTTACTTTTGAAAATTTTGCCATTGTTATTCTTGCTTTTACTGAGGAGTGGATTTCCATAAATCCTTATTCCACGATTCTGGAAATATTTCTTCCACTTAATCTCTTAAGTGTCATTGCTTGAGATAGTCCTGGTTTAGGATCACAACTCCAGTAATAGTCAGCCATGTGACCTTAGGCAAGATACTTGGCCTTCCTAAGTCAAGTGGTTTTCACTTCAGAAGATTTCTGTGAGGATTATCTTGGAAAATACAAAATAAATGTTTGATTTTCTTTTCACTATACCCGAAATGAAATAATACTAGCAATCCACTTTAGTAACAGATCTAGTAACAAACCTGCTATTCCTTAACTATTAGGGTGGACAGATAACTTAACCTCTAGGTATCTATTTCAGCTATAAAATGGAGAGGTTTGCTTACCTCCCAAGTCCATTGTAGCACTCTGTTTCTATTAAAACTTTATACTTTCTTCTTCTGCTAAAAAATTTAGTAATGCAAACAAGGCAAAGAAATTTTAATTTATTCTAAAAACTGTCTCTAAGCATTTTCAAGGTCAAAATAGATGGAACTATTTACATGCACAAAGTATGTCATTTACAAATTATTTATCAGTTTATTAAATCAGGCATTCTTTTAAACAGAGCATTATTAATTTTGTGGTATTAAATCCTAAAGTACTAATAGAGTTTTAACTGCTAATTCTGATTTTCATGAATTTGAACTGACTGTCTCTATATGTTTTTTTCTAAATTTGTAAGGGCACCTGAAACTAAAATCTTTTTTCAATGTCCAAAATTGCAAGATAATAAAAATTTTAATTTAGAACAACATAATATGTACATATAACATAAATATACTTTTCTTACTCAAGAACTAGAAGCTTGCTTGGATTCAATCAAAAATGAAGTGAAACTAAAAGACTAAACCTCTTTTTCAGTTCACTTGGAATGGCAGTCTTTTCCTGCAAAAACTTTTGACTAATTACATTTCTAACTCACAGGACCTCCCAGATTTATTCAGAGTAAATACTCCAATACATTCAACTACTGTATATCTCTCTTCTTTCTGAACCCCACTCTAAAAAATACACGATATCAGACTGATATATAATGTGACCATGACTGTCTTCTGGCATGACTGCATGTTCCATAACTCTTTGTTCATTTTTCACATCTACATGAAAAGCTCTATTTTATGGCACTAAATCCTAATAAATAAAAGATTGAGAAAACTAAAAACAAAAAGGTCCAAAATCTATATCTGAAATGCAAAGGTGGATTATTACAAATTTTAAAGTAATCGTTCACTTTTAATTATAGAAGTAATATATTTTATAGTTAAAATTATTAAAGTATCTAAAAATAAAAATATGAAAAAAGTCGCTGATCGTATATAGTTATTTTTAATATCATGGTGTCTTTATTTTCTACACACATGTGCACACACATATATTTAAATACATACATATTTTATTCTCTATATATGTATATATACATCTGAAATAAATATGTATTTCATAATTATCACTGGTATCGGTTTGCCATCTTTCTGCTAAATATTCACAAAGCCTTCCCAATGTTTAATCACTCATTTGTTAACTTCAACTTCAATGCTCATTCAAAAATCAGAGTACTTTTTCTCTATGGAGCTTGTTCTGGAAATAATCTGAATTGCTTTCTGAACTGATGAGGTAGGAAGCAAAAATAACCTTGTTCTTTACATCCATCATATTTAACATTTAAAGTGAGAAATATTTCAGATCCCTTGTTTAATAAATATAAGGATATAAACACATTGATTAGTTTTTTTTTAACTTGACATTTGTCTTTCAACCCAAATCTGCGTGGCAGAGATGGTTGCTAAATTTGTCCTGTTCAGATATCCACCCTCTTTAGAGTGTGGCCAGCAAACACTGGCTTGAAGGCCAATGGCCCTGTCAAAAGAAATCAGCTGTGAGCCTGTCTCAGCCTCCTCTCTTGGCATTTCCAGAGTCTTGAATAATGCCATTAGATTCATTCCCTCTAAGCAATTTTAATTTGCCGTCTCCTCGTTGCATCTTTAGATTGCTAAGTCTTTCTACCTGGATTCCAAAATAATTTTTAAGAGGAAATAACTAAGCTTCCTCATATTTGGGCTAGCACTGGCCAGCAGGAGACCTGGGCTTTGGTCCCAGTTTGCCACTAAACAGCTGCATGACCTTGGCCAACTCTCTTCACCTCTCTAGTCCTCAATTTCCTGAAACTGATCTCTGAATTTCCTTTCAGCTTTAAAAATTGTTTTGACAGTGTAATTTAATTATGCAATAAAATCTCAAATCTAGTTTATCTTTCTTCAGAGTTACCCAAGGGTAGGGAAGGCAGGATGCAAGCTTTCATTTATTCACCAGCCATTCATTGGCATTGTTACTATGTGCCAGACACTCTGCCAAGTGCTGGGGGCGCAGACTCTAAATGTAATACAGACCCTAACTCAAAGATCTTGCAGTCTCTTGGGATTTGGGGATGCAGCTACAAAGAAACCAGCAAATATGACATAGGACTATATAAGAGAGCTGCATAGAGCTCAAGGGAAGCCTTGAAAGGCCATGCCACTCACCTGGAAAGAGTCAGGGGAGGGTTCCTTGAGGAGGCAGTAGTTAAACTGAATTTGCAGAATGTGCAAGAGTTAGAAAGGCAAAGAAGAGAAACGGCAGCCCATTTAAAAACAAAGGAACATTATTCTCTAGATGTTGTTAAAGAGCTGTGAGCTAACAATCTTACTACTTAATGAAATCTAGGTAATGTCCATTGCCACAGTGGTTCACAGTGGAGAATTTTCATTTTCCACACACCTATTTTAAAGTTCTCAGGTGCAGAATAGATTCTCTATCATATCCTACCTCTTAAACTTTTGTGGCTTCATGACTCCATCACTCAAGTACTAAAAATATTCATAGCTAACACACAGGAAATTAGGGATGTTAAAGTTTTTCAGCATTTTATAGAAAACCAAAAAATACTTTATTTTTATGTAAAAGACATGTTCCTTTTAATTTGATAAGAATGAGAGTCATAGCAACATAAAGTGATTCTCTGTTCCTGAACATTGAAACACATAAAACACAAGATGTGCAGACGATGACCTCCCATAAATTAAAGTATTTTCTCAAGTTGTTCCTAAAGCTGATACCTTCAAGAGTCAAAGGAATCAGGCAATGAAAGAACTGTAAAAATCGTCAGCAGTCAGTAGCTCTTCACAAACCATTTAAATTGCTACAGAATTCACCTGTGTACAGGAACTCTCTGGAACTTCAAATTAAAGGACCTCATCTGCTCTTTTGTTTAGAGCTAATGTCTTTTCAGGAAATTCAGCTGTAAGAAGGTGTTAGCATCTTGGGAAAAAGAAGATTGAAAAATGTATCCCATCTATTATCCTTAAAGAATAAAATCATAACCAATAAGTTATTTATGCCTATATCTCCAGCATGTTTATGCAACTGATATTAGGCTCAGTTCAATTATTTTTATTTAGAGGGAAAAAACCCCTGGAGAACTCAACAGGACTTCTTGTGACACTCCTTTAAACGTTGGAGGGCACATTGCACAAAGGAGGCCCTCACCAACTATTGAAGGCACAAGAGAATGGAAACAACCACCAGCTAGTACAGAAAAATTGGCTTGAACACTTAACAAAAAGCCAAAGGCAGGAAACATCCCCCCACACCGTCTGGCAGCCCCTGTCCCCGCTCCTTGCGTCACTCCCGTCTCTTTTTGCTTTGTCATTGCTGAAGATGGTGATCTATTATACTAGTCATCATAATGCATTCTAGTGTGTCTCAGGAGACTCTCAATCCTGTTTTTATTAAAATTATTTGATCTTAGTTATTTTATTTAGCTTCCTTAGAGGAACACAAAAAATAGAGACCACTAAATATGTACGAAACCACTTGAAGTTCAGGCATGTTTTGATGCTGGTGTGATCAGTGATTTAAGCTATTTCATATACAAACCACGAACATTTGTCAAAGGGACAGTATTTTACAAAACTAAACACTTTCCTCTTACAATTCCCTTATCTGCACTAGACTTAACTTGACATGCTTTAGCTCACTTTAATATTGCTTTTATCTGTTTTTCCTAAAATAGTCATGATTTTATTTATCTTTCAAATTAATTAGTAAAATATAGAAATATGAAAAACCAACCATGAATCATACTTTTATTCTTTGAGTTTCATCAGGTAGATCAGACTGAAGTTAATTTTCTTTTTTCTTTTTCCAAGGAAAACATTCAAAAATATTACCTCCTGCACCACCATCTTTAATTCGAGGGAGCTCTTTATTCTTTTCTAAGGGAAATGCAGAGTGTTCTGGATCCAGGAGCTTTCTAATTCTCAGGAAGATGTAATCAAGATGAAGGACTGAACCTGTCCTAAATGGCAATCCAATGCCCCCTCCCCTCTGGCCTGGAAGCCACTGGCTTTGAGTCTTGTTTACCTCCAATAACAGGCACAATAAAATCTTATTTCTCTCTGGACCTCCATCACCAGATACATACAGTAGCAAGTGTTCAATAACTATTTACTGAATTAATTAATTTAATGGCAAAGAGAACATCAAAGCTGCAAATAAACTGAGAACAAAATGATAATAATAATAATAATGATGATGATAATAATAACAACAACATTCATAGAGAGCTGCTAGTTCCAGGCAATATTTTACATACTTTATATGGATCAATTTCTTAATTTTATACTATCACCAAAGCAGGTAGATTCTGCTTCTATCTCCCAGTTTTCAAATGAGGGAAAGGGGCATAAACAGATTAGTAATTTGTCCACAATAATAAAATTGATGAGTGATGGATCTGGAAACCACATCCCCATGCAATCAGACTCCAGAGTCCATGAAATTAACCACTACAGCTTTGAATTGCCATGTTTCCATAGAATTCTTTGGATTATATTAATTCCTGCTATAAACTGTCATCTAGACTTTGTAGCTCTTTCTCCATCACATTCCACCATAAATTTTGTTGCCCCGCATTAGAGAGATTCTGGGGGACACCTGAGGCCTCAGGATGATTAAGTGACCCAAATCCTCATTATAGGCATTACAGATATGAAACTGACATGGTTAGCCAAGCAAAAAAAAGGGTCAAAGGCAATGAGATTTCCACTCATCTGTGCCTTCACCTGCTGGGGAGTGTCTCCTTGGTGCAAAATGGTTTCCAGCAGTTAAAGGGTGTCACAAGAAAAGAGGATAAAACCAGTTGTATGTTGGTCCGGAGAAGACAGTAAGAACTGACATTTCTCTCAGTCCTTTATTATTTCAAACACAGAGAAAAATTAAGAGAAGAGTAAAATAAACACCTACATACCTTCTCCCAGCATTCAATAATTAACATTATTGTCATGTTTGCTTTATCTACTATATATAAATATACATACATATATATATATATGTTCATTTTCTTGAACTACTTTAAAGCAAGTCACAGATATCATAATACTTCACCCTTATTTTTAAAATGCATCTCCAATAATAAGAGCATTCTCCTACATATATACGTTACTGTTATCTACACCTAAGAATATTAACAATAATGGAGATGATGAATTTGTTCAGAATTAGAGCTCTCTATCTTTGGTATAATGAATTCTTAACCATTTCTAAAGTAAAACTTAGAAAAATTTTACACATATGATTGAAATTCTAGCTCCTTTCTTGGTTTGAATTTCATGACTAAAGTCCCTTCCTATTATCTTAGCCTAGGGAAGACAACAAAACATAATCTACTTCTCTAGAAAGAAATGTCCTTTTTCTCCATTTGCCATCACTCTAGTGCCCATTTTCTCATAATCCCAGGTGTCTGCCCTCCTGGGCCACCCAGCCTTCCTTCCTGACTCTACTACATAATTATTGACTCTTGACGTTGGAGGATTCATTCCATCAAGGCCACCTATGTTCAAGCCAGCTCAGCAACTTTAAAGCCTCTTCCTTCCATATGCCACCCACCTCCCTCACTGCCACAAAGCTGAGTCTGCAGTAGCCCTTCAAATCTCCAGGTCCAGCCTAACATCTGAACCCTTTTCTCAGAAAGGGAAGTTTGAGTGTCAGGTCCTACTTGAGGTTATAGTTTATTGGCCTGAGCACAAGCAGGACAGGACAGATCTATGTGCCTAGAGTGTGGAGCAGAGGATGATCTGAGTTTAGGGATACTGAAACAGCCAGACTATTAAAGTGACGGGGCAACCTGAAAAGACTAGACTGAAAGCAAGGATCCACTGTTAGGGAACAAGATAGAAACTTTATTAGTTAAGGTTCCCCAGAGAAGTAGAATAGGATATGAAGAAATAGGTAGATGATAGATTTGATAGATGACAGATGATAGACAGATGATGATGATAGGTACATAGATGATAGATGATAGATAAATGATAGATAGATAGATAGATGATAGATGGATTGATGGATAGACAGACAGACAGACAGAGATTTCTTATAAGCTATTGACCCATACAATTATGGAGGCTGATAGTCCCAATGGTGGAGATTCCAGTCCAAGTCTGAAGGCTTGAGAACCAGGAGCTCTGAGAGCAGGAGAAGACCAATATCTCAAATCTGCATCCAGGAAGAGAGAGAATTCAATCTTCCTTTACCTTTTTGGTCTATTCAGGCCCTCAACAGATTGGTCGAAGCCCTCCCATGTTGAGGAGGGCAATGTGCTTTACTCAGCCACCAATTCAAATGCTAATCTTCTCCAGAAATGCCCTCACAGAAACACCCAGAAATAATGTTTAACCAGCTACCTGGGCATCCCTTGGTGCAATCAAGTTGACACATAAGATTAACAGAAATCTAGAATCCCAGAGATTTAGAGAGGAGGGTTGGGGGCAGAGCCTAGCAAGAGACCTTGTTAGATGAAAAGTGTCCACAATCCTGGCTGACAGTCAGGAGGCAACTAAGGGAATAAAAGAGGATGGTTGCAGAGAAGCCCAAGGAACAAAAAGAAGTACATGAGCTAGGAGAACAAGAGTTTCATCTTCTAACCCCAAGGGGTCTGATTAACTTGAAGATGCTCTATCTGGAGTCCAGCCCACTCTGAGAGCTTTTGCCTTTCCTGTTCCCTACCTCAATATCTGAAGCCCCCTCGCACACCAGAGAGAAGAAATGACTGATAACTTTGGGTAAGGGCTATATGTCAGTGGAGGAGGAAACAATGGGATAAGAAAGACAGAGAAGCTATAGAGAAGGGAGGAAAAAGAGTAAAGAGAGATTTCAGAAGGGACTTTCTCTGCTGACTGGGAGGATGGGCACACAACATGTAAGGAATTCTAGGGTCTGGCAGAACATAGAGAAGGCCAACAAGCCAGCAAAACCAAGCCCAGTCCCCATCCCACCATGGGCACTGCATGGGTTGAGATAAAACTCTCAAACCTGAAATGAAGAAGTGATTGAACATTCTCAAGATTGCAGGTGTGAACTCGTCTACTAGCAGAAAGACCATTGTGTTACAGATGACACTACCAGTCTCTTTTGTGACAAGGAGCATAGTGCAGAACTACTTGGAGTTTTAGAGCTTATCATAAGAGAAAAACAACTCCATACTCACCCATTCCTCCAAGAAGAAAACAGAAATTCATTTTTTATTTTATTAAGAAAATATCATTTTGTCTTTGTATGTAAACTTCAAAAAATGATGACTAGACAGAGAGAGGGGGGCAAGCAGATGTTTCTGATCTTCCACTTTCCTTCTTCTCTGCCCTAGAAACAAGAAAAGATGAAAAGAAATACAAAGCCTAGAAAAGTCTGAGAGTGAAGGCTGCATCTCAAGCTGTGCGTCAGGAGAGACCTGAGCCCTAAAGACTGTGGCCTGCCTTCCTTCAACATACCTGTGGTGGCTTCGTTATGTGTCAGCTTGATTGAACTACATTTCCCAGGATTGCCTTTCCTGTATGTTTCTGGTTAGTGCAGGCCATCGAGGAACTTTTGTGTGAGATTTGGACAGCAAAAGTGAAGAGCAAAGGTGAATATGGTTCCTGTGCTCAGTAGTTGAGCACAGGTGCTTTTGTATTGTGCTCACTGTCATCTGCTGACCTGCCCCATTGACTAGGCATCAGCTGGCTCTGCAACTGCACTCCCTTCCCCTGGGTCCTCTTTCAGCTTTTTCCATTCCTGGGCCAGATGTGTGTTTAGCTCCTCGATGAAGGGCCCTACTTTCTTCTGCGAAATGTCAGAGCATCAAGGTTGGAAGCAGTCTTCTTGGGCTCCAGTACGTCTTCATCCTCTCCCACATGACACCTATCTCCTTTTCCCAACTACCTGCCCTGTGAACTTCAAGCTCATGATCAGACACAAAAACAGTATGAGCATCAGACACGGAGCTATACCTCATACACAAGTATTAGATATCTACGATATATAAACATAAACATATACATATATTGCTTCTCTGATTGAACCCAAACAGATTCAGTACACTAGAGGACTAGAGTTTCAGATCCTGTCCAAGACATACAGTTCAATGTTTTCAGGTCACGTTAATTTTCCACTCAGATTGTTATCAGCAAATCATTTTATATTTTTCCCTTCCAGGAGAAGTAAAAATACTAGAGCCCGGTCATTTCTAAGCAATTTCTCAAACATCCCCAGGCTGACAACTTGTATTAAACATTCTATATTTCATTCCAAGTGGAGAAGGTTAATTATTCCCGTGCTATCACTGTTTTTTCTTTTTATCTCTTCATATAATGAAATGCCATTTATTAAACACACAATTTTGAGCAAGTAACTTCAGTTCTTCTAACTCCATTTTTCATCTATAAAATGGAGCCATAATGGGATTGTTGTGATAATTAAAAATATGAAAGTAAAGAAATGTGTACAGTATCTGATACAGGATAGTTATTCAACTGAAAAAAAGAGAGAAAGAAGCAAGGAAGTCTTGATTTTTGCCTAAATGAAATAAAAAATTTAACTATCTAGAAAAGAACTTGGAGTAAGAAGACTGGGCACAGATACTGAAGAAATAGCAGAGAAAATTTTCCAGATTAACCTTAGTGTCTTGGCTAAATAAACTTTGAAGTGTCTTCTATTTTAAGAAGGAAAAATGGAAGGATAGTGACCCAGAGGTCAAATGAAGACTTCCTCAAGCTTGCTGAGCAGGTGTGCTTGAGAGACAAGGCACCTGCTTCTAGAAGCCACAAGATAAATAGAAGAACTCCAGAATATTGAAAGCGAAAGTAATATTTTCTCCTTTTAAAAATTAATTTTAGAATTAATTTTATTTATAGCTTTAAATGGGAACAATTTTTATGGTACCAACTTTAAAATGTACAAAATATACATAATGAAAAGTAATTCTCTTTCCCCATTTTTCTTTTCCTCTATCACATTTCTTGTGTATTCATTCAGGGATAGTCTATACATATACAAATGCACATGCACACATATATAACCACTGACAGTATACAAGTCAAGTAGAATATTATATACGTTTATATATAATAATAAAATATGTATTTATATATAATTTTTATTTTAATGTAGTATGTTCTGCATATTCCATTCTTTGCTTTATTCTTCACAATGTATCCTGGAACTTCTCCATTTCAGCACAAACATGCCTGCCTCATTCTTTTTAATGACTGCATGATAGTCAATTGTATAGATGTACAAAAATTACAATAATTTTTTACCTATACAGTTTCATAATTGGTAATCTTTCATTATTAAAATAGTTGCAGAGAATATACTTGTACACACATAATTTCACATGTATGTGACTCTATTTTAGGATAAATTCCTAGAAAATGAAATTATTGAGTCAAAGGATTTGCCTGTTATTTATAGATATTGCTAATTTAATTTTGTTAGATATTGTATCAATTTACACTCCCATTATCAAATTCTCTGTTACCCTACACTAACGAGAGTATGTTTTCAAAAATTTTATCTTTATCAATCTGATTGGTGAAAGATACATCTCATTTTAGTTGTAAGTAGTATTTCTCTTGTCACGAATAAAGGTTAAGTTTATCCCTGCATTAAGGGTTATATAAAATTTTCTTTTCTGTGAATTATTCGTTAACATGCCTGCCCAGTTTTCTACTGGGTGATTGATCTTCCTTGCACTGGTTTGTAGGAATACTATATTAAAGAAATAAGTCCTCTGTGATATGAGTATTAAAGATAGTTTGTCTTTGGTTTTCTGGCTTTGTTAGTGGTGGTTTTGCCATACAGATATTTTCACACAAGATGTATCTTTATATTCTATTTTGCTCAGAAAAGTGCTAATCTATCAAAGCCTCTTGAGTGATCAAAAGCTTTTTCATGAAAACCTAGACTAAAACTCCCAGGTAATATTAATCTAATAAAATGTTACTTGGATCTGACCTAAGCTTAAAATCACAGGTTGATAAATTTCTGCAAAAATATGTATATTCCAGGAAAAGCTCGAAAGATTCCATAAATAAATATTGGAGAAAAAATAAGAAATGCCTAGTTTGGCACCAAAAGAAAACCTTACTAAGTATTTGTCTGGATTTTTCTGTTTCAAATGCCATTGTTCCTAGGGTATCTGTGCTAAATACTAAATCAGAAAATGTATTAATTTAGTGATAATAAAATTCTTATTAGCATAAAAAAAATTAACTATAAAGAAACCACAAGCTACAAGGCACACTAACAACTGAAGCAGAAAAAATCCCTAACCCAAAAGCTCATATCTGCAAATGCTGCCTAGTTTCAAACATTTCACAAAACTATACCCTCCCAAAGACCCTCTTCTCACTGTAGAAGAAGCTTCTGCTGAGAAGCAAAGGAAAAACCACCTCCAGCAACCAGAGCATTCAGACTTGTGTGGTGTTTCTGACCTCACAAAGGCATCTCAGTGAGTTCTGTCCCCTGAGAAGAGAGGAAAATGGAGTAATTCTGTTCTTCAGTTGTAGAAGTCAAGTGCTGTCCCAGAGCCAAACTGAGGGAAGGATACAGGAAGGAGGATGCAGGCAGTCTGGGGCAACACAGGAAGGGCAAGAGGATTCCACAAACTTGAATGGACCACAGACGAACCCAGCAGGTATCCAGAAAAGAAAAACAATATCTCACCCCTCCAACCGGAGTTGCACTGTTATCCTGGGAAGGCAGCCATCACTTTGCAAGATCTCTCTCTTTCTAGCCTCTCCTTAAAGAAGAGTAGAACTTTCAGCTCAGGAGCCATGTGTCTGTGACCTCAGAGACCTCAAGCAATTGTTTCTTTTTGTGCCTGGTGTTGTTACAGATGCTCCTGGTTCCCTTGATGCCTGGCTCAAGGGCCCATTGCCATGCCTCCATGTTGACTTCCTGTTGGAATTCCTTTCTAGGTTCTCTCAGTTCTGGTTCCTGAGATGACCTTTTGGTTTGTGGTCTTCCATTCAGTAGCTGAAAAGTGCAAGGAAATAATATTGTGAAAAGGAGCTGCCTTTCAATCCCCTCAGCCATTATGGTCAGGAAAAGCCATGTGTTCTCTTTATGGTTTCACTCTGGGTCACAGTGTCTAAAATATGGGCCAGAGAAAAGGCAATAGAGTGGGCTCTTCTGTGGCCAAGGAGGGAGGAAACTCTAAAGTCAATATAATTGTCTCATGCCACCAATTCTCACTTTCAATATTTTAACCAGACTTTCTGCCTCTTTCCTTCTCTGCCCACCCGTTCGGCTAGAAAGCACAGTGGATTTCACTGAACAGCCAGAATCTGAGAAATATTGGCACTTAAGGAAGTGAAAAATCATGCAGATTCTGTTGATAAACTGGGTCTCTAAAACCAGCTGTCTGTAGATATGCCAAAACTTTGAAACAAATGGACAGATGACCTTACAGATGAGGCAAAGTGAACAGAGGTAGTTAAATATCTTGTCCAGGGCCATTCAGTTGCCAGTGGCAGAGCCAGGACCCTGAGCCAGGCCTTTTGACTGGCAGTCCTGTGCTGTTCTCGTGATCCACATGTGAAATGACTCTGCAATGGCACTTGCAGCCATAAGCAACTGGTTATCTATAGGGTGAGGTTCTGTGAAAGGATTGCTGCACCTTTCCTTGAGCCAGACTGAGGAAAGGAAATGTCACCCACACAGACATACACTCAGACATCTTATATACAGTGCCTCTTCAATCCTCAAGTCAGATAGCAACCCCTTAAGCCCAACTAGTTGTACATAACCCTCCATAGCCAGTATTGGGATGCTTTCTACAATATCAAATCATATAACAATGAAAACTTTTAACCAATCTTAGGAGGTTACTTTTACAATATCTCTATTATTATTGCTCAGAGGCATTTCTAGGTTTTGAGAATTACAAAGGGCTTAATAAACACTTCTGCTGTTTGTCTTTTGCTTTGGTAACTCCCAGATGAGGCTTGTCAAAAAAAAAAAAAATTAGGGAAAGGAAGTATTATGGACTTCAACTAAAAGGCTGAATTTAAAAAGATGATTTTGCTCACATCATGTTTGACCTTGTAAAGCAAGAGTTTTTCCTTCATCCTGCTCTAGGATTGAATGTCTTTCCATTTTTGTACATGCCAGATATCACATCTTTCCTTACAAATGTCATTAAAATGATGAACTTGTTGGAGTGAGATATAGAACTGCCTGGGAGAGGTCAAAGTACACAGAGACTCTCATTTCTTGAGCGGCACTCTGGCCAGGAAGGTCATTTTAGTCTCCATATATCAGTAGCTGGCTTTCAGTGGTGCTGTTAACTGAGTCTCCTACCTACAAGAAACTAGAAATCTATCGTCTCCTCACTCCTGAGAAAAAAAAACAGGGCTCTGCTGCCATTGAATAAGGGGTGTTTTGGTATCACCCAAGCTGCTGTACACAAAATAACCAAATCAGATTTTATCAGCTCGCTACGGTCTTCCCTGCTGGTGACCTTTCTCAGACAGAAAGGTTACCTGACGCAGAGGAACTGTGCTGTCATCCACTCCAGGGAGGCATCTTTTCTCTTACCTTGTACTAAAAGCGCAGTTTAGATATAAAGGTTGGTGAGCCACTGGTTGGGGATGAAGGGGAGGAGAGTAGGTCAGAGTCCACGCTATTGTCACACCACTCTCACTCTCTCAGCCAGCACTGATTGTCACAGAGTCTGTGCTTGACATTCAGCTATAGCCTCCTCCTTTATAAAATCTGCCCTCAAAGGTCAGAACCTCAAGACGTCTCTGAGAAGAATCTCATCTCTGAGCGCATCTGACGACCCTTTACTGCTTGTGGGATGAAGAACTGGACAGCTAGGGTGCCCTGTCTTCCTGTCTTCTGGCTCTTGGACACACCAGAGTCGTCCACTTGCCCCGGTTCCACACTTTACCTCTCCATTCTTACTGCTCTTCCCTCCTAAATATATTCCTGTTAGATAATCAGAGAATCAAATCTTTAATCAACCGGTCTCTAACTTGGAAAGAAGGAAGATGAGTACGACCTAATAACTGTCATGATTTATATTTTTTCTATATCTTCAAACACTTCATTTCAACTTAAAATATATAAATGTACCATTTAAACTTCATTATATAATATATAATATATTAAAATATATAAGTAAACATATAAATATAAAAACATATAAATATACAAATATACAATGTATTTATTGATGTGTAGGGCCAAGGCCTTTTTATTCAGTGTGAGTTTATCTGGTGATCTATAAAATCTTTCTGACATCAGACATACTCATAATGTGTTGTCTTCTATTCTCGGGCCAAGGCCTTTTTATTCAGTTTCAGTTTATTATCTGGTGATCTGTAAAATCTTTCTGACATCAGACATACTCATAATGTGTTGTCTTCTATTCTCAACTTAAATTTTTTAAACATACACAGAAATTTAAAGACACCTCCCTGTCAATTGGAGTAAAAAAATTTTTAATTTTTATTATTTTTCCAGCCCTTAACAGTTGTCTAGCACATGTAGTTATAGTTTAGTTTGTAGCAATGAATATTTTGTGATGTTTATATCAGTGCACATAGAATAAATGGAACCATTGCAAATCTATAACTGATTTCATGGATGGTCATGTTTAATTTAAATTTGTAACGTTTTTCTCTCTAGCACACTAAAAACAGGCACAATATGAAACAGGGAGGGAAATTCAGATAAAAACTTGTATACAAATGTCCATAGAAGCACAATTAAAAACACCCAGAAGGACACAGATAACGATATAGTGGTTACTAAAAGAAAGTGGGAGATGTTGAAAAGGGTCAAGGGGGTCAAATATATGGTGACAGAAGGAGATTTGACTTTTTGGGTGGTGAACACACAATGCAATATACAAATGATATATTATAGAATTGTCCACTTGAAACCTATAAAATTTTATTAACCAATGTCACCCCAATAAATTTAATTAAAAAATAGCCAAATGGTATAAACTACCCAAATGTCCACCTACTGACGCATGTATAAACAAAAGTGGTATGTCCATATAAAGGAATATTATTCGGCAATAAAAAGGAATGAAATACTGATACATGTTATAACATGGATAAGCCTTGAAAATATGATGCTAAGTGAAAGAAGCTAGACACAAAAGGTCACCCATTGTATGACTCCATTTACATAATATATCCAAAATAGATAAAGCCATAGAGACAGAAAGTGATTACCTGGTTATCAGGGGCTTGGAGAAGGGTATATGTGGGAATGACAGTTTCATGAGTACAGGGTTTCCCTTTAGAGTAATAAAGTATTTTGGAACTAGATAAAGGTGGTAGCTGCACAATAGTGGGAGTGTACCAAATGCCACTGAATTGTATGATTTTAAATTGTTAAATTTATGTTATATGAATTTTACCTCGATAAAGAAAAAAATAGGATGGGGGAACAGGTCTCAAAAAATTGCAACTGCACCCCCAGTAAATGCACACCCATGCACATTCACATGGTACAGATACACATGTGTGCATGAGCAACTCAGGGCTTCCTCAGCAAGAGGAAGAGGTTTCTGCCTGGTTACTCCTCTCTGTACCAGGAGCCTGTTCTCTCCGATCTTTAGCAACACTGTTACCATCTTATGATCTTCTCTTCCTCCCTACCCAGGCTAATTTCCACTCTCCTCTCCTCAAAGTCTGCATTCAAGGGACTGCCAGGATCCCTCCTCGATGAGCCATTTGGGACATTGTCCTGAGAAGACTCAAAAAGGCCTCAATGGACCACTCACAGCTCCATGAAAGTGAACAGGCACATAGGCTGCACGTCCCTCCTCCACCTGCATTCACTGAGGGGCATTGTTTCCTTTCAGGAGCACAGATGGACTACATCTGGAGATGAACACACCAACTGCTTCTTCCAAAATGTAGACACTGTAGGCTAAGCCCTGCTGATATTGCACATGTGAGCCACTCTGCCAAGCCTGGACTTTGTATCTTAGGAGGATATGGGCTCAAGGATCTCTGATGGAGACTTCCAGATGCACCACAAGAAGAGAAAGAGAAAGAGCTTCAATGAGACAGCTGAACTCAGAACAGGAGAGTCTCTCATCCTAATCTCTGAGAACCCTACATAAAGCAGACCTGGGAGCCCATCATGTGATGCTACAAGCCTCAGAGAGGAGGACTGCATTTTACAGAAAGCAAATGTCTACTTTGGCACTGTCTCCAGCTGACATTAGTTTATTTTCCTCTCCATTGTTAATGGAAAAAAGTTATAACAAGACAGCTCTGTGGAACACACTAAAAAAAAATGTTCTGTTTGACTTTGATCGTTTGTGTTTCCTATGATAAGCAACATATGGCAGCAACCTCAGCTTGTGACTGCAGCAAATTATCAATATACATATCTTTTCTACAAAACTTAACTGCCTAGGAAGAAAATGTCAAAAATCTGAGGCAAAAAAGGATTACTCCAGCCAAGCCACCAAATATGTTTGAATTTACATGTTATAATGAACTTGATTCCATTTGTAAGCCTGTGATTCCCAGATTCCCTAGGTTTCTGGTGTTGCCCTTTAACATCTAAATGAAATGGCTGGAGCCACCCATCCACGTGCTGTGGGAAATTACCCCCACCTCAGTCCTGCCAGAGATAACTAGGGGCAGGGGTGGAACCTTTTTTTCTTGACCAGTCCAGGCTGCAGACTTCTTTCTAACCATCACATTCAGCTTCACAAATGTCATCCTCTCTCACTGACCTATTTTATGCCATGTCAAACACTTTCCAATCTCCTTTCCCCGCTAAGAATCACTAACCCAATATTATATTAGTTTCAGGTGTACGATGTAGTGATTAGACATTTGTATAACTTACGAAGTGGTCACCCCATCTGACACCATAGTTATTACAATATAATTGACTATATTTCTTATGCTATACTTTACATCCCCATGACTATTTTTTAACTACCAATTTGTACTTCTTAATCCCTTCCCCTCTTTTACACCCGCCACCAACCCCCTCCAGTCTGGCAATCCTCAAAATGTTCTCTATAAGTTTGTTTCTGTTTTGTTTATTTTGTTTCTGTATTCCACGTGTAAATGAAATCGTATGCATTTGTCTTTGTCTGATTTACTCCACTCAGCACAATACCCTCTAGGTCCATCCATATTGTTGCAGATGGCAATGTTTTATTTTTTTAATCTATTTTTTATGGCTCCCTTGAAGGTAACTAACTGCTTTTCTCTTGCTGCTTTTAAGATTCTCTTTTTGTCTTTAACTTTTTTCTTTTTAATTATGATGTGTCTTGGTGTGGGCCTCTTTGGGTTCATATGTTTTAGAACTCACTGAGCTTCCTGGGTTGTATGTCTATTTTCTTCATCAGGTTAGGGAAGTAATCCATTATTATTTCTTCAAATAGTTTTTCAACTTTTTGTTCTCCATCTTTTCCTACAGGTACCCCTATAACATGGATATTTTTGCTAATTTTGTTCCATAGGCTCCTTAAATTATTATGATATTCTTGGCTTCTTTTTTTCTTGCTGTTCTGGTTGTGTGTCCTTGGCTTCTCCAGTCAACGGTTTGAGCTCGCACCAGGGCAGGGGCAGGGAGGGGTATTAGGGATAAGAATTAAATCATATTAAAGACTAAAGTTTACATTGGAAAAAAAAGTTATGGAGTTATACACTTTGCTACTAATGTTCATCTAGTCAAACAAATGTGAAAGAATAGACAGGAAAGTACTAAATACGAAAAACTGAGGGAGAACTCGCCTTACCAGTCATTAAAACATACTTTACAACCTCTGTAATTAAAACAGTGTAATGCTGATGCACAAATAGAAAGAAAAAAAAAATAGACTAATGAAAGATAATTTAATATCTATAACTAGACACAAAAATGTATGAACATTTAATGTATGGCAAAGGTGGTATCTCAATTAACAATGTAAAAATGGACTTATAAATAAATGATTATTGGCTAAGTATGTAACCATTTGAAGAAAATATAAAATCAGATTTTTGTTTCACATTATACCAAAGAATAAACTTCAAATAGAGTAAGGATCTAAATGTACAATATAAAATTTTAAAGTACTAGAGTAAAACATGGTGATTTTTTAATTGAAATCTATGTTTTAAGTACAATTGACATATAACATTATATTTGTTTCAGATGCACAACATAATAATTCAATATTTATATACATTGTGAAATGATTACCACAATAAGTCTAGTTACCATTTATAACCATTTGCAGTTACAAAAATGTTTTTTTTTTTTCTTGTGGTGAAGACTTTTAAGATTTACTCTCTTAGCAACTTTCAAATGTGCAATACCGTACTATTTACTCTAGTCACTATGCTGTATAATGCAGCATAGTGAAAGTTTAACCACAGTACAGTGAAAGTTTTTTCTGGCTATAACTCGAAATCCAAAAACAATAAAAGAAATGATTGATGAAACCACTGGAGGAAGCTTGAATGGGCCTACGAGTTGGTAGCGGTGGGGTCCAAGGGAATATCTAGGCAGGGTGATCTGTGTTAGCCAGGTTGATGGAGACTCAGATATGATGACAGCCTTCCTCCACATGCAGGGAGTGAGTAGGGCTTAACAAAGGAACAATAGATAATTCCAGTACTTTGTCGAAGAGAAAGCCACACTCCAGCTCTCGCCCTCAGACAAGACAATTCAGTTCCTCCCCATATATCCCTGGCATCTTTTGAGCTGTGCTCCCAGCACTGGAGCTCGAAGCAAATGAGTCACCAGTGGGTAAGTCCATGTGTGGGCCCTTTAAGAAGAACACCTTTGATTCCAGCAGCCTTCCGTCTTACTCAGCCACAATCTCTACTGGTTTTCACAGTGAAAAGTCATGGGGACTTCTCTTCCTGGCACTGGAACCCTGGGCTAGGGACCCTAGTTTGGGGCTGGGATGTCTTGCTCCTCCAGGGGACCTCTGCAGCCAGGATATCCCTCCTGATTCTCAACCTCCACACATGGGGAATCAGGACCAACCCATTCTGAGTCTCTGCCCCTCCTGCCAGTCTGGAGGGGATTCTTCTTAGTTATAAGGCTTCTGTTCTGCTAGATATCAGGTGATTTTCAGTGATGGTTGTTTTGCAGTTTAGCTATAATTTTAATGTGGTCATAAGAAGAGGCAAGCATAGCGTTTACTCTGCCATTTCACATTGGTCACTTTTTAGATATATATTTTTCATTTGCAGTTTGTGAAAAGTCATTCAGAAGAGCCAATGGCAAGAACAGTAAACACAGGCCTGACACAGGGTGTAATATGTTTCCATACTCCTTTGTTGTAAGTCCCCACGATGCATAAAAGAATTTTCTTCCTTTTTTCTTTAAGAAGAATGACTGGGTTGGGCAGTATCTAGAGTGAAAAAGTTTTATTTTCTTATGGTGATTCCAAAATAAAGAGATGGCAGATGCCCTCCCAAATCTCATGCATTGCAATTAAAACATTTTCCATGCCCAAGGCAGCAGCTGAATTGACTTTGACCTCAAGACTTGGGTCAGGAATTCAGAATAGAGACCATACTCCCTGACTGCAAGCAGCTTCACCGGGCCCAGAAGAGGCAACAATGCCAGGTCTCTATTACTTGAGACTCATACTGCTCTTCTATTCCTGCTTCTGCTCTTCTTTCTTGACCTTCAGCTAAGGTAAAGGAAGAGAAAGAGCCACAGAAGGCCTGCCCCAAGAGTAAGAGCCACACATATTCCTGCTCACATGAGTTTGGAAAGGATGCTTTGCTTTCTCCCCTGGTAAACTGTAGAATCCAAGAATAAACTGTAAACACTTTTATGAATATTTTCCCTCAGCCTTCAGTTTCTCATAGACCCCACTGATTTTTGGTTGAGAGCAGAGCTCCAAATCAAAGCACTAGCTGCTTCACCTTGATTTTTCATTCATTCATTTCTTCAACAAATATTTATTGAGCACTCACTATGAGTCAAGAACTCTATTGGAAATTCATCGTGTACAAAATCAGATAGGCTCCCTTCCCTCATTGGGCTTATAGTTTAGTGCAAAAGAAACACATGAATCAAATTATTGCACAAAATAATGTAAAATGGCACTAATAATTGGCACAACAGAAATGTGCATGATGGCATGAAAGGAGTTGAACAAATATGAGTGGAAATAGGACCAATATTGGTGTTATTGCTTATTGCATATACGAGCATTTTATAATGTATTATTATTACATTTATGTGAAAATAGTGGCACATATGATTCACCCAAAACTTTGTAATATTTAGGTGTGTGTTGAATGGAATAGTATAATAAGAGATTTGTAGTCAAAAGACCTGAGTATGTGCTCTAGCTCTGCTATTTTTTAGACATATACTCACAGATAAGCTTGAGCTCTTTTTTCCCTACCTATAAAATATAAATAATTATACTATCTGAGAGATTTTCTGAATAAATAAATAAAATGGCATAGGTAAAACCACCTACGAACTCTATATGGTTACAGAAAGATTCTTTTTTGTAATAGATGTTTATTAACAGGATCATAAGGTACATACCACTTTGCAATTTATGTTTTCACTTAACAGTATAAGGTGAGCATAATACATATCTAAAACTGTATCAATAATATCCTTTGGTCAGCTCTAAAATTTTATTGTCTTATAGAAAGATTAATTTTTACCTTTATCAATGATGTTTATATCCCTTGGCTTTGTTATCATGTAGGTACATGAAGGACAACATGTCGAAGTGATAAATTAGGGCTTTTTTTTTTTCCAGATTGGAAGACACCAGTGCCTGTCCAGGGTTCTTTAAAATAAATATGCTTTCCTTTATTTGGCCCATTAAGTCTACATCTTTGGGGAAGACTTGACTTTATTATGTAGAAAGTAACCAAAAAAGGGCAATTTTAGAGAGCTGACCAAAAGATATTATTGATACAGTTTTAGATATGTATTATGCTCACCAAGGGGGCAGGTGTGGGAACCCCAGGGGCCCAAGAGAGCAGCCTGAGACTCAAAAGAGGAGGTGCAGAAGCAGAGGGTAACATGAACCCAAGGCAAGTCCCAGCTGGAAAACAAAATGAGTCAAACCAAGAGCGGTGCTCACTCACAAGTAAAGGGAAATCTCTAGTGGGGATGTCATCAGAAGCAACCTGGATGCCAGCCAAAGGAAAAATGAGAGGATTGTAAAGTTCCATTAAAATAAATCTACACAAGTAAGAGATCCATTTTTTTTCTAAGGAAGAGATGAGGGTAGCAGTGCTGCCTTGGTTCACTCAGGACCGTTTCACTCATTCTAGCACAATTTACAGGGCAATGAGGTCTCATTATATATGTCTTACAACACTAAGCATGAGAGCTCATATTTGTTGCGTGAATTTAACTGAATTAAACAACTAAAGTCAACAGAAAAAAATTAATAACAATTTTCTGTGGACATGTGATGCATGATGAACTCTGCTAGTTGTGTACAAGGGGGCAATGATAAAGAGGCAGACTTCCTTGGGAAGTTGGTGGGAGCAGACGAGCGACTTTACAGTTTCATTTTATGCTTTATCCACACCAGGCACATTTTTGTTGCAAGAGTTGGGAACCTCATTTAAAGATAGATTGCCCAAAAAGATCAAGATCTCTCCCCAGCCACCTTGGGCTTCATTTCCCTTCTCAGGCTAAAGATCATCCTGATTTACAAATGCAGAAACTGAGGGAACAGCTACACAATGGAACTAAAATTCAAACTCGAGTGTGTTGCATCCCAGAGTTTACTGACTACCAGGAAGCCTCTACCACTAGAGAGCAGAGGACCTAGGAAGGAGGGCTGCAGTGTCATGTCCTTTGGACTGAAGACTCTATCCTAATAGATCTGAGCACACAGAAGCAGTAGTGCTCTATAGTCATGACAAGGTGGAACCCAGGTGCCTTGGCTTTGACTTAGTGATGAAGCTAAGGGACCTGCCCATGCAGGTTCTGCGTTCTGTTGAGGGGAGGGATCTTCTAATGACCCACTTCTCTTGATCTCTATGTAAAAGTTCCTCCTTCTTGAATATCTCCTTCTTAAATATCTGCAAGTTAGAAATGTCTATAGCTGTGCTCCAGAAGATATTCCAACATCTAGGAACCAATTACTATGGCCAGGAGTATGTGACCTTCTGGTCAGTCAGACTAATGGGTTACATGGCTATCCCAGGAACCAGGGGTTGGTCAACAACACCCAAACCAACTGGAAGTTGTTACCAGAAGAACAGAAGTCATAGAACAAAGGAAGGGGTAATGAATGTTGGATGGACAAAAGCAACAAATGTCTACTACACTGCCTGGTGGCTAAGATGCAGTGTCACTCTGTCAGCCTGCAAGAATGTAGGCCAGACCTAGAAATAAAAACACAATGAACAGGGACAACAAACTTCCTCACCGGCTTCCAGTGGAAGATCATTCTATGCTTTCTTTCTTTTTTGACTAACTTCAACACTGATAATCCCATTTATAGTTGTCATTGTTGTTTCTTATCAAATAATTGTGCAGATTCTGGGTTGAGGGCTCATAGTAGAACATGTTTAGAAATGGCTCCTTCAATCTGAGGGTAGTGGACAGTTGTCATTTTTGACCACATTCTGTTTTCCACTGCTTCCCACCTCTATCTTACCCCTAGGGGACAAGGCCGATTGCATAACCTTGGCTCTCTTATTAATACACTCTTGCTGGGGCACTAGAGCATACACAAATGTGACTTTGTGCTGTTGGTGGTGGGTAAGTCATATTCAGTTCACAGAACAGCTATAGTATACCTGGCATTGGGCAGTACTGCCCTTAGATTCAGGCAAATGGAACTCTGTCCTAGGCCCAGTTTAGGGAACCTTGTCCTGACCTTCCTTTTGCTGTCCCCTCCCTTGGAGCAGGTAATCTATGAATCCAACAGGACTTCCCCTCTCAGAATCTGAACTCCTTCCCTGCTTCTAGACTGCACTCCAGGTACCCAGATCCCCGGAAGTCTCTGCCCAAATGACTCCAACATTATTCCCAGAAACTGTGCAGCCCTCTGCCCTGTGTTCATTCTCATGAAAGGAGATGACTCACACTTCTAGCCTCAGAGCATGGCCAAAAGAGGACTTTTGCAGGAGATATGATGATGGTGCTTGTATATTCAGGCTGAAGCAGGAAGAAAAGAAGGATGTGCTGGGGGTGGGGAACCACGGGCTGGATTTTGCCCCCATGGAATTCTAAAGAGTCAGACTTCTAAGTTTGAACTTCATCTTTCAACTGATTATAAAAATATATTTGTCAAGGAAGGAGGCTTTAATCTATTGTATTTAATAGATTGTTCATTTGGTTTATCATTTATTTATAATTTCAAAAGATTTAGATATATGAGACTGGGCCTCCATCTGTACTCTTGCCACGGGTTCTGGAATTGTTAAGAAAAGTGTTAGCCTTCGATGCTAGAGTCAGGGTGGCTGGCAAGTCCTCATCAAATTATTCCTCGGCCGTGGTTTTGCTAATATTTTCTACCTATCTGTTCCTCTGCTGCCTATCTTCTAAGTCTTGTTCTCTCACTTTGCCAACAGTTGCCTTTCAGTGATATTCTTTTTTGCTTAAATCAGTCAATTGCTGTTGAATGCAACTAAGTACACCAAATGAAGAAAAAAATCTTCAATGGCCTGTAACTTCACTAAAAGGTATGGAAGCATCTAAAGTAAACCCTTCTCTTCTGCTAGCTGCCTCTATCTAGTATCCTTACTCTTGGCTTATGACAAGTCTAGCCTTTCTAGCATTCACGTGATCCAGGGAGAATGAACTGCTCTATATAATCACAGTCACAGTTAGAGGGCCTCTGGGCACTGTGACGCGCACAGCTGGTGGGTGTGGGAATAATGTTCTGACTCTTTCCAGCCCAGGCCTTAAGCCTGTGTCACCTTTGGGACTATTACATAAAGAATCAGTCTCTAATCGTAGGTCCAAGCATCTCATCTATAGAGATGCCTCAAAAGTGAAAAGTTGGAGAAACTTAGATCCAGAAGAAAAAACAATTTCTAAGAGTATACCATGTTTTGGCAGAGGTCCCTCCAATCCAGATGTCAACTAACTTATTAGGATTTCTCCATATTGTGCCATGATCTCAAATGCATTAAGGATCTCTGTCTTAGAGATCATGGCATTATAAACTATTCTAGAATTATGCATTTTTACACACACACACACACACACACACACACACACATCACACACACACACAAACACACATACACGCTATATTTACACTGAAGGGAAAGCAAAACCATCAGGATGGTTGCGCATATTTCATTGTGATTATTGATTGATGGTAAGATTACAGGTGATTTTTTTTTCTTTCTGCTTATTTATATTTCCTGCTTTTTAAAACAATAAGCAGGTTTTATTGGTGTAATTAAAATTCAACAGGGAAACTGGGCAGCATGTGTGTGTGGGGGGGGGATGTAATCCTGAAACTGAGAGTTTAACTTTTATGTATAAGTGTTAGATTAAGGCTTATGGATCTTTAATACAATAAAACTCAGCCAATATCTTATTAGTATTATTTGTTGAGAACTTCAGAATTATAATAGACTCAAAGTTACCCTGGAATCACCCCCTTAATCATGTGTTAGTATCTTTTTCAAAAAATATTTAATAAGCTTGTCTATTTTTGTGTGCCAACTGTGTTGGCTTGAGTGTCTTTCCATTCTGTGGAGTTTCATTGAGGATTCCTGAAGCCCCTATAAATACACATCAGTACATCTCCCAATGGAGAAGCCTTCTTGACATTTCTTACATAACGGTTGGAAGCTGACTTGAAATTTGGACCTCACTTTTCCTTCCATTTAAACTTTAGGGACATCCTTACATAGCTCTCAAAGAGA
>NW_006442508.1:7675597-7714865 GCF_000325575.1 Pteropus alecto | reverse complement strand
GCCTCCCTTTTCCTTCCATTTAAACTTTAGGGACAGCCTTACATAGCTCGCAAAGGGAGCTCTTTTTTTTTTTTTTTGCCTTCTTATTTCAAAAAATTTGTAATCATTTGATCAAAGCTCACATGTTTATGATGAAAATGTATTATTTTATAAATTATCAACCGAGATTTGCCTCATTGTATGCAGAGACAAAAAGTCAGGATCCTCAAAAAGGGGATCCTGTGCAAAAGAAAAATCTGAAATCAGTCTCTAATATTATAAAACCTATAGTTTTCCACGTGATACTCATTACAGAAAGAATAAAAAGTTCAAAAGAATAAGTATATGAAGAGGATGGGCATAAGACAAAACAAGTCATTTTTCACGGTTTCCTTTAAGCAACAAAATCTAGATGTAGGAGGTACAGGGGGAGACTGGTTAAGAGTTTGCCTTTTAGAATCAAACAAATCTGGATGCGAATCCCAATCCCATTGCATATTAGCCTTATCATCTTGAAGAAACTTAGTCTTTCTGTATTTTGATTTCCTCATTACAAAAATAAAATTCTAATAGTATTTATTCCATAGTTCACTTTTTCCCTTTGCTTTTATATTTTTGTTTTGTTCTGTTTTGGGTTTGGTTTTTCGTTTTGTTTTGTTTTGTTTTTAGGTTTAACTAAGATATAGCATGTAGAGTACTAAGAAGCACCATGTCCGGAACATAGTTCTTAATACACACTGGCTTTTCAAAATCTATCTTGGGAATACTTCCAGCCAACATGAACTTACAGGAACCAGATTTACTATCCTGCCCAGACGACTTGAAAAACAGACAAAGCATATAAAGTAAAAATGTTCAAGATACTGGACATAGGCAATGAAGGATAATGATCCCTGATTGACGAGAAACAAATGAACTAAGCCCTTCGATTTCCCCAGCTTACCACCCGGGAAGTTTCCAGACCACAGAGCAAGGACAGGGAACTCAGGTACAACCTGGCAATCTCTCTGTGTTGAAAGACAGAGTCTGAGGAGGTCAAAGAATGTAGAGTTTCAGGGCAAAGCACTAAAGAGGAGAGAATTACACTGAGTGATAACTCTAAAGGTCTGCAGAGGGTACCCCAGAGTCTCCAGGTGAATACTGATCAGCACATGCATATGAGGAAGCCAAGAAAAGAATCAGCTTGGAAGGATTAGAGAGAACAGAACCCAAAGATCACACCGGGCCAGGAATAGCTCTTGTTCTTACCAGCCAGAGTGGAAAATCTTTATAAGTCATGGACATTCATTAGAATACCTTGAAAGGTTTTGCCTCAGTAATGGGATAAAATTGGCATCATACTAAATGCTGCTTTGGTATTACCTAACAAAGCTGAAAAGCAAGCCCCAGAAGGATCAAACTGTTTACCAAGTAAATTAATATATTAGCTTTTTATTGTTGCATTAAAAATTACCCAAAACTTGGTGGCTTAAAATAAAAACTAATATTATTTTTTCATTCAGTTTCTTGAGTTAGGAATCAAGGAGCAGCTTAGCTGAGTGGTTCCGGCTCAGACTTGCTCAAGAGGCTATAGTCAAGCTATCAGCTAGGGCTGTAGTATCAGAAAGCCTGACAGACATGGAGGATCTGTCTCCAAGATGACTCACTTAGACCTCTCTTGTCTAGAGGCCTCAATTATTTGCTGGCTGAACTAAAGGACTCAGTTCCTCACTTCATGAACCTCTCCATAAATTGGCCTGAGTTTCCTCGTGACATGAAAAACTTATAGGCAGACCGATCAGGTATATAAAAGAGAAGACACAGACTTCCAATATGAAAAATGAGAGAGGTAACATCACTAAAGATGCTACAGCTATTTAAAGAATAATAAGGAAATATCATGAAAAACACTACGCCAACAAATTCAACAACTTAGATGTAATGGACAAATTCTTTGAAACAAACTACCAATGCTCCCCAAGAAGAAAAGATAACCGGAATACCCTTATATTTATTAAAGAAATTGAACTTTTAATTTTAAAAAAATCTTCTCATGAAGAAAACTCTAGGGCCAGATGGCTTCACTGAAAATTTAAAGAATAAATAATTCTAATTCTACACAAACTTTCTGAAAAATTGAAGGGGAAAGAATATTTCCCAACTCATTCCATGAGATTAGCATTCTATTACCAAAACCAAGGATAAGACAAGGGGGAAAAAATATTCTTCAGGAACATAGATGCAAGATTTCAGGAAACCTAAATTAAAAATATGTAAAAAGAATACTGTATCATGACCAAGTGAGATTTATCGCAGGAATGAAGATTGTTTGACATTCGAATTTAATCACCACAGTTGTATATAGCTGTATTATGTAATTCATTGTTTTTATAAACTAAAAATGAAAAGGCATATCGTCATTTCAATAGGTGAAGAGTCTTAATAAAAACTCTCAGCAAACTAGAAATACAGGGAAACTTTTTTCAGACCGATAAAGGACATCTACAAGAACCTACAGCTAACTTCATATTTAATGGTGAAAGACTGCATGCTTTCCCTCCAAGATCAGGAACAAGATGAAGATGTCCACTCTCACAACTTTTATTCAAAAGTTGTACTGGAGGTTCTAGCCAAAGCAATTAAGCAAGAAAAAGTAATAAACAGCATCCAGATAGAAAAATGAAAGTAAATATTTTTTATTTACAGATAACATGGTTATTATCATCTATGTAAAAAAAAATCCTATGAAATATACAAAAAAAGATACTAGAACTAATAAGTGGGTTTTGCATGGTTTTAGGATTCAAGATAAATATTCAAAAATCAATTTTACCTCTATATAATAGTAACAAACAATTGGAAATTGACATTTTAGAAAGTAGCATTTATAATAGTATCAATGACTGTGAAGTAATGATAATTCTGGAGAGAGTATATATAAGATCTGTGCACTGAAAACTATGTAACATTGCTGAGAGAAATTAAGAAAGAACTGAATAAATGGAAAGATATAGCATCTTTATGAATCAGGCACACATTATTAAGATGTTAATTCTCCTGGAATTAACCACCATAATCCCAATCAAATCCCAGCTAGCTTTTCATAAAAACTGACAAACTGATTCTAAAATTCATATGGAAACAACTTTGAGAAAGGAAAACAAATTTGGAAGACTTATACTACCAGACTTCAAGACTTATTAAAAAGCTACACTAAAACAGCATGTTATTGGTGACCAAGTAACCAAAGATCAATGAAACAAAATAGACAGTACAGAGACTGACCCACAAATGGACAGTTTACTGATTTTTGACAAATGCGTAAGGGCAATTCAGTCAAGAAAGGATAGTATTTTCAACAGATGTTTTTGGAACAAATGAATAACCATATGCAAAAAAAAAAAAAAAGCTTAACTTGAATCCACACCTCACACCAAATACAAAAAATAACTCAAAATAGATTATAGACCTAAACATAAAACTTAAAACTGTAAAATTTCTGGAAGAATATATTGAAGAAAATATTTCTAGCTATGGGTTAAGCAAAGGTTTGTAGATAATATCAAAAGCATGAGTTTTAAAAGAACAAATCTGCAACAAAATTAGAAATGTCTGTCATTTGAAAGACAGTTTAGAGAATAAAAGAGAAATTCATGAAATGAGAGCAACTATTTGCAAACTTTTTATGATTAGAGCTTGCATCCACAATTTATAAAGAATCCTTAACACTAAATAGTAAGAAAACAAACATTAAAAGTGAGTAGAAAATTTGAACAGAAATTTCATCAAAGAAGATATATGAATGCACGAAAGAAAGCATCACACACAAAAATAAAGGAATTATTAAGTCTCATTTATAATACAATGAAATCTACACAATCCAGTTGAAAAACATTTGCCCATGGATGGCTACCTCATTGTGAGCAGATGTAGCCTTCAAAGAATTTTAGACAATAATGGGTAAAGAACTTTCTAAATTTTATTTACATATTTACCCAATAGTCTAGTGGCATAGATCCACTTTTTATCTAAGATTCAATTTCCTCTTGATTGCCTTTATCTGTCTAATAAGTTTCTATTGTGATGTTCACCATATTCCCAAACTAAATGGATTTGGCAAGAAATAAATAGAACTTTGATTTTTCTCTTCATCTACACATCAAGGTTATTATTTGCTATTTGTTTGGTTCTTTATTTCTCTGGCTCAAAATCTGTTTTACTGAAAAGACATATATAATGTAGAGAAATTTAAGCCAGGATTATCTCCTGGCAGTCAGAAACTAAAAATGATTGCTAAATTTTTCAGTTGTTGATGCCTTAAAGAACATTTGGGAAAAAGAGCATTTCTTTGTCTTACTTCGTTTTCAATAGGAAATTTAAAAGTGGACCCTGGAAGAATTATCTCCTATTGACATTTGAGTTTTTATTTTCTTTGTGTCTAGTGGAGATTGCTACATTTCAGCTGAGGTGACCAATATGCTGAAATTTATAAAGGGACAATTCTGAATTTATTTTATTAAATGAGTTTATTCTTCATAAATAGTCCCTCTTTTTCTTTTAAGAAAACAAATTTCATTGGCTTTTTCAAATATAAAAAATAGTGTCAATTTATTTTGTGCACATGTTCCTCCTAGAACCTTCAAGTTTCTATAATAGTTCAAAAGCCGGCTTCATGGGTTTGTGATCTGTGCAGTCTCGCAGGGCCGCTCCCCTCTGAAGGGCTCAATGTTTGGTTTAATGCTCTGCTGTCGCCATTTGAAATTCTTAGTAATTACTAAACAATTATTAAACCTCATTTTCATTTTGTACTGGGGCTCCCGCAGATAATATAGCAGGTCCTGCTCCGTTTATGTAATTGATCATCAAAGTTCAAGTGAAAGATTATCACAGGCCTTACAAAGTATAACAATAATAAAGAACATTTGTTGAGCATTATGTGCTGTTCTAAGAACTTTGTGGGTATTGACTTAGGTGAGCCTTGAGAAAATCACTATGAGGTAAGTATTATCATTTGCTTCATTTTACAGATGGGGAAATTAAATCACAGAAGTTAATGAAATTAATCACTCAGTTAACTGAGGGGCCAGAATCAGATCTCAGTCAGCCTGACTCTAGGGCCTTCTTCTGTGTTAAAATTCATGAGAGCAGTTAAAGAAAACTTCAGAATCACATGGCTTCTATAACATAGTCTCTATCCCCAGAAACTTGTACAAACAATCTTGTTTTGTGCTTCTATTTCCCTTGCCCATCTCAGACTTTATCTGGGTAACTGGTATACTGTGGATGTTTTATTTAGCAGAATTTATAGAATGACCCCATTTCTTTGTTCCATGAAGTATCCCATCTGTAGTATATCCATAGACAAAAGGATAACATTTTAATTCTTCTGGGACCATTCACATTGCCTTCAGTGCATCAGGAAGGTTTAAGTTTGATTTTTTAATTCATTTATTTGCTAGTAAGTAAGAGGCACTCTTACTTTTACTTCTTAAAGGTGGGCTCAGTTCCTTGGCTGAACTAAAAATGGCATTTTGCTCCAGCGAACTTCTAATTAGTTTACCTTCTGTCAGAAATAGGGAAACCAGCTTCTGGACACTAATATTTTTCCGGCAGGGAAAGTAATAAAATCTGGCAGTCAGCATATATGAATAAAAACAAGGAAAGCAGAAAAGAATTCCCATTTTGTGAGACAGGGTAGTAGCTCAAAGCCAAAACATCTACATGATAAATGATTTATTTAAAAGTATTTTTAAATAAATAAAAGAAGGTGTAGCATAAATACTTCATTGGAGGAAACATGACTGAAGGTGCCAGAAAAGATTGCCAATATATACCCAGTAAGAAGAGTTTAGCCTGGTGGCTATGAGTTATATTGCATGAAGACCTGGCTTTAAATCCTGACTCTACCACTTACTAGACAGTGAAGTCTTAACAAAGTTTTCTCATACATAATACAAACATCTACTATGTATCAAGTGTTTTGCTAAATTCTGGATACACCGAAGTATCTGAAAGAACCAACATGGTGTTACTTTCCAGGTGCTTGTGGTCCAGTGAGATACGACTATTGCAAATAGTTTAGAAGACATACAGTGGGTTCCAGCATCACTCTATATTCTATTTCTCTGAGGAGCTGTTACCAAGGGCTAACAGAACAATCTGCACTGGAATGTGCATTTCTGGCTTCTGAGTTTTTATTTCCAAAGTCCTTACATTCCCTCACACAGACAGACGTAGGCACTCTTCAGGAAGGAAGCTTTTGCTTCTTTTCAATGCGCTTTGTAAAATACTGACTGTGGCTTTATCACACTGCAATTCAATGCTCTTCCAATTTGTGTGTAATTGAGCCTGGGCTCCCACTGCAAGGAGCAGCTCTTCTCAACAAAGGCATTTAAATTGAGAAGAGTCCCTCTCTACTGAGGGTCCAAACTAAAAACAATGCCGTATTATGAGAACATGCATCACTTCTGGTCAATGCCATGAAACAGCCCCCCTATATACACACTTCTCTCCTTAGTAATTGTATATATGATACACAATATCAGGGAGATGCATACTCCCCAGGAATTTAAGGTGGACCATGAGCACATGAAGTCTCAGAAAGACATCTCCCTGAACCATCAATTCGTTCAAAGATCTGGGAGGGAAACATACATTTGGCATTTTTATATTCATATATATCATCAAAATCTGGCATCAGGAGAGTAGAAAAACAACCAGATGATGACCTGTTATGCAGTGTTGGTTCTCCACCCGTCAACCCAGTTCTCCAAACTTATAGACTTAATGTATTATTTTATCCACTGGCCAACAGCACAAGTAGGAATTGTTTGGGGTCTTTTAAGGTAAAGCTGGAGTTCTCAAAGTTTTGTCCTTGTAAAAGTATACTTTTGGCGACCTTCTCAGACTGGGCAGCCATGATATGGTACAATTACATGTTAATTCTTTCCTATGTTATTGGATGTTTTCATGAAAAATATGACAAAAACACTGTTCAAAATTATCCTGTGCACTTTGGGCATTATTGATTCTCACAACACCAAAGAGGTTAAAAATTAGAATTTTCAATCTATAGGAAACCTTAGAAACCATCTCATCCAGGGGCCTTAGAGGCCATGGCAGAAGGTGAGGTGAGGCCAAAAGGGAACAGTTCAGTCTCCCCCGACATCAGCCCTTCTGCCACTAGGATTGCTCATTTTCCTTCACCAGTCACATCAATAGGATCCACTTTGATCCCGTTTTTTATATTTTCCTCACATTTCCAAGTAAGTTTTTATATAAAGTAAAGGGTCTAAGAAAAAGTTTGAAAGTTGCTAATCTGATCCAACTCTCTCATTTTGTTGAATATTACCAAAGTCACATTATGTTCCAATTCAGTCCTGCCCACTCCAACCTGAAGACAGCAAGCACCTAATAACAGAGATCCAGAGCAAGCCCTGCTTCAGAGGCTGGGCAGGAATCTTCAGTAGCTGTCACCGGGATTTCTTGACCAAGTATATAGTTAATTAGCCAACTGAGTGAATTTAGGAAAGTATTACTTCCTGTTCATTTGTTTCAAGTAGCGTATAATTTTCCAGCATTAAGAAAAAGTGGGTGAGATCCTTGCAGAAGAGAGCATTCAGAAACTGCTATACAAAGCTACCAGCACCTCCAATTTGGCCCTTCTTTCCTTTAGGGAGCAGCCAACACCTTCCTACTCTCTCCCATACTCAATCCCCCTTCAGAGCCTAGACTCAGAAAAGATACAATAAACTAAGTGTTTTCCTAAACTCCAGCCATTTATGTGCTATTTTTATGATTTTCATGATATCTACACACCAATTGCTCTTTCATTTACTTAATGTTTTTTCTTTAAATCGGCTCATGTTTTAATGTTAGCCAAGCTCTAAGCAAAAATATCCATTAAATCATGAAAAAGTATGTCTTTTTATTAATACATCTTAAAAAATACAAAATTATTAAATTAGAAATTTTGCATCTAGGCCAAATCATCTCATGTAACATCTTTTTGGAAAGTATTGATCTAATTCAGTCATTCAGCAAATAGTCACCAAATCCTTGCTCTCTGCCAGACACTGTGCTAGATGTGACATAGATAAAAACTAATAAGGGGCTACTGCAAGTTTGTTTTTTCTGGCTAATGTGATATAAATGGTAATGAGGTCCCAGGTGCCTGACGAAAACATGTGCCCTTGAGAGAATCAATTTCAGTGGTGTGTGTGTGTGTGTGTGTGTGTGTGTTAAGCAAAGCATGTTACCACCATTCACAGTAAAGAGTCATTGGCACTGGAAACCCTTGCATGAAACGAGGTGTTATACTCTCTAAAAGCACTTTTGCAAGAAAAGGGAATGCTCAGACCTCCATGAGACAGAACATAAGTGGTTGTTAAGGACTATATGTGTCCTCCCAAAATTCATATATCGAACTCTTAACCCCCGCCCCAAATGTATTGGTATTACTGTTGCCAGAAAGGTTTTTTGTTCTATTCCATGAGAAAGAATTCAAAGGCAGGACAAACAGCAAGCAGGAAAATGCAAAGTTTATCAAAGCAATAGAACACACTTGGGGTGGGGGTGGGGGGTTGAGCGCAGACTTGATTGAGAGAGAAAGAGAGAGAGAGAGTCCCCCAAGATGGCTGGTTATGAACTTTTTGTTCTCCCTGGAGGCAGAGGCAGGGAAAATCTGGTGCTGACATAGCCTTGTTGTCTCCTCCCTGTAGACAGGGAGCTCTTTTTCCTGTTTTTTCTTCTTTATATAGTGTTTCTGGAACTGTCATGATATCCAGTGCATAATGAGAGCTGCAGTATTTGCAATGCAGATGAGATTATAATGATATTATAATTAGCCAAAGGTCATGCCTTAGCCAAAGATGGCGTTTAGGCTAGAAAAGACCAGTTTTGGCTGATCTCTCCTGCTAGGACTCAAACAGGAGGAAGTCTGAAGAAAGGAAAAATTTCCAGAGCCATATCTTAGAGGGGGATGGTGTGTCCCTGCACTACCTGTCCTGCCTTATTAGGAAATGGGCCTTTGGGAGGTGATTAGGTCCTGAGGGTAAAGCCCTCATGAATGAAATTAGTGCCCTTATAAGAGAGACTCCAGAGAGCTTTCTCTCATCCTGTCCACTGTATGAGGACAAAGTGAAAAGAAGGCTGTCTATGAACTGGGAAGTAGGCTCCCATCAGACATGGAATCATCCAGTGCCTTGACTTCCCAGTCTACAGACCAGTGAGAAATAAATTGGTATTCAAGCCAGTGGTCCCAAACCTTTGTGGCACCAGGAACCAGTGCTCCTCTGAGAATCTAATTCCTGATGATCTGAGGCAGAGTTGAGGCGGTGATGCTAGCGCTGGGGAACAGCTGTGAATACAGATGAAGCTTCACTAGTTCATCCACTGCTCACCTCCTGCTGTGTGGCCCGGTTCCTAACAGGCCACAGATCAGTAAGAGTCCATGGCCCGGGGGTTCCGGAACCCCTGGTTTAAGCCACCCAGTCTATAGTATTCTGTTCTAGCAGTCTAAGCAGACTGAGTCAGTGGCTCAAATTTCCTTAGTTCCACTTTGATGTACAATAGCATTTACCCAACTGTTCAAAGTTTTAAGCAAAATAATAATAATAATAATAATTGTCATATTATCATTATTGTTATTAAAAAGATTCCCTAGGCAATTGGGAAAACAATGGATTATAAAAAATTATATATGTTGTTTTAATGGGAAACTCTCAGAGCTTTTATTTGCTAAAAGGGATTGCAGCTTTCCAAAAGTGGAAGTTAGTTTACATTGTTTTTCAAAATTATCTGACCATGGAACATTTTCTTGAGAATCATTTCATCGGATTTATGTTCCATGGGATACACTTTGGAAAATATTATTCTAGAAACATTTTGCAGTATAATATCAGCCAAGATCGAAAGACTTGGGAAGAGAGAGGTAGCAACTTTGGCACTTTTCCCTTTGCCCTGGCCCACGGCTGGCAAAAATCTTTCCTACAGTTGGCTCCTGAGTACTGGAGAAATGGAACTTCAATGACAGTTAATGCCTTGCTGGCGGAATTTAAGAAGTGGGCTAAGATAAGGAGAGAGATGCTGAAGTATACAGCACACCCAGAGCCCCCTATGACAGAGGGGTCTCCCACAGACTAGGGTCAAGAGAGGATAAGCAGCACATGATGTCAGCTACACACAGGGTCTGTGGTCAACACTAGCCTTCAGCTGTAAATGGTGTTTGAGGTTCTTCCCTTGGAACATTTAAAATACTGAGTCAGTGAAGATGATTCTAAATATTTTCTTAAAGCTAAGAGTATAAATTGAACTGCAAAACTGGAAAATTTTCAACGCTATTTCTCCATAATGTGGGTGTTTGGGGTTTTTCAAAATACTTTTCCAGTAAATTGCATTCTGCTTGTCCACAGAAATAAACAGCAGCCCTAGGGCAGATGGTGAAAACCTGGGCCCTCAGAGCATGAGCTGTAAGAACAGTTTTCCCTCAGACGTCATTGAATTTCTGCAGCCAAGTTAAGTACAGTATGTGTGCCATATTTATTCCCAGGGTAGTGCTTACTCTTATTCCCACCAGCAAAGATTATGTGTCACATTTGGGTGTCTTGGTGCTTCTTAAATTATGGTAAGTAGAGTCAAATTTTCTTTTTCTAATGTAACTGAGCAACAAAAATCATTGCTCGTGATAACACAAAATTAGAGTTGTTGACATGCACTCACTGGGCATATGACAGGTTTATAGGTCCTTTCACAAGCTCTCCCATATTTTAAGGTCCATGTTTGTCTTGTGCAGAGTGGGGCACCAATTTAAGTAATTTTTTTTCTGATTGTCTCTCTGGATTAAAATTTAGATCTCTTGTCGAATTCAACTTTCCAATCCAAACCTCTAACTAGATTTTTAAAAAATGTACCAGCAATATGGTCAAGCAAATCTGGTAAATGGGCTTAGGGGTATGGATAATGAGTGACCTAACAAGGATAGATAGGAAGAAAACCTTCATTATCATCTGTTTGGTAGATTGTCTGAAAAACAGAATGTCTGCAGTTATTCCCCTCCCTGTATCTATGCCCTTTGCAATTCGATGTTGCAGCTCCTACATCTAGAGATGTAGCCTGTTTCCCCAGTTCTTGGATCTGGGCTGGGTTTATAACTTGCTTAGGTTAATAGAATGTGGGAAAAGTGTCAGTGAACACTTCCCTCCTCTTTGACCCTTGCCTCCGCTTGTAAACAAGCCTGAGCTAGCATGCTAGCCAATGAGAGCACCCAAAGCCTGTGGTCAGTCAGCACAATTGTACCACCTGTGATCCCAGCTGGTACATATGGTACATGTGGTACCATGTGGTACCAAAGTCCCATGTGACAAAATGTAGCCAAAATGAGCTTGTTGACTTGCAAAGTACCATGTGACAAAATATAGCCAAAATGAACTTGTTGCAGTCATACATCTGACTGCAGATGTATGAGCAAGCCCAACTGAGATCAGCCAATCCTGGTCCAAATCATGAGAACAACTCAGCTACCCCACTGACTTGTGAGCAATAATATATAGTTATTGTCTTTTTTTACTGTCTTTACCTTATTGCCACTAAGGTTTGGGATGGCTTAGTATGCAGCAATAACTAATTGATACAAGCATAATTATCTTCATGATCGATAACCATCATTCATTTTAACATTCCATAGACCCTCTCACTCCATCCCCAATTTCCCCTATTAATAATGTCTTGCACTAATGTGGTACATTTATTACAATCAATGAGCCAATATTGATACATTATTATTAACTAAAGTCCATAGCTGTATTAAGGTTCACTGTGTTGTACCTTCTATGAGTTTGGGCAAATGCGTGATGACATGTATTCACCATTACAGTATCATACAGAATTGTCTCACTGCCTTAAAAATCCCCTTCACTCCACTTGTTCATCCCTCCTTCCCTCCCCCGAACCCCTGACATTTTTACTGTCTCTGCAATTTTATCTTTTTCAGAATGTCATATAGTTGGAATCATACAGTATGTATCCTTTTCAAATTGGCTCATTTTAACATTTTCTATTTATTTAGCAGTATGCTGCTTTTCCTAAATTATCTCATTTAACCCCATACGGTGCTATTAATATACTCAGTTTACAGATAAGAGAACCGAACTCAGAGAGAATAAGTTAGTTGGTTGATGGACACACAACTAATAAGTACTAGAGCTTGAGAAACTCAGGCCTACCTGACTTTAGAAACAGAAAATCTTACCTACTACAAGAAAAGTTATGAAATAGTGACCCAGAGGCCACATTCGGCCAAAGCTTTGTTTCATTTGGCTCACCTACTGGTTTAAATACCAGAAAATTTCAGCTTTTCTTTAAAAATTGTAGAATTTGGCAATAGTAGACCTGTATTTTCATATGACAATTGTCTTAGCTCAGGCTACTGTAACAAAATATCTTATACTGGGTGATTTAAACAATAAACATTTATTCCTCAGTTCTGGAGAATGGAAATCTGAGATCAAGGTACTGGCAGATTTAGTTCTTAGTGAAAGCTCTCCTCCTGGCTTACAGATGGCTGGCCACCTTCTTAGTGTCCTCAAGTGACCAAGAGAGGCATCTCTGGTGCCTCTTCTTCTTCTTATAAGGACACTATTTATATCATAGGGCCTTCACCCTCATGACCTCATCTACACCTAATCACCTCCTAAAGGCCCCCAGTTTAAATATCATCACATTGGAGGTTCAAGCATCAACATACGAATTTTGGGGGGAAACAAACATTCAGTTCATAACAGCAATAACTGGCTAAAGGTAAATAGCAGCCTCTCCATTAGGGCATAAAATCTTCCTTCTCCAGAGTCTTCACCACTTCCCACTGTACTGAACCTGGTCCTGTACACTTGTTCTCATTATTTCTTTGGCCCCAGTAGTATTTGAGGTTTCACTGTATTCTTTCCCACAGCTGCCATTGGCCCTGGCTGGGAATCTTAGAGGACGAATGTAAGATTCAGCAATAAATAGAAAACAGCTCATCTGGGTCTTGGACTAAAATGTAACTGACATACTTTGCTGCCTCAGGACAGTGCTGAACAGGTGGAAAGCCCTGACCTGGAGCATGAAGAACTTTAAACAAAATGATTGAAAAACTGGGCTTCATTAAAATTAAAAACTTCTGCTCTGAAAAAGACAATATCGAAAAAATGGGAAGACAAGCTACAGCATGGGAGAAAATATCTGCAAAAAGACTCATCTGATAAAGGACTGCTATCCAAAATACACAAAGAACTCTTACTACTCAACAATAAGAAAACTAACCATCTGATTTAAAAAATGGGGCGAAGACCTTAAAAGACACCTCACCAAAGAAGATATACAGATGGCAAATAAGCACATGGAAAGATGCTCCACATCATATGTCATTAGCAAAGTGTAAATTAAAACAATGAGATACCACTACACACCTATTAGAATGGCCAAAATCCAGAAGAACACTGACAAAACCAAACGCTAGGGAAGATATGAAGCAACAATCATGCTGATGGGAATGCAAAATGGTAAAGCCATTTTGGAAGACAGTTTGGTGGTTTCTTATAACACTAAACATACTTTTATTAGATGATCCACCAATCACACTCCTTGGAGTTTACCCAAAAGAGCTGGAAACTTGTTTACCCAAAAGCCTGCACACAGCTGTTTATAACAGCTTTACTCCTAATTGTCAAAACTTGGAAGCAACCAGAATGTCCTTCAGGGGGTGAATGCATAAATAAACCATGGTACATCTAGAGAATAGAACATTAATTAGCATTAAAAAGAAATGAACTATCAAGCTATGAAAAGACATGGAGGAAACTTAAATGCATATTACTAAGTGAAAGAAGCCAATCTGAAAAGGCTACGTTCTTGTATAATTTCATCTATATGACAGTCTGGAAAAGGCAAGACAATGGAGACAATGAAAAGATCAGTGGTTGCTAAGAGTGGGGGTGGAGAGATGAATAAGCAGACCACAGAGGATTTTAGGGTAGTGAAAATACTCCACATAATATTATGATAATGACTATATGTCATCATATATTTTTCTAAACTTATAGAATGTATCTCAAAAGTGAATCTTCAGGTAAACTATGGACTTTAAGTGTTTATGATATGTCATTGTAGCTTTATCCTTGGTAAAAAATGTACCATTCTAGTAAGTGATATTGATAATGAGGGAGGCTGTGTTGTGCGTGTGTGTAGTAGGGAGGAAATCCCACCATTTGTGACAACGTGGATGACCTTAGAGGACATTATGCTATGTGAAATGAGCCAGTTACAAAAGGACAAATACTACAAGATACTACTTATGAGGTATCTAAAATTAGTCAGACTCAGAAACAGGGAACAGAATGGTGGTTGTAAAGGAGTGAGGAGGGGGAAATGGAGATTTGTTTTCAATGGGTATAAAGTTTCTGTTATGAAAGATGAATAAGTTCTAGAGATCTGCTTACAACATTGTACCCTTAGTTAATAAAATGGTATTGTACACTTTAAAAAATGGTAGTAGAATAGATTTCATGTTATGTATTCTTACCAAACACCCCCCCACCACACACACACTCACACACGAGGACACAAGGAAATTTTTTAAGAAATGGCTGATATGTTTAATACTTTGGTTGTGGTGTTGATATAATGGGTGTATGTGTATGTCCAAATTAATCAAGATGTATATGTGAAATATGAGCAATTTTCATAGATCAATTATACCTCAATAATGTTAAAAAAAAGAAGAAAACTATTTAATATATAACTTTACATTGATTACTATTCAGTTTGGTGGTGTGAAGTTCCCCCATACTAATCCACGGACCTTTACTAAAAGTTCTTCTGCAGTCCACAGCTGTGTATTTACAAGTATTTTGAGGAGAAAGATCAAGAATATTCTAAGTTTAGATTAATATGAAAGTTAAAATAGAAACAGCACTAAGATATGGAGTACAAAACAAAACTTCAGACGACACAGGCAATCAGAGCTAGAGGTAACAATAAATTTCAGAATCTCGAATAACTTAAACTTTATTTGAGGTCTTTATTTGGGGTCCCAGGCCACTTGTATCTAGATCATAAGGGTCCAGGAGAACCCAGATGATACCCAAGTTATACAACCACTGTATTTAATCAAGAATTTCCCATTAACATTTCCCATCTGGTTTCATTTGCCCTGCCCCAGGCAAATGCAAACCACAGGTATTTAACCTTAGTGAGGGGACAGAGTGTCCAGACAGAATGAATGTGTAGGCCATGATGTGCGTGTTTTCCCAGCAGCCTTTGCTATTAGAGAAGTTTGTAATTCAAGATTTGCATAAGTGGTTGTTTAAAAGAAAACAGAACTTGAAATTTCTAGATGAGGTATGAATAACTAAATCCTTTACTTGCACTGAGATTTTTACTTTTAAAAGTATGTCTTCAGAGTACAGGACATTTCGTCATTTTGACCTGTTGAGAATTTTTATCTCAAGCTCTTAACACTAAAGACTATTTTACTATACATTTTAGTTATTGATATGAAAATTGGTGAATTTCATATACCCTTTTTCAGGCAAACTTAATTAAGCCGCTATACCAGTTAGGAATTATATTTAGCTATGAATAAACTAAGACCCCCCACCCCCCCCCAAAAAATAATATATTGATCACAAAAGAGTTATTCTCTCATGTAAAAGAAGTCTGAGCATAGGCCCTCCAGGAATGATACTGTGATTCCATGAAGTCATCAGGATTCATGCCTCTCCCATCACCCTGCTCCTTCCTCCTCAGTCTGTGGCCTCCACCTTTAAGGTCCTGTTCTGGTCTGAAGGCTGCTGGAAACCTAGCTCTGACAGGAGGAAAAAGGAAGGAAGATGAAAGGTTTGTTTCCTCTTCTTAATAAGTCTTTTCAGAAATCCTACCCACATCATTGGCCACATCACAAACACATGCTTATAGCAAGGAAAACTGGGAAACGTAGTTTCTCAGCAAGGCACCTTGCTCGGGGTTCCACTGAGAAAGTTGGGAAAGTGAATATGTAAGGCAAACTTCAATCTAACCACACCTCTTTAATTCTTTGATTAATTTTATATTTGATACGGTTCAAAGCTTCCATTCCCCCCATTTTAATTTTACTGAAACTGTTTAATTAGTATTAATTCTTTTTTATTTAAAATTTACAAGGAAGATTTCATTTATTCCTACATTATAGTCTATATCAAATTTTATCAACATACAGTTTATACTATAGTAAAATTTCTTTTGTGTATAGTATTTCTCCAGAGATAAACATTCTAATATTAAATATTACACTTTTAAATTATCTCAAGAAAATTTTATTCAACCCCAATTGATACTTCAGAAAGAGTAAAAATAATATTTCATGTGATTTGGAAATTCAAACAGCCCAGAGTACATAAAATAAAAATAAAAATTCTCACCCCTATTGTTTTCCTCAAAGGTAACTACTATCAGACATTTCTTGTGTATTTCCATAAAAAGCTTAATGTCTGTTATATTTATTTTTTAGCTAATCCAGAAAAAAAATGGAAAATGATTTGGTAAAAGAGTATCTTAGAAAAGCAGAGAGGAGAAGACTGCAGGTAAAATCCACAAAAGGAGTTTGACTCAAGAAAGCCCAAATAGTAAGTAAAGCCCAAGGCAAGTAAAAGAAAGCCTGCTCTGTTCGCCTGGAAGGATTTTGAGGTGAGGCAGGTGAGACAGTGGCTGGAGAGACAGAAGGTGAGAAATGTGCTCCATCTCCCTACTCCTGGTTGAGTAGAAGGTACAATGGCTAAATTAGAAAGAACTCTTGCCTGTAGGCTGTTTGGGATTAGCTAGGGACCACTGTTCAAGGTAACCCTGTACTTATAGTGCCAGGAAGACAACAAACAGAGTGGAACGTTCAGGCAGAGAAAGGATTCAGTGTGTCCTCCTGAGCCCCCCTAGTTTATTGTGTTTCATGACTACTTTGTTGAAACCATCCGGCATGCATGGTCCGCACCTTCGGAGAAACAAGTCTACTCATGGCCTCTACTGAAGGCTAGTCAGCCTGGACCAGGAACTGGATGGACCCATAGCAGAGACTCCTCTTTTAGGAGAAGGCAGAGAAGGACCTCCGACCCTGACCTGACCACACATGTGGAATCCACAAACAACTACAGAGACGTCAGCAGAACATTTAAGGACAGGACCAGGCCAGCTATACCTCAGGGACACAGTTCTGCACACTAAAAGTCCAACACAAGATCACAAGACCCCTTTCCTGCAAGACCATGAGATTGGGGAAGCCCATCCACCACTCACTTGGGCACCACTTGCGAAACAGTAGGAGAAAGAAGAAAGAAATCTGAAGCACTAAGAAGTTATTCCCCAGGACACTGGATTAAATATGAATAACTTTAAATCATGAAATCACACCAAGTTTTAAATTGAACTCACTTGTTCCTACTTCCCCTTCCCATTTCCCAAAGGAAATGAGAATGAAAGGAGTTATTGAGACAGCTGATCAGTTATATATAAATACAGAAGCTTTCTTTGTATATTGGATCAGGGGGAGGCCATTTGTGACTCCACCAGAGCTGCCAAACTCTTTAATAATCTAAAAGTCACAACATCCTGCTTCCTCCTGTAATTGCTGTCCCATGCGAGTCCCACTTGAGATAGGTCTGGAGACATTACTACCTCCGTCGCACAGATACCGAAAGATAAAGGATGTGGGCCATCAACTAGGAAGTGGCAGAACTGGAGAGAAGGGTCCAATTTCTCCAACTAGTTCATTCCACTGAGTAAATGAGTGTGAAAGGCTCCAGTTTTGCCGCCAAGCCTGGAAAAACAGCTTTGCTAGGACAATAGACACATCATGGACCTTGCTCTCTAGACATACTGGGGCTTCTCACTCTAACCAAAGGGTAAGTCTTCGGATGGAGAAGGTCCTACACACCGAGGCCTGGGGAAAACAACCCAGCTGCCCTCTATCTCAGTGCTCTCCTCAAGCATCCACGAAAGCCCGGTAAAGCTCCAGACCCCGTTTCTCATTTCATTTTATGCCAACAATTTATTTATAGCTTTCCCAACTCCCACAAGGCCTCACTATAGCTCTGTTGATCTTATTTAATTAAAATTGAGCTTTGAAAAAACTCACGTGCAGAACTTATAACAATGTTCATTGTTCTTCCTTGCTAATTTACTGGAAAACCGTACATAAACCCTTTGAAACCGACTACAGACCAAACCATCTGATGATTCAAAAATTTATTTCTCAATTCCTAAACTAATTATATAGCCAGGTTCACAGGAAGCCCCAAGATCTCATGCAACTTGTCCAGGGTCCAAAGCTGTGTTCCCTTTAAAATGAACCAATGTTTCTAAATCAGATTCTCTCAGTCTGTGGGCTCCAGCTGCTCAAGTTTCATGAGGATGACTTCTCAGGGCCTTCAGATCTCATTTCACATCAAGCTAAGTCTGGTCTTGATTAAAGTTGCAGTGAGGAAAGCATATGGCAGTCAGAGAGGTGGAGGCTGGATAATAAGCCCCTGCGGGCTCGGCTAAAGAAAGTAAGGGCCCATAAACTGTCTGCCATTCATTGAAGTTGGTCTCCAAATGAAACACAAGCTTGCACATTCCCTGTGTTTATGTATTTGAGTTAATTGAGATTTTAATTATTAAAAGTGAGCACAGCCAGGCAAGGGATTTAGTGAACTTAGTATTAAAATAACACATCATTGAGACAAATGTTCTCCAAAGTCCCCCTAACACAATGAGTATGGAGACTCTTGGCTGTCATACATATTTTCATAGAAAAGGAGTGGTGGAGCTGAGGCCATTCGCATTTTACTAAGCTTTTGCATCTGCAGAGAGGAAGAGATAATGCCTTTAGCTTTTGAATTCCGTTAGGGTGAGACAAAACACTTCTCCTAGGAAATATTTCCATTTGCTGCAAGAACTGGCCATACAAAGAGGAAAGGGAGCTTCTCTTCCTGTCATCAAAGCTCCAGGCCAGACCAGACCAGAAATTACATCCATTGCTTCTACAGACATAGCCTGGAGAGAGTCTCGGCACCGAGGTCTCATTACAGAAGGAATCAATGCATGGATTTTGTCCTAACTGCTCAGGAGTTCTTTACACTGTAGGAGAAAGGATTTGGAGATAAAGTTCCCTGACTTCATAAATGTTTTGCTTTTTTATTATAATGGTGTAGAATATTTAAAATAGAATGAGAGTATTGCAGCAATGTGCTCCTGTTTTTTAAGATGTCTGCTTCCTTTCCAGTTAAAACAATGTGCTATTCAGTCCCTTCTCTTATGCACAATTCTTATCTACTACTTTGCAAAAATATTCTTTCTAAAGAAACGGTGATGTGTTTCCACCGCAGCCCATAGGAGAACCAGGTTTGACCTGGCAACCTGTCCACTCTGCAATGGGATTTCCCTGACTAACATATTGTCCTGCCCAGCGAAAAAGCAGAGTCTTCGGGTCAGTTGTACCTCCCAACCTCCCCATTAACTTTAGTGTTTTGCACAAATCAGCAATCCATTGCCTTCAAAGATTAGCCAGGGGAAAAGTGATGAAGTAGATAACCCAGCTCGCTTCTTTCAGTACAACCAGGAAGCGTGTTCTGTTTGGGGAAACAGCACCAGACTGTTTCCTACTTCCACAGTCTTCGCTGTGGCTTCCTCATCGCTCTGAGGCACCGTGTGCAAAGCTGCCTCTGTGGCTAGAATTCTCTCATCAGACAGATGTGGAGTTGTGGCTGGCACTGAAGTTAGGACATTGCGGAAGGTGCTGTGCAGAGGGCTTCCGATGTCATCCAGGATTATCACTGCAAGTGGGTGATAAGGATCAGGAAGAAAGGGAGTTCTCAAGACCATAAGGATCTCTTTACCAGTGGAGTTTCTGATAGGAACGAGCAGGCTCCTCATCCATGGGAATCCTGAAGGGAGAGGCGCACAGGATGCTGGGAGACTGTGCAGGCTGACCGTTTCTCTAAAGGCCTTGATCGACAGAGTGGCTCGTATTTTTCCCCTGTGCATGTTATTTCGCCTTCAAAGACCATGAGCCTTGAAGAAATTATAGTAGACATACATTTATATTTTTTTTAAAGTCTAAACTACAATCTTAAGGAAGTCCAACAAATTCTGATTTTTCCTAAAGCTAATTATAGTACTTAGAAAAAAACAGACTCTAAATTGGTTTATTGTGGAAGTGACCTTGCTTTGCTGATACCCTAGTTCATATTAAGTTTGACTAGTGGTAGCCCAGGATTGGTACTGGTCCTCTTTTTCCAACTTTACACACTGCCTGACTTCAAATTATACTACAAAGTGACAATAATCAAAACAGCATAGCAGAAAAACAGACACACAGACCAACGGAACAGAACTGAGAGCTCAGAAATAAACAAACATATATACAGGCAAATAATTTTTGACAAAGGAGCCAAAAACATAGAATGGAAAAAGGAAAGCTGCTTCAATATACGGTGCTGAGAAAATTGGAAAGCCACGTGCAAAAGAATGAAACTAGACTGCTGTCTGTCACCATACACCAAAATTAACACAAAATGTGACAAAGATCTAAATATAAGACATGAAACAATAAGTTGCATAGAAGAAAACAGAGGTACTAAACTCATGGACCTTTGTTTTAGAGAGATTTTATGAATTTGACCTCAAAGGCAAGGGAATTAAAAGCAAAAATAAATGAAAGGGACTACATCAAACTGAAGAGTTTCTGCACAGCAAAAGAAACCATCAACAAAACAAAGCAGCAACCTTCTGAATGAGAGAAGATATTTGCAAACAACACCTCCAATAAGAGGTTAATGTCTAAAATATATAAAGAACTCATACAACTCAACAACAACAACAAACCCCAATCCAATTAAATAATGGGCAGAGGATCTGAATGAATACTTCTCCCAAGAAGACATACGAATGGCCAAGAGACATGAAAAGATGATCAACCTCACTAGTTATTAGGAAAATGCAAATCAAAACCACAATGAAATATCACCTCACACCTGTAAGAATGATTATCATTAAGACAAGTAATAACAAGTATTGGAGAGGTTGTGGAGAAAACAGAATTCTCATACATGCTGGTGGGAATGTAAATTGGTACAGCCACTATGGAAAACAGTATGGAGGTTCCTCAAAAAATTAAGAATACAATTACCATATGACCCAGCAATTCCTCTTTTGGTTATCTATCAAAAAATTTGAAAACATTTATCCGTAAAGACATATGCACCTTGATGTTCATTGCAACATTATTTATAGTGGCCAAGACATGGTAACAACCAAAGCAACCTTTGATAGATGATTGGAGAAAGAAGATGTGGTACATATATACTATGGAATATTACTCAGCTATAAGAAAGGATGAAATGTTGTCATTTGCAACAACATGGATGGATCTTGAGATAACCATTCTAAGTAAAATAAGTCAGAAAAAGTTGAGAGCCATATGATTTCACTCATGTGGAGTATGAAACTGAAAGCAACAAACAAACAAGACAAACGAAAACTCATAGACAGACAACAGTTTAGTGGTTAGCGGAGAGAAGGGGGGGTGGGATAGGGAGGTAAGTAAGAGTAAAGGGGGTCAAATATATAGTGATGGAATATTTGACTTTGGATGGTGAACATACAATGCAATATACAGATGATATATTATTGAATTGTACAGTTGAGATCTACATAATTTTATCAACCAATGTCGCCCCAACAAATTTAATTAAAAAAATGAAAAAAAAAATCAGAACAGAGCATCGCTCTTGGTCTTCTAAGTTACAAATTTACACAGATCTGCAGGCTCATGGAAAGAAGGAAATATATAGTTTATTTTTTCAAAATTCTATCACGATTAAGAATATTTAGAAATGAAAAACTTCATTTAAATATATTTACTGCTTTTGGAAAGGGGGTGTACCAAGAGAGGAGGCTTAGTGGGACATCAGGATTATCTCCAAATGGAATGTCTTTCTAAAGTTGCTTTATAATGTTCTCATTGTTCTTCCAAACTGAGATCACTCAAGTGCTACTGTATACTACACCGTCCTGCAATTATTAGGTTAACTCCTCCTAAGGCAGCTCTCCAGTACACAAAGACTAAAGCCAAACAAGACACATTTTTCAGAAAGCTCCATCAAAGAATGCACAGTGGAATCTCATTCAGTAATTAACAAAACCCCATTATCTTGGACTTTCCTAAGGAAATGTCTATCTTACTGACACAAGATGTTCTTTCAGTGTGAGTGTTAGAGACGACGTTTCGCTGAAATGAAACAGTTCCTGTGTTGTTGGGTCTTTTTAAACTTTTATTCACTGTGCCCTTGATTAGAAATGCCTTTTAGGTCCCCTGGGACTAACGTCCCGGCAATTCCGTGTCATAGTCCATATTGACCTGAAACGTGCCTAGTTTTAAAAAAGAAGTGTATTGATTAGATCCATGTAACACTTCATGTGAACGGAAGCTGAAATTGGGCAAGTTCTCATTATTTCTTAGATCTAGCACTTTTCATTTTTGTGGCTTCAGAGAAAAATTGCCGATAAATGCAATTTCATCTCATACCAGAAACTTGCTACCACAGGTTTTGTTTTGTTTCCAATCTGATTTACTGAAAAGATACAGATCACAAAGTTACTCTCTCATCAGAGCCCAGTGGTACTAGCCATATAGAGCTAGTTTGCAGACAATTCAGAGCATGCATTCAGAATCCAGGAGAATGTTATCAGTATCACCTTGTCTTTATTTAAAATTCTGACACTTTGTTCATCATGGATTTTTTTTCATTAACTTTGATTTTTTTTTTAAAAAAAGAATACTGCATTCAAATATTATTACTATTTTGTACCCAATGCAACTGTATTACTTGCTTCACCCTAGTCCAAATTCTGGTCCATACTTCTCTTCCTAAAGAATCTCAGAAGAAAGGCAGAAGCCTTGTTTGAAGAATATGGTTTATATTCCCTCATCCGGGGGATAGCCAAAAGGGTTCTGATAATCTCTTCTTATAGGAGGCTTCCCAAGAACTTCGAAGATGCCATTAAACCGATACTAAAGCCTCCTTCTCTTACCAAGGTCCATCGCATACTGCTGGGCAAAGCACAACTTTAGGGGACACTGACCTCATCATAATCTAATCAGTGCTACTCAGTGCTACTTACAAGCTGTTGGTTATATAGGTTCACCATTAAATAAGGAGCTTGCAGCAGAATTTAAATCAGCTATGTACCAAAGCATACTGTTCAGTGAATCCTTTTTTTTTTTTTTTCAAAGCAAGATTTGCTCAATGAAGGCAGCCACACATTGAATTACATTCAGGTCTCCGCTCCTTGTAGACTGGCACTTTTGAGTAACAGTGATCAAAATGGGAGGCATTCTCAGGTGCTGTGAAAAGCAAAATCTACACAACTGAAAGTGGACATCCCATTTTTACCTCTCATCTCAATAGTGAGACATAGCTCCAGCAAAACTAGCAAAGATCTCTTTGACAACAGACCTCTTTCAACTTATTTCATCCTCATGCCTGTCCTTACATTTTTAACATTTGAACTTTTCCTTTTTGCTTCCTGGATTGGCTCTAAGGCAAAGGTTCTATTATGCTATTCTAAGAGAGACCTTATCCAGGTGACTTCTGTATTCCTGATACCATGCACAGTGGCTAGTTGTTAAAATTAAATGCAATAGGTAGAGGCTCAGGGCACCACTATAGCCTGAGGCTGCTGAGGGCTTCAGGTATCAACTAACAGCTCCCTTGTTATTAACAATAAGCGCCCACCAAAGAAGTTTCTTTGCCTTCGGCCATCTGGCGACAGCATCCTAGAACTGGTATATCTCTGAGGGATCCAGAAAAGTTGGGGATTGAACTCCTTTCTCAACTCTGACTCAAGATGGTACAGAACCTAAGAGCTGGGGTGAAGCCTCAGTGAGAGAAGGAAGAATAGAAAGTTCTTCATAAAATTTTGCTTGGAGACTACTATTTAAACTTAGGTATGTGGTCATTGACAGGAGGCATATTTAACTTATCAATTCACTGACTGTAAACACATAAATTTTGAGATCAATGTTCTCTGAAAAATTATCTTGTTAAAAAATAAAATAGAAAAAAGAAACCCAAAGCAGGCCTAAAGAAGCCAAAATGGAAATCTACATTTTGGTTAGGAAACATTTGTTTCTTGTAGATTTTTTTTAAAGGAAGAACATCATTTTTTATTAATGCTATATATTTTTTTTCTTCCTTTCATACAGAATTGTGTCTTTTTCAAACACTCTAGGAATATTTTCTGGTGATTCCCTGCAATTTTTTAGAGAGTTTCTTAGCAGTATTATTTTAGCTTCCAGGTGAAAACGAAAATGTTTGTTTGAAATAACTCTAAGGATTTCTGAAATTAAGCCCTCTGCCCAGGACCTGGGGAGTTTGGGCCACGTGAAACGCTAGCAATTTGAAAAATCTTGGAAATCTTAGAGGATCATTAAAGAAACTATCAATTGTTCCTCTTCTATGCTTAAAAACAAAGAGTTATGTTCAAAACATTTATTACAAACTGAATTATGTCTCAATAAGAACTCTTAACAAGGTGATGGTGTGAGGTTGCATAAGGGACTTTAAAAATTAACACACACACAAACAAAAACATTTGTTCTAGCAGAGAAATTGCTTTCTGGGCCTTGACGATCAAATGCATAAATTCTTTATTAGTTATAATAATATAGTTATTTGACACTTCACATTTTCTACCATACTCTTTCTATTTTATACCTGGCCGTCCTCCATCAATTTAAGTTATTTTCCAAATTTATAGAAAGCAGTAAAACTAAGTTACAGATTTTATCTGAAGATTTGATATTTATTTTCCAGTTTGAGGCTTGTTGCAGCTAGTAGTATCCTCTTATTTCTTAAGCAACATTGCCATCTCGTGGCTAAATCCATACATTTCCCAGAAAAACTCTAGGTCTAAATGAATAGAGACCCAAAATAGCACCAAAAATTTAAATTGATTTATGATTCTAGAATTCCCTCTGATTGTAGATCAGCTTGATTAGGAATAGAGAGGTCATGCAAGAAATTTTATAACTTTGGTTTCCAATAATTAATGTTGTTTTGTCTTACATTGTCACCTCTGGCTATTCAATGAAGAAAAGCTGAATTCAGACAAGGAAAAGATTAAGAAAAAAGTCAATCTTTTCCACAAAAATATCTGTTAGAACTATTAGCTCATGTGTTTCAAATCCTGGCATATTCAAACTGGGGTTACACTTGGCCCTCTGAATCAATATTTCTTTCTTGGAACTTTACAGAATCTGCTTTTCAACCTAGACACTGTAATGATGAGAAATTCTATTAGGCTCTAAAAAGAGAAGAAGAAAAAAATGCTTCAGTTTTCATGAATGAAAATTGAAACAGATATGTTTCCAATCTTCTCTTTGGGACATTTGGTCTTTGAAAAGTAAATAGAAAAAGACAAATCTCTCTCCTCTATTCAATGTTTGGGAAAATTCCAGTTGAGGTAGGCCACCTGTGAGGTCTAATAGTTGGATGTCAGTTTCACCCTATTTTAGATGCTTCTCTAGAGACTCATATGAATATTAATAAAGATGCTCCTAACTCTGAATTGTCCAGGTGACTAGCTCCATTTGGCAGACAACCACGACAAGGCAAACTATGGCCAATGGGGATTCATTAGTCATGATTCTAACCATGACTCTAATTCCCAGTCACATACAGTTAACACAGAATGGAAAGGAATCACTTATGAGTTTAGTAAGAAATATATATTCTGAAAGCTCAACAAAGAAGCTGTCCAAATATGAAACACAAGTGGAAAGTTTTAAAATGTAGGAAAGAAAAATAATTATTTTCGTCCTTCTCTTTTATTGAAAATTCAATTGTCTAGCCCAAAATTGGCCATATTTTATATGTATGTATGCAGATAAAAAATACATATACTAAACTTCAGTAATTTACCTATTACTGGAGTGAAGCAAATAATTTAATATTCCCAGAGGCTTTTAAATTAATATAGCGTTTTCCTTTTAGAAAGTTAAGGTTAGTATAACATATGCAATAAATTACTTATGCAATATTTTGCTTGTGGGTCATTAAAGCCAGATCAAGACTAGTGTTTTACAAACTTCTCTGCTGATGTTAACAGATGCCTCTGGAGATCCTGATTCAGCATGCTTGGAGTGGAGTCCAAGAATCCATCTCTTATAAGCATGCCAAGTGATTTCATCACCAAACAAATTTGGGAAATACTAGTCAACATGTATATTGAAGTGACATAAGATGTAAATAAAAGCATAGCTCAAACTTATTGGAAGTTTAAGTATAATTTAAGAATTGATTGTTATTTTTAATAAACCAAATATTCAAAAATTTAGAAAATAATCATTTGAAATTTCATAAAATCCATGCATTGTATGAATCAGGATATAGATGCATCTTTATATGGAATGCTATTCGGTGTGTTCTAGTTTTCAATGATATCCATTTGTCTCTTTCACTGATTCATAATCACATTATTTAGGTGCCTATTTTTAAGAAGTGTAAATAGATGTGCATTAGAGAGATCGACTAGGAAAGCGGAAACCCTGAAAAAGAAAGCAGAAGAGAACTAGACAGAAAACAGAAGATGCAAAGGAATAACATGGTAAAGGATTTAAGGGAAAATACAAATGCAGGAAAAACAACACTGACATGAATATTGGGCTTAAGGGAATTTTATTTCATAATACAATTGATAGAAGGGTGAAGAAAATAAGACAAAAGGAAGAGATAAGCAAAAGTATAAAGAACAGGGATAAATAAGAGATTTCCATTTGGGGCCTCTTATTTATTAACTAATTTATTGGCTGAAAAGTCTTATTAGGTGATAGAGTCAGGATTCTTCCTTTGTTGTGAAAGCTGATAAAACCTAACTCCCAATGGTCAGCAGCATCTATCATTCTAAAACATAAAGAAATAGGTCCTAATGAAATATTTCCTGAAATGGGTCTTCTAGAACAGTACCTCTATAAGAGCTGCATAAAAAAAAGGTTACGCAGTGGAATAAATATGGAGGGCGCTGCACATGACACGCTCATGGCATGCTCCTTGAAGTTGCCCAGGAAGAGCAAGGGGGCCCTGCAAAGTCCCGCAGAGATTTGTTCAACTCACTTTTTAATTCATCATTTTCCAAACTTATATAGCCACAGGATATGTTTTATCACTTCTCATCTTATTAAAATCCCATAGAATCAGTGAAAAGAGAGGGTGGGCTCAACATAAGAAAACCTGGATTTGAACTTTTACTCCAACATTTAGCTTCACTATCTGGAGTGAGTTACTTAATAATGACCTTGAGCCTTAGCCTCTCCATCTGTAAAATGGGTTTAATAATGTAAAGTGATTAGCATAACATCTGCTACATAGTAAATTTTGGATTAAGTACTAGTTATTTTTTTTTTAATCATGAAAGCAAAAAGTTTATTCATGTTTGAAACGACATATAACTACCACGAGGAAGACTTTTTCTATCCAGGGTGTAATACAGTTAGAAAGGAACACGAAACGTTTTTTAATACATTAGTGTTATTAGTGTTCTACAGAGCATATTCTGGGACACATAAGGTCATCTTAAGCTTTCTGTCAAATTATCAATATAAAGTATGTGTATTAAATCATGCCATCACTCTTACGACATCCAGAAGAAATTTATTTTCCAGTCAAAGAAAACATGAAAGTTTTTTTATTCCCCCTCCTCCTTTTCTTTTTAGTTAGGCAATTTCAAATCAAACCAAGAGTCAGAAGTCAGTCACATCAAATAAAGGCTAGTGATTTGCGACAAAGAGGTGTCACAAGCAATAGGATGTAGTATGGATACGAATTGGTCTTGGGTCAAAGATAACCACTGTCTTAGTCTGTTCAGGCTGCTATAACAAAAATGCCATAGAGTGGGTTACTTAAACAAGAAACATTTATTTCTTAGAGTTCTGGAGCTGGGAAGTCCAAGATAAGGCACTAGCAGATTCAGTGTTTGGTGAGAGCCTGCTTCCTGGTTCATAGATGACCATTTTCTTGCTGTGTCCTCACATGGCAGAAGGGGAAAGGGAGCCCTCTGGGGCCACGACCTAATCACCTTCCAAAGACCCCACCTCCAAATGCCATCACATTGGGGATTAGATTTCAACATATGAATGTGCGGGGGACACAAACATCCAGTCTACAGTAATTCTTTGTAAAATGAAGTTGCCTTTTGGAAAGACAGAACTCTCACTGGCCAATAAGTCTGTGCTCATGCCAGACACAACAGTAGAATAGGTGAAACCTGGTTTTTGTGCCCTCGACCATCCCATTCAGAGTGAAAAATCTTTCCATTACATGCCCTGCTAACCCTAATCACATACTAAGGGTCCTAATGGTCTGTCATCTCTCCATCCATATGGATTTCAGGGAAAAATCTAAAACCTCATTCATACAATGGGGTTACTACTCCAAGTTATTTGCATTCTAACATTCTTCAAAGTCTTAAGTCTGAGTAACCTTTAAAAGTGAAATGTCAAGAATTTGCTAAGAAAGTGTGGGTGAGTGGGAAGGCCTTCCTAGATCTCTTAAAATTGCTTCTGTGGAAAGTAGACTCTCAAAATTTGACGATGTGTCTCCTCTTGTTCTAATTAATGTTTGCTTTCTAAGGGTAAGTACAAAGTCCTTTATGCCCTCCTGGCCATTTCTAGCCCATTATTTAAGCTGTACCTGTTTTTAGTCTCATCATTGTCACCATAAGTTACATTAAGCTGGAGAACCTCCCTCAATGAGTTATCACTTGGTGCTAAGTCTGGGCTTCCAGGTGACCATGCCAAGGAAGAGTGATTCGACCCACTATCAACAAAATTAATTTAAGATTATCTCCAAAACAAGAAGTCATTACCAGTCATTGTCCCATCTTTCAGAGAGATCGCAGTCCCATCCCATAGGCACACTCTGCCCGGGAGTACTGAGCACATTCTCTCCACAACTGAAAATCTTGTTCCCTATTGCATCCACAGGGCCTAAGGCAGTTCCTAGAACATCATTTAACAAGCATCCGCAAATGCTTGTTGAATGAATGAATGATGAATGAACAAATCACTTTTTCCATTCTCACTTCAACTTGTCGCCCACAGCGCTGGGCCAGTCCTAAAGTCTATTATCCTGAAGACTTGACTCTGAAACTTACCGCAGTCTAAGAAGACAGGAGTAGGAAGAAAACATAATGTCCCATCCTCAGCATCCCAACACCAGAAATTGCAAAAGGGTCTGCTTCATCAAATGATGCTCCAGATCTTCTGATAATCGCCCAACGACTGAAAATCTTTTCTAAAACATATGTCACATCACATTTCAAAACATTATTTTGGTTGTATCACTAAAATTGTGGCTTAATTTATATTGAAATAAAGTTATAACATACCTTTTTATCAAATTCTTTTGTTGTTCGCCCAATTAAAAAAATAGACTTAACTGCCTAGTTGATGTATAATTGCCAGTATTACTATGGAAAGTATGATGTTCATGCTGGCACCCAGTGGGCAGTTTTTTAGGTGTGAAGTTGTCCTATCACATTTTATTTTAAAATAAAAAAATTAGTTCTCACTTCATTATCAAGGCCCCTATTGACTCATTATACTAAGGCCAACAAACTTCACTGCTCTGGTATTTAAATGGCATATACTGAATGTCACCCATATGGTTCCTGGGCTCACATTTCAATGACCTAATGCTGTTTGTAATACTAGTTTCTTAAGAGCTCCATTACACTTCACCCATAATTATAGACATGCTATTCAAGGTCATACTACTAAGAAATCTTCCACTCAACCCAAAATTCATAGAACACTATTGGCAACGATCTGCCTAGTGAAGGATTTGTGGGGTGCCTAACAGTAAATTAGAATGGTCTGCAAATTACCCCTTTACTTAGGAATACAGCAGGTAGAGCACACAGCTGTGGTACGGGAAGTGTAGGAATCAATCTTATGAGCTCCTCCTCCCACACTCATTTTATTGTTAATCCTAGGATCACAGGTTTAATATGTATTTGTTCAAAGATTGAGTAATTCGCCTGTGGATGACGTAAATGAGTTACATTGAGTTACGTTCTCTTGTGTAGTTCACCAACTTCCCTTATTGCTTTGCATAACTTTCTTATACATAGGTATTCCACCCCCCACCCCACCCCCGATTAATGCATTTAACCTCTTCAATTGATATGTGACGTTCTCTCTTTTAAATGACACTATTTTTTTCGTCCATCATATCACCAAGGAAAATCACCAAGGAATGCAACTGAACATGACATTAAGCTCCCTAAGAGCCAGAACCCTGTCCACCACTATCTTCCTTGAGTATATCCTATATCTGGCACACAGGAAGTACTCATTGAATAAGCATTCATGAGTGTATGAATGAATGAATGAAAGAAAGAAAGAAAGAAAGAAAGAAAGAAAGAAAGAAAGAAAGAAAGAAAGGAAGAAAGAAAGAAAGAAAGAAAAACAAAATTACTGATGCTATAGGCCAAAAGAAAACAGGACAGAATATTATTCTGAAATAAAAGGCCTTGGAAGAAGACTGCATGGTGTATTGAATGAACAGATTCCTTACCTATAACACTGAAGACATCTGGATTTGTTGTGGGGAGTGACTGAAATAATTAAGTGAAAGCTCCGTGGAAATGGTAAAACACGACTCAGAGAGAGTGTCTTGAACATGACAATGAACTGTGAGTGAAATAAACTAAAGCTAGAAATTAAGCAATAGCACAAAATTGCAGCACTCACGAGGTCAACCCCAGAGTAGGGGTGCAGTTTGCATTTACTGAATGAATTCCTGGCCCTGGTTTGGGCCTCAGAGAATGGAGATGGGTGAAGGACATCATTGAACTTGGGAATCTGGAAGGAAAGCATTTCATGACAAAGAACCTACAGATACAGAAGCACTCTTTTTCTCAATTTTATTATTAGATATTAAACCAAAAATACAGAAAATAACATTTACCCAGATTATGAAGTTAAGAGCTTTTAAGGTTAAGCCATTATGGTTAAGGTTCATGCCCAGAGGAAATGAGTAGAGGTCAATTTCCTTTGGTTTTGTGGTTCCTTTCCAAAAATTATTCTAGACTATTCACCATTCCCTGTGAGGTTACAATTCAAATTAGAGACTTGTAAAATGGCAAGTGGCCAGAGTACAGAAAAAATAAACTGAATTACAGGTGACCCTTTTCCAAATCAGGGCATGCACGTCTGCATTCTAATCCTAAAAAAATATTCTGATATGTAGGCATTCTCATAACTTAGTGAAATTTTAGAAGAATGCACTTACTATGAAAGTCAAGGCAAAACTGTAAGATATTTGTTCAAAATTCTACCAAGAGTTGTTCGCCATTTCAGAAAATCATATCTAATGATAACACTGATGTTGCCAACACAACACACATTGATCTGCATCATGATCCACATTCAGGTGCAAGCACAAGATGACTTAATTTTATCTTCTAGGATGGTTAGACCGAAGCTTTTTAACTGAACTACATTTTATTTTATTAAAAACTGCTTTTTTTCTGCTTAACATTAGAGTACTGTACCATTTCAAAGTATATATGCAACATAGATCATATTAACTTCGAATTTCATTTCAGAATAGTGAGAATAAAATATTCGTTTTAAAAGGGAGCTCTGAGTCTGCGAGGGCTGAGAGGACCACTAAGCTCATTCAACCTCCTCACTTTCCAATGAAACTAAGGCTCAGAGAGGTGAAGTAACTTGCTCAAGGCCGCAAATGAAGGTGATGACCAAATCAGAAACGGAGCTACCTGGACACCAAGTTCTCCTTATAGCACATTGCATTGCCTCAATGTGGCGACAACACAAATACACAGAGGGAGAAAAATGACCTTCACACTTCAAAATAAGTTAGTGACCCGTTGACCCAAGGGGCAGAGACTGAGATGGTCTCTCCCTCATCTTTATCTTCCATCACAAGGGACAAAATGCTTTAGAGAAGTTTGGGATTTTTTCACCTGCAAAGCCTCGGGTGCCGGTTATGGCACTAAGCTGGTACAAACGGAGCTGTGGCCAATTTAGAGTTTCTCTCTCAAAGGCTCCCAGAGAAAGTCCCTTTGGCAAGGCTTGTTTTAAGGCTGGCTTTAAAGTAAAAAAATATAATAATAAATAAGCAGAAAAACTACTACTTATCTTGAGAAAGCCACATTCCGTTATTATCTTGAACTTTCAACAGTACTTCACAGGGAAGAAATCGAGGGATGTATGTTCAATTTAAAATCAATAAATGGTGCTTTAGGCCTTGAATTTAAGTATTTTAGTCAGATAGAGCTCTTAGGATGTCTGAATTTGTAAACAACTAGGTGGAATAGGTAAAGAGCATTTCCCATGTAGCTTTTATATTCAACATGTACATTAAAACCATCTGAAATCTTCCCAGGAGATAAACACAAGGTAATCAACATTTATCTCAAAGCTGGCTTCTCTCCAAATCACTGCTTTGCATTTAGACTAAAGCAAGAAAATTCTCTCAAGTAAGTAGCTTTGACACACGGCACTCAACTAAACCAAACTGAGTACTCAATGTAGAAAAAGAGAAGCACGACAATGAACTACAGTGTGTTAAATCATCATCATCATCATCTACTTTAGCCTGAAGTCACTGCTACCACTATGCTTTCCCCACTCTGAGATTAGGGACGTCTTCCAAACTTTAAAAGGAAATTAAAACACCAATATTATTTTCAAGTTAAAGCTAATACCAGCAATGATAATTATGATCAATTCATAAACTAAAATGACTCCTCTTGTCTTTTGGACTCAGAATGGTACAGGTTTTCCATTTTTGTTCATATAGTTGCTATAAAAGGGCCTAGTACTTGAGCATGAAAAACCTGAACCTGTCTAATAAACTCTGCTTCAAATGAATATGATCCTAAACACCTAGGCAATCGTTTTTATCAAATTAATGGAATCTGTATCTATAAAATAAAATAAAATGCAATATATCTGAAGTTACAAATGCACTAAGCCAAAACATTTAACTCTCTGTGTGGAGTGATACACAGAATTGCCTTTTCACATTATCTTAAGTGAGGTCTGAGGCGACACTCAGGTAGATGGAGGCACTGGGGAGGCTGGCTGTTGCAGATGTTCTGTGGCAAAGGAACACGTCTGGTGGTTTTAAAATCCTAGGAAGAAAAATAAACAGTTCATTATTATAGTCATTTTCTCAGAATTTCTTTTGGGAGGACCTAAATGAAAGTAGGGTAGTTAATCTAGGTTTACATCAATAAACACCTCTCAATTCTAAGCTCCTTCTACATCAGTCAGGTAGCATCCACCCAGAAATGGAAGGTGTGAGGTGGAGGTAAAAGATGTTCCCTAGGAGGCAAAACATTCATTTTGCTGCACAATGCTGAGTACTAAAAAGAGCATTAAAAAGCAGAAAACTGTTCCATCTAAACCATCTCACTTACTTGGCAATCCACATCTTATTGGAGAAGGGCTCCGGCTTCGAGATATCTAGAAAATATAAAAGTGTCATGTGAATTACACAGCAGATGGAGCTCAGTGAATGAATCCTTTTGATGTTTGTTTTTTTTTTTTTTACAAAACCAGCTAAATGTTGCTCTGAGACGCTTTAGAACTAGAATTTTTCCCCACCTAAAGCTTAGCATTGCAATTCCTTTTTTACTTCCCGAAGTAAATGAGCACTCGATTTAATTTCAATTACATTATTAATTAAAAGCTGGGCTCAGTGGCCCAGTTTGTGTTGCTTTTGTTGTTGTTTAATGGTTACTAAAGACTTTGAGATTGGATGCAGAGTGGTCATATCACATTCAAAGCTTTCCAGAAAATTATATGATCTAATTAAAGCTAAAATGATCAAATACTGTCTGTCAGATCCTTTCTATGAATTTTCTAATGTGTCCAAAATACTGCCATATTCAGGAGGGTCATTAGGCAGCCAGAAAAAAAAAGTCATTTTTCAAATCTCACCTTCACTTTCACTAAGCAAAAGCTACCACCTATACCCACAAACCTGTTGCAACTGAGAAATAACTGACTACAAGCATCATTCTTGCTCTGAGCTTTTAAACACTTTAGATACATAGACACTAACAAAGACAGAAGCTGTTTTGAATGTGAGACCTCAAATAAGCCAAAAAACCAGACTAACGAAAAATATTCGTATTTTATTTTGCAGGTGTGCCAGTCTTATAAGGAGACAGTGGTAGAAAGGGACAATTTGGGCAGCAGTTTCACCTTTGAGAATATATTTTATTCTCATCTAAAGTTTAAATTAATTTGTTTTTCCTGGGCTCAAAGTGGGAAAGAGAGAGGAGGTGGTTCAAACACGTGTAGGGGTTTATTACAGAGGGACAATGCTCATTAACAACCTTCTAGTGAGCATCCAGGTGAAATATTTGCCATGGCTGTAAGCACAATGGATGTCTAAATTACTCTTTCTTCTGATATGTCACTTCCTCTTAAAATGAGAATTATGATTCTTCCAGTATAAAACTCAAGATTTCCTTTTTATCAGTCCACTAAATGTACTACCATTTTATTTTTATGTATTAATACTTATTCATGAATAAGGACAATTAAGTTATATTAAAATCTCCAAGAGCAAAAAAAAGCTGTGTCAGATACATGCTTTTTCCATTGTCAGGCCATTTCCTTCATCTGGATTTTCCTCTCGAATTTCCCAGCTCATTGAAATTCTGCCAGATCAAATCCAACTCCTGCATGAACCCCCTCACTGCCAAATCCAGAAGGAATTTCTACCTCCTCTATGCCTCTTTGTGCCTCTTTTGTAGACTGTATAATATATCACATTCAGTTACTTTGCTTAAATCATATTAAATTTCTTATTTTGAAACCCATTCAGGGAAGAGACCATATTTTAGTCATTTTTGTGTCCCGCACCATCCCCATTCCCCTTCACCCCCCCACCCCCGCAAAATCTAGCATCTAGATACAGGAAAAAAAAACATTTGATAAAGGAGCATGCTGGAGTACCAATAGATGCTCACTAAACTCAGTAAGAAAGGTGGGTGTTGTTAACTGCAGGAGTTTGTTTTTGTTTTTGTTTTTTGCTTTTGCTGAGGGGGTTTTGGAAGTTTTAGGCTAAAGCTGCATTGCTACAGGTAATGTCAGAGAAGTGGGGTGTTGCCAGTCATGGCTCACCTTCTCCACCACTCTCCCTAAAACGAGGTTGAACAAATATTTTTAAATTTTTTATTGGAAGGAACAGCATATTGTTAGCCTATCTGGTGTTCACTTGTCTTGGTTCAGCCCTGTATTCAAAAGGCATTGACTAAATATTATTTGTTGTGAAAATGAACAATGATTATTCAGAAAAATATTTTTAGTTTTCAGAGATGTTTTCACCATTATTTTGTGTTTGACAGAATATTAGTAATCCTCCAAAGAACTAATATGCAAAGAGACTAATCTTATTCTTCCTACTTTGAAGTTGGGAGGGAAATTAATGCCTGCAATGCCCTTTATACAATATTGAAATCCAGACCATTTGAGCAATTTCTCCAAATCATACAGTAAATTCCAGAGGAAGCAGGGACCTGTGCCGAGATCATTTGACTAAGGAAGGTGTCCCATTCTCTATTCAGAAGACTAACTGATACCTAATACCCCATTTTCATTCAAAGACAAAAATAAAACTATGAAATAAGTTAAGTCTATTAGTCTTTCAACTAAGTCAGAAAAAAACTACCTCTACTTCCTTCTTTCTAGAATGATAAATTCTTCAGCTCAACGGAGTATATCATTCTGGGGTGATTACAACAGATTCTCTTTCTATCGATAGACATATAATCACCTCTTTTACAGGCAACTGTTGGAGGAAAAAATGTTAACTATAGGATGATTTTGTGTAAAAATAATTAGATATGTACCGTGCTTAAACCAATATGGCTACGAGGGTAGATGGGACTTAAACTCCTGCTTCGACATCGACTTACAGATCGCACCGAATTCCACTAAAAAGAGAAAGAAAAATAGTCAACAGTTTGTGAACACTCACATCACTTAAAACAATAGGCCTATCCCACAGATCAGGAGGTTTTGCTAATGCGATTACACTTGTGCCTTACTGGTCATCAGCATGAGGTACGCTCCTTTCATTTCCTATAGCCATTCCATTATTTGACAATAACTTTGAAATAGTTCTCAAAAAAAAAAAAAAAATCCCACAGTGAACTTTGGTACATAACTCATGGGTGCTAATAGGATTTTGTTTTAATGAAGAAGTTGTTAGAAATTACATTAAGGTTCCAAGTGCTGGAGAATGTAAGCTCCCTGTGGGCAGGGATTCGTGTCTGTTTTGTTCACTGCTGAATCCTCAGCACCTATACAGTTTTTGGGTCATAAATAACTACTGACTAAATAACTATTGTTGAATAAAATGAACTAATGAATGAGTGACTGAGTGAATCACCACTGCTGCCTATCTACTCTCTAACTAAATTAATGAAGAAGAAGAAAATTATATCCACTATAATGAGATTTCATTAGTAAGGCCTTCTTTAAAACATCCCTTCATTCAACCCTTTCCTTTTCCAAGTTCTTCCTTTTAGGGTATTCTCATTTTGTTTTAGGAGCTTAAGCTTGGGCAGATGTTGGTGATATGTTTGATAGGAGAGAAGGAAATTAAAAGGCAATTGCTATTTGATGTAGAACATAAGACTAGTAGCTATTTCCTCTCTCTTCCAAACTGTACTGCAGACAATCTACAATAAGTGTTTCTTAATAGAGGGTAATTATTGTAGGGTCAAGCAGCATGTTTTATGAGCTCATTCATTGTAGAACATGAGTAGTTGTCAGATCAACACAACCCAATTTCTATGGGCTCAACTTTCATAGCACAAAATATTTTATTGATACAATTAGCTACAGCGGGTCTGTTTAAGTTGCAACAACCCTTTTTGTTGCAACTTAAACAGCCCCCTGTAGCTAATTGTATTAAATTCTTTTAAAAGACACTACTCCCTTTCTCCACTAAGTGGGAGAAAAGCTGCCATGAAGAACATCCCTATTCTCCAGTTGGAAGAGAACAGGAACTGAGAGCACCCAGATGGAGGCTTTGCTGTGGACTGAGGAGCTAGCTTCGCTTCAGAATTTCCTTAATTCTTTCTCAGAATGGCAGTGTAAAAATTCCGTAATGTTCACTGTACAGAATATCCAAGCACCTGGGGCCACCAACGCCAACACTCAATCCCCATCGCAACACACATGCTCACACACTTGCAGATCTAAGACTCTATTTTGAAGGCTGCCCAGTTATTTAACATGTTCAAACATTTACAACTAATGTAAAAATTGATCATCTCCTCTCTTCCCCACCTCCTCTGCCCTCTTTTTCTCCAACCCTCCCCACTCTACACATCATACTAAGGAGAGAAAAATGAGGCACATCCATCGTTTCCCAAAATGGAGAATTGTCAGTAAAATTTTGGCAACTGTTTCCTGAAAGTTAATCGATCACTTTTAAATGCTTAGAGTTACACCGGGTCTCCAATAAGATGATTTTAAAGGCTTTCTGCTTATAATAGCATAATATTTCTAAGATGGAAGAGACAAATATGACTAATTCCATCTTAGAAATAAATAAAGCAATAGGCAAAGAAATCACTGCCAGGATATTAAGAGGAATCAGAGACAAATCAAAGAAAAAATGTATTCTTTCCCAGCCAGTCCCTTTCCTCTCCTTTGTATGAAATCTTATCAAACAACTCTTTATGAACTTCTTTTATAGAATCTCTGGGTTTATAAATGTTCTCGAACTTGTGAATCAAACACTTGGGATGAATTGTCACTATGCAAGGCCACCGTACAAAAGCCCCTCTCTTGGTGACAGCTTCTCCTTTCATAATGACAGTGTCATTCTCCATGAGAGCAGGCCATACATGATAGAAGACCAAGGGAGCAGTGTAATCGGAGTCATAGCTGCGACGGTACCTATTTTGAACACACAAAAGGAGAAAGAGAAGTTAAGCAATTATGTAGCATAATTGGGCAAGGGGACATCAGTGTCAATTTTCATTTTGATTATGCTTAGATCGAGATAAATATGGATCCTGATACTGTTATTAAAGAGATGGCTGTGGGCTCTTAGAAAAGGAACCAGTGATAACAAGGACCCAGCATGGACTCACTAAGAATAAGTCATGTCAGACTAATCTTGTCCTTCTCTTCTCAGGATTACAAGAGTTGCAGTCCAGGGAAATGCTAGAGACCATGTAAGTCCCATAGGCTTCCTAAAAGATTTCTCATGCTATGTTTGTGGACAAAATAAGAGAAGTATAAGTGAGTGATTAACTTAAGTAGGGCAGGGTTGGAAACTAGTTGAATTATCATCTCCAAAGAGGGGTAAATAATAGGTCAATGAGAACGTGAATAAAGGTGCAAAGTGCTCCCTCTCCATCCTGTGATAAATCAACATATTCAGCAATGATTTGCATGAAATACAGAAAAATTGTTCAAAGATGAGGAGTGTGGAGTGCCAGGAAAAAAAAAACAGATGATGGTACCAAAAAGAACAGCTCAATCGGTGGGAACAATAAGCTGATTCTAATAAGATACAATGTAATGTGGATACCTATGCGGTTCTGCAATTAAGTCTAAAAAGCATTTAATTGCACAGGTAGAAGTGACAAATGGCTTAATCACAGAACAAGTGGAAATATAATAACGATTTCAGTTGAACTCAAAACGAGTGAACAGTGTTATATGACTGAAAAAAAAAAAGAAAAACTACTACAAATTAGCTGAATTAATAGAGAATAAGAATGGAAAGCATGTTGGTCCCACTAGACTGGTCAGTTCATACCAGGGGACTACATTCCATGTGGACACTTTCTTAAAAAGGAATGCTCAGAAGAGCACAGAGCACAGGCCAAGGAAACCAATCTATTTGTCAGGAAGTCTCAACCACATTCATATGGAAAAATCCTAAAGCCGTGAGGCCAGGAGGAGGAGAATTTAAATAATTGCTTTTAAATGTGTGGTAGGCTGCCCAAGTAAATAAGTAAGTAAGTAAGTAAGTAAGTAAGTAAATAAATGATAAACAAAGTGATTTCTTTCCCAGCAGGCTGAGTTAGCACTAGAAGAGCTGGAGGTGAGTTTTGGCCTTGCCCCTGCCCCAAAGCTTAATTCCAAGGAGTTGGGCTAGGCCAGATTATTGACTCCCTTGTGCCTTACCTGGACCCTGGAGGCCAGAGTGGGGCTGCAGACAGCAGCAGTCAAGAGCAGGTCTGCAGCCTCCTACCA
>NW_006442508.1:7658526-7675584 GCF_000325575.1 Pteropus alecto | reverse complement strand
AAATAAATAAATAAATAAATAAATAAATAAAGTGGATTAGACTTGTTCCATGAAGTCTTAGAAGTAGAACCAAATCCAATTATTACTAGAAACTCCAGTTCCACTCAACAGCCAACCAGGAGTACAGGCCACAGAGTGTTCCCAAAAGGCTGTATGTTCCCTCTGCATGTAAGCAGGCCTGCCAGAGATCTGCAGATTCCATAAACTAAAATGGGTGAATATTTCCGAGTGGGACCATGCATCCTCTAAAGGAAAAGGAATGAAAAAGAGGGTGGGGAGGAACACAGACATTATGTTCTGTAAAAGAATCAGAAAGATCCAGTTGCAGTGTAATGTTCTAATATTCAGCTCTTCTGTGAGTGGACGCACGCCGGGAGCAGGAATCTGAAAGAAACTAGAAACAGGCAATGGCAAGAAAATATGACATGCTATAAGGTAATCAGAAATGCCATCACTGTGATTTTCATAAGCAAAAGAAAGGTATATGGTCGCCATCATCAATAAACTTGTAGGTATATGGGGCGGCCACCAACCCGTAACTCTACAACCTGAACAAAGACCTAGAGCTGACATTTCCTGAGTGCGCACTGTAAGCCAGAGAGCGTCCTTGTGTACTTTATCTGAATGATCTCCATGAACTTTCTATAGCCCTAGGAAACAGGTATTATTATTTCCCCCATCTGACAGAGAAGAAACAAAAGGATGGAAAAATTAAGTAACCTGCTCAAGATGTACGGCTAATTAGTGGTAGAACCAGAACTAGAATCCCGGAAGCCTGATACCAGAGCCTCTGTTCTTAAACTAGCTTGGCCTCCTCCAGGATAATCTCTAACTATATCATAAGACCTCATAAAATTTCAATAAAATGTTTAGTAAATTAATTTAATGTCTTCTAATTTATAAAGAAAATATTCACCAGGTAAAAGTTGGTAGAAATCTAATGGCCATAGATAAAATAGTCTAGAGCACTCATTCCCAAATGTTAGTATGCATAAGGAATGCCTGCTGCTTGCTAAATTACAGATCCTTCAGCCCCACCTCAGACATACTGCATGAAATGTCACGGAGTATGATCCAGAAATCTGCATGTTTAACAAATACCTTGAATAATTCTAATGCAGGTGACCCATACACCATACTCTGAAAAAGCTGACCTAAATAATGCAATGAGAACCAATAAAAGAAAAAAATGTTTTTGATTAAAAAATGGGCAGAGAATCTGAATAGACATTTTTCCAAAGAAGACATACAGATGGCCAACGGGTACATAAAAAAGTGCTTAACATCACTTAATTTGCAGTGAAATGCAAATTAAAACTACAATGAGATATCGCCTCACACCTGTTAGCACAGCCAGCACAAAAAATAACAAGTGTTGGTGAGGATGTGAAAAAAAGGAAACCCTTGTGCACTGTTGATAGGACTGTGAATAGGTGCAACCACTACAGAAAACAGTCTGAAGGTTCTTCAAAAAATTAAAAATAGTCTACGGCCATGCTATCCTGAACAGGCCTGATCCCATCTGATCTCGGAAGCTAAGCAGGGTCAGGCCTGGTTAGTACTTGGATGGGAGACCACCTAGGAAGACCAGGTACTATAGGTGTAAAAATTAAATTAAAAAAATAATAAGGGATTGTAAACTGACAAGGTCCTTGCAATCTGTGAAGTCAACCAAGGGTTGCCTCACCTAAAAAATAGAAAATAAAAAAATAGAATTAAAAATAGAACTACCATATGATCCAGCAATTCCACTTCTGGATATTTATCTGAAGAAAACAAAAGCACTAATCTTGAAAAGATATATAACACTCCTATGTTCACTGCAGCATTATTTACAATAGCCAAGATATGGAAACAACCTAATCTCATATATATGTGATGGAATATTATTTAGCCACACAAAATAATGAAATCTTGTCATTTATGACAACATGGATGGACCTAGAGGGTATTATGCTAACAGATATCAGTCAGAGAAATATGAATACCGTATGATCTCACTTACATATGGAATCTAAAAGAACAAACAAAAACAAAGCTCATAAATATAGAGAACAGACTGGTGGTTGCCAGAGGTGGAGATGGGCGAAATGGGTTAAGGAGGTCAAAAGGTACAAACTTCCAGCTATAAAATAAATAAATCAAGGATGTATCATACAGCATGGTGACTATAGTTAATAATACCGTATAGCATATTTAAAAGTTGCTGAGAGTAGATGAGATCTTAAAAGTTCTCATCACAAGAAAAAAAATTTTTGTAAATATGTATGATAACAGATGTTAACTAGATTTTCTGTGGTAAACATTTCACAATATATACAAATATCAGACTATTATGTTATATACCTGAAACTAATATAATGTTGTAGGTCAATGATACCTCAATAAGAAAAAAAATTTAAACAATAAAAAGTAAAACAGGTTTGTTTTTATATAGCACCTTTCTTTTAAAATATTCCAGACAGGCTCCAGGTACTCATTAGTTCTACTCAAGGCCAATATGTTCCATGGAAATCCTATCATTCCCTCTGAATCACAGTTGATTGAGAAGGAAAATAATCCCAGAAGAGGGCCCTGCCCTATGGTACAGAGAAGTATATGACAGGGCCTGGAAACCAGGTAGCGTCTGTTGATTTCCCCACCCAGAGTTCTTTTTCCTAAATTGTTTCCAGGAAATACAGACAAGGTCACTTATTTATAAAGAATCCTGTAGCTTCTGTCCTATGTCTCTTACTTGCAATCATTAAAAATTTCTCCATCGGCCCCAAATGCAATATCTAAGGGTGGCTCTAAAGTCTGCATTGCAAAGGCAATGCAACATATCTCCTGGATGAAGTTATTGAGGAGGCAAAAGTCAACTTCCGGAGGGAATGAAATCTTGGGATTGACATTCATGGCTCGGATCACATCCTGAAAAAAAAGAAGATGGCATCACCTTGTTACCAACCTGTGACAAGAAACTCTGACAATCCTAAGGACTTTATGACTAGTGAGAGATAAAAAAACATTAAAAAAGCACACGAGTAAAAACAAGTTAAAGTAGAGAAGGAGCATGTGTGCTAAAACGAGAAAGCCTCATTGAAAAGGAAGGAGGAAGGATGGCAGTACAAATGACATAATAAAGGTCTCAAGAGAGTCTCAAAAAACAAAAAGGAATAAAGAAAGAAAACCCTTAGTAACTTTTATTTATTCTTTCCTTATTATTTTTTTTAATTCTGAGCAAGTTATATGATGTGCCAACACAGAACTCTGACTCGTTCATAATCTATAATAATAACAATTATAATAGCTTGGTTTTTTTTTTTTTTTTGAGAGTTCACTTAGTGCCAAGTCTTGTGCTAAGTAAATCATCCTTTTTCTTTCATTTAATCCTCTCAAGGTCATAGGTCATGACTTTATGGGGTCATGACCATTGTTGCTCCCACTTAAGGATTATGAAATTAAAGCATAGCTCTAGAGGTTTAGTAAATGTGAAGGTCAAACAGCTGGTAAGCCAGGATGCAAATCCATACCTATCTTTCCCCAAATCATTGCTCTTATGCACTATGATAGTCTATCTTCCAATCTTAAGAGCCCATCTAAAGAGCAGAACTATAAAGCTCAGAATATTTTTCCCCATAAAATGTCTAAGAAACAGCCAATAAAGACTGGTTATACAAAGTAAATTGGATGTTGCTCATTTCTGCTCTCCTGTTACATAGAAGCGATCCTAAGCGCTGAATGGATTTCTGAGTTATTAGTATTTGGAGTAAATGCGAATACAGCAACAGCAAATCAGCTCCAATAAGAGACCCAACACTTACGTTTACACTGCTTTGGGAATCATATAGATCAAGATGACAAATGATATAATCTGAGACAGCATCCTCAAAGTCATTGGACCCCACATAAGATGGTGACAACGATTTCCTCACACGGATCTTGAAATGTCTGAATGCCATTTTGGCTACATGGAATGCCTCCTGCACATAAAAATTGCAGCAAATTTATTTAGTGAGAGGAGAGGGTCAAAGAGGTCCAAAGCAAGGAATGAAGAAAGAATGCCTACCAAAAATTCAACATCATATGGGTCTCCTAATAACTAAACACAGTTGGTCAAAACTATTTTCAATCTGGGAGAATATACATATCTCAATTTTAAAAAGTACATTAATATATATACTACTATCCACATTCACTGTATTTCCAGACAGTGGACCATCGTTCTGGTGATCCTGAGTGCAAGAAGCAGGACAGTACAGAGGTTCAAGGAAATAAATCATCTATGGTTACATAAATACTTGAAAGGTGTTAGTTGTTGCTATGATCCTATAGTAAAATCATGTGACTGGTCAAAGAATATGAGAAAATTATCAATCTAGTGTTTATGTTAAACATAGATGCATATCAAGTGTCTGGCATGTTTTCTGACATATAGTAGTTCAAGAAATATTTATTAAATGACTGTTACGTTGTTGTCACTGGGAAAACTTAGTTATGCATGAAAGACATGGCCTCTATGTTCACAAAACTTTAACCAATTCACTAAGTGATTCTTAATTATATAAACCAAGGATTGGCAAACTTTTTCTGTAAAGAGTTGGATAGCATATATTTTAGGCTTTGCAGGTCACATACTGTCTTTGTCACATATTTTTTTTACTACCTTTTAAAAATGTAAAACTCTTCTTAAAATCTTAGCTTTCAGGTGGTATTTCTCTTAGAAATACGGGCCAGGGCCAGATATGGCCCACAGGTCCTAGTTTGCTAACCCTTGATATAAATGAATACATGATAAAGTTCAGTAGATTCCAATAATTCTTCTCTCATATCATTGGTCTGTTCTGTTTTTTAATATTTAACTGTTCTCATAATGAACTCAGTATCTTAATATGGTAACCCAAGAAACAAATGCATTTGTTTTGGGAATTAAGGATTATATATGAGCACTTTTTAATCTGCCATACTCAAGTAGCTGATATGTTAGCAGCTTTAGTAACTACTCTTCGTTGAATAAACAGAAGAGTTAACACAATTATAGCCTCCTAATTTGCTAAGAATGGGAGGAAATCCATCAAATGATAGCCATTAGCAATAATATATCTCCTGGTGTACCTATGCCCATTTAGAAGACTCGATGCAAATCAATTTAGCATATGCCCATTTGAGATAGTCCAACAGTTACGACTACTTCAACAAATGTCTGGTCAGTATCGGTATTAATAAATATGAATAGTTACTGATTGTGAAAAATGATTCATCCTAAATACTTGCAATGGAAGGAAGGAAGAAAGGAAGAAGGGAGAAAGGAAATCCCACCCTATTGCAGGGACCTCAGGATCTACCAGGATCTTTTTAAGATCCTGGATCTTTTTAGTCTGTACTGTTCAGTTTACCAAAAATTGTCTCCCTGCTACACCCAAGGCCCTCTGGAGCGCAGCCTCAGCGTCACATACCACTGTGGCGATGTAGATGATCCGCTGCACGGTCTCGGCTTTGTCGATGCAGCGCCGCAACAGGCACTGGGCATCCAGGCGGGCCTGGGAATAGGCATCGCTGAACCGAGACAGGAGAGCAGCCTTGCGCGCCACACTGGACAGTTTAGCGCGATTCGGAGACGGAGTCCTGATCTTCACCACCGCAGTAGAGGGGCTACCTGACCTGCTGCGGCTGCGGTTGCGGATGGGGCTATGTGTGGGGCTGCGGCTGGGGCTGTGGCTGCGGCTGCGGCTGCGGCTGCGGCTGTGGCTGCGGCTGTGGCTGTGGCTGCGGCTGTGGCTGTGGCTGTGGCTGCGGCTGCGGCTGCGAGGGGCAGGGCTAGGAGACCGGCTCCTGGTGGACCTGTTGGTAAGCAAGAATCAGCAGGGAGGCGCTCTGATTCACTTCTCTGTCTTTCCTGGACTCTGCTTGTTCTCCCCACACAAGGTGCAAATGATACTCAGGAGTCACGGCCCCTGCTAGCAGGGAGAGCAGCAGTTGCCTCCATGACCTGCCCACCAGGCCTGTGAGAGGCACTCTCTCCATGAGGCCTCAAATGTGACCACAACCACGAAAGAAGACTCTATTTGCATGGTGAATTAAAATTCACAAAGCATGTTCACTCATTGAGCATCTCAATTTATCCTTTAAGCAGTCCTGTGAGGCCAGCATTGATAGCTGGCCATTTTACAGATGGTGAACTTGAAGCTCAGAAAAATTAATCAGCTGTCCTAGAGTAACACGGCGAGCAAGAGCTCAAGTTAAAGAAGTCAGATTTTTAGTATTTCTACCTCCAACCTTGGTAATTACTCCTTATGATATAAAAGCTTACACCATATGAGACTCATGGTCTAAAATGAGATGAACACTGAACAATGAGAAAGATCTATGTTGCAGTTCCAGCTCCAACATGTCATAGCAATGGGAGCATTTGCAATCATTTTTCCTCCCCAGAGCCTGAATTTTCACCTACACAATTTTTGCTCTATTTTGGGGTGAAGGAGGGGTTGGAAGATCAGGTGAGCTAATACATGTGGAAATACTGGGTTAATTGGAAAGCATTTATCAGTGAACCAGGCACGGCTACCAAGTACAATGTAAATTACTGGACTAGCTAGCACAGAGGAAATGGGGCCCCCAAAAGGGAAGTTTTGTAGAAAAAACTGCGGGGCAAAATATAGTGCAAAGCAGACACTGAAGGGGAGCGGGGAAAGCCCTCATTTATAGTGTTTACCAGTTTCCATGGTGGAACGGATACTCCAACCATGGCCAATTTCAAGCTATCAATGTGATGCCACTGAATTTGGCGTTAGGAAGAAATGCACAGAATCCTAATCTAGCAGGAGCTAGAACAAGCCGACACCAGCATAACACTGGCAGAGTGATTCCCCAAAATGAAAGACTAAGGTGACAGTTAAGGGAATGAGAACCTGGGATGGGAGTGGCTTGATAGCCTGGATCGGGGCTGGCAGCAGGAGAGGTAAAGTGGGAGGTGTTAGAACAAGGAAGATGCAGCAACTCCAAAGAGAAACCTCTTACTTTGTCCTCACTTAACACTGTCTGAATAAGCTGTCTTAACGCTCTGATCATCAGTAGAAAGGGGTTTCACAAGAACACTTACCTACACACTGCATTAAACAAAGCAAGCTAGAAAAGAAAACGGTAAAATCACAGTTGGTCATTCCTGCACAGAGGACTCTCAGGCATCAGAGACCCTCGTATCACGGAACCTTCTTTCAGCATGGGTACCACCTCTTGCATCATAGGCGCATTCAAATCTGATTTCAAGCCAAAGAATTGTCCTTTCACGTATGTCTCAGTTTCATTCCTTAACCTTCAATGTCAGCCCTAAACCAGTTAGTGCCCAAGTATTGGCAATCTGGGAGGTGTACTCTTCCAGAGAGAGAGTAGAGATAGAGAAAACCTTTTACAATTCGAAGCTTCCCATATCGTTGGGGTTTGGGTCCGAGGATGTCATTTTACTTTTTCTTTTCCCAAGCCAGGCTATCACTAACAAAAGGAACTTAAATGAAAAGATCTGTGAGAATGTGTCGGACCTTCCTTGGGGTACGTCCTTCAGCGTTCGGGGCTGGTCCTCATATTCTTGTGTGGCTTCTGGGCTCCACTTGTCGGAGCTACGCTTGTCGGAGCCCCGCTGCTCCGGTCTCCTGTGCTCTGACCGCCTAGGCTCCGCCTTGACCTCCGAACGCCTGGACTCCAAGCGCCTGGACTCCGTGCGGCGCTGTTCTGTGCTCTTATGCGTTGCACTTCTATGCTCTGGGTTTCTGTGGCGCGACTCCTCCTGGGCTTGAAGAGATTTCAGCCTGAACAGAAAAAAAAAAAAATTTTTTTTTTTAAGAAAGAAAGGAGAGAGGAATGGAGAAAAAAGGTAATAAGCAACAATTGACATACTTAAGAACAGAGGCTACTCTACTTCATATGCCATTATTGCATTGGAAAACGCTGATGGAAATACATAGGAACAAACACAAATTAGCAAGGAGTCGATTTGCCAGGGCCAGGGGGCCACTCCATGTCTGCAGCTTGCATGGAAAAAGGCTCCTGAAGAAAAGATAGGCATGCAGATCCTCTAGCGAAAGCGGAGTGGGCCTGTAGTCATACTGTTCTATATTGGACTGCTCTTAACAGCACAAAACTCTGGAAACATATGACATTCAAAACCTAGACCAGAAGCTGGGCAAAAAATATACTCTCCTATCCTCACTAGCTTTGCAATTCTCTGAACAGGTGAAAAAAGAGAGGAAACTACAGTGGAAATTGAATAACATCCACAATACTAGGCAGAAGTGTGGACCTATGAAAATAATGTATTAAAGACACAAACAAATCTTTAGAAATAAAATTGGCATCCTCATAAAAATACGAAGAGCCATGGCCATCATAAAACAGGAGCAAAAGCCATAAGAAGAGGACATGTTGTGATAAAAATGATAATGGTGTAAGATGAAAAGGTAGGGGGTAAGATTCAGATGGATGTGAGGAGCTAAAAATGCAATAGCAGAATTAAAAGCTGCACTGGGAACAGTAAAGAACAGAATCGATGCTATTGGAAATCACTGAGTCATATGGTCAATGTATTTGAGAAGGTATATTCAATAGGAATAAGAGACTAAAATGACGGGAGGGGAGACTGAAGTAGAAAATAGAACAATGCTCCAAGTTAAATTTATGGCTATTTCTGAAGAAATCAGAAGGGCTGGAACATGTGTGAAGGCAATAAATGGTATTGATATATATATATTTACATATACGTATTTTAATACAATTTCCACTTGCTCTTTTTTGGGGGGAAAAAATCAAAATTACAATCAAATAAGGTATAACCTTAAAGGATCGGTGTTTATTTTCCCCTTCTAGAAATTTATCTTTAGAGAATAATCTGAAATTTAAATTAAGATTTGCCACACAAATGATCACAATGTTATTTCCAGTGTTAAAAATTGGTATCCAAGTAAGCAGTCAATATTAGGGAAATACCTAAATGATGGAACATGATACACCTATTCAAACTGAGTTCTGTAGTATTCTTTTCTTAGTAATAGAGAAAAACGATGTTAAGTGAAAAAATGGGGTCCAAAATTGTAAACTTAGTCTCATGCTGTAGTCTTAACACTATTTTTAATGTATCGACTGGAGGAAAGGTCAAATGGTAACAGTAACTAGTTCTGAAATTGTGAGAGGGTTTTTAGTTTCCTTTATACTACACTGTACTTTGAAATTTTCTCTAGTAGATAGGTAATGTTTTTGTAGGAAGAAAAATAGATAAAGCATTAATAAAAACATTGTTGCCTTTCCTCTTTGGTTGTGAACAGATTCTTTCACATTGTAATGGAATACCAAAAAAGCTAAATTCAAAGATTAATCAGCAGGCTGCAATAATCCTGTCATTTTTTTCCTTACTGCTTTCTTAGCTGATTTATTTCCTCCTCTGCAGCCAAAAGGGATATGGATGATCTGTTCTTGGTTTCTTCAAGAGTCTTTCCAGTTTCAGCCAGACTGTAAGAGAAATCAGTAACTAAAGACAGATTTTCCAAAAATTGGCACTTTCTAAATCAAGGCATAGGTTCTCTTGGGAACTTTTGGCATGTGATATAAATTCAACATAAACAAAATCAAATTATAAGACATCTGCATTCAATCAGATGATATTGCAAATATTATGGTGCACTTGTATGCAAAAACATGCTAGCATCCTTTCTCAATGTCAAACACAAAGAAATTACAAAGCTACCACCCCTAACCCTAAAAGACTATGTAATAATTATTAATATTAAAATGTAAAGGACAAAGAAATTCATTCATTGCCTCCTCACCATCCTAATTCGTCTGCTCTAATCACACCAAATCCTGCAATTTGGCTTGTTCTGTAAAAATCTTCATTTTTCTGCCGTATACTACCACTTATTCTCATTACTTTGCACAGTAGAGCTGCATTTCAATTTTCCCAGACTTCTTAAATGTAAAAAAAAATTATCTGCCTGCCTAATGAAAAAGCCCTCCGCAATTACACTTGACTATCAAGTATTGCATGTCTTCCTGCCTCTGACTTCTACCACTTATTAGGCATGAGTTTCCCGAGTTTTCCACATAGCTCCATCACTGTTAGTTGTAAGGACTCTCTTTATTGTAGGCAAATCATAATAAATCATACAATTTCTTGAAGTCTATCTAAATTTAATAGGAAATGGGAGTATGATGGATAACACTGGATGAAGACCAATGATTCTCAATTAAGCTGTTCTAATGCAGTGAGAAAGCATGGGTCGGCAAAGGTTTCTTGACTTTCCCAACCCTACTTCCCAGAACACCCAGGCCCTTTCATCACAGTGGTCCTGAGGCTGAGAGAGTACAGCTGCTACCTAAATTCACACCAGGCTTCCACATCCTTCAAGAGCCACTCCACAGGCCGCCCCTGACTCTCTCAGGCAAAGTTTGTTTCTCCTTTGCCTGAGCTCCTCCAACACTTGGTTCACAATTATAATCTCATTACAAACACACTATGAACTACTCGAAGGCAAAGATTTTATTTTATTTATCTTTTTATCCCCAGCACCTAAAACAGTACCTGTCACATAAGTAGATATTTGTTTTAAAAAAAAAATGAATGAATGAATGAATGAACAAAATGTCTAAAGTCTAAAACAAAGCCATAGTAGCAATAACTTCACAACAGGACTACTAGATGCTGAAAGGAAATTGCTGTAGAAAATTAAAAGAAGAAAATAGACTAAGAAAGGAAGGAAAGTATGAATAAGAATAAAGTGGGTTTTTTTTTTCCTCTCAAGACATAGCTTTCATGTGTGAGCACATATGGTGCCCTTGGATGACAAACACAGAGAAGAAAGGAAGGTACATTCATGTGTCAAAAATTGTTTTAAGCAGGTTAATATTTATTTAAATTTATTACAGATTTATTCATTCATTGAGAAAATTATTGAGAATTTATTATGTGCCAGGCATGATGCTGGGTGCTGGAGATACAACAGTATCAAAATAGCAATAAAAGACAGTAACCCTTTGGGGCTTCTAGTCCAGTGGGTCACAAATATGCAAAGAAATTTTTTAAAGTTTCAAACTGGGGTAAGTGCTATTTTTGGATCATTGTGAAAAAGAATTAAAGGAGGGGGAAAGGAAAGACTTTTCAATTTTCAATCTATAGTGGTCACAGATAGACTGAGAAAGTCACTTTTAAGCTGAGACCTGAAGGACAACAAAGAGCCAGCCACGCAGAGAGCCAGCAGAAGACTTCCATTTTTCTGAAAGAACACAGGCAAAGGCCTCAAAGTGAAGAAGTAGACAGTGGACAAGGTGAGGGGAGCCTGGCAAGAGATGAGGGTGAAGCTAGAGGTAGGGCCGGATCATGCAGGGTTGTGATAGCCTGGGAAGGAGTTTAGAAATTTTTTTTACATATAAAAGGAGGCTACTAACAGCTTCTAAACAGGGAAGTGACTTCATATAATACAAATATATCTATTCTTGCTATGTGAAAAATGGATTGTAGTAGAAGAAGAATGAAAACGGGAAAGCCAGTTGGAAAGCAATGGGTTGAGGCAAGAGCTATCAGGGCAATGGTAGTAGAATAGAAAGAGACAAATGTGGGAGATGCTTAGGGGGCAAGTTCAACTGGATATTCTAATAACTGGGTTACAGGAAAGGACAAAACGTGAGATTCCTAACCAGAATCTAGGCACAAAATCAAGCGGTCTTCCTTTGTATAGGGTTCGTCGAACCCGGGCAGACCTGTCCCTATCAGTGCTGCACTGGAATTTACATCTTAGGAACTGAGTCACAACCGAACTGGTCTCCACAAGGTTAGACATGGGAACCTCCTTGGGTGGGCCATTCATTCCACAGCAGGTAGCATCCTGGCTTTAGAGACAGGCAAGCAGAGTAAGAGAGGGAGGCGAGAGCTGGCCACAGTAGAATGTGAGGAACAGCCTCTATCATTTATGATGCCTTAAATAAAAACATGACCCACGGGTGGATTCAAGACAAAATGAAACTAAGAAATTCAGGAAAAAGCAACAAGCTCCTTCCTGTGAGCAACTTTCAAAGGGATGGAGGGGCGAGGAGTGTGTGTATGTAGACAGAACACACAGGAGAATGATAAAGCAAATAGGACAAAAGGTATATGAAAGAGTACATGGATGTTCTTAGTACTATTCTTGCAAACTTTCTCCATTTGAAATAATTTCCAAATAACACGTTTAAAGAAATGCATGCAGTCATGGTTTCTTGGTCCATAGTGCCCCTTCTAGGTAACTACAGAGCCACAGTGACAAGAGAGGGAGGGAGGTACTCCTGGCTCCCTGTTGGCGCTAATACACATCAAGAACCAGCAAAAACTGGAAGCCCTGCCTCTCAACTAGAGGCAAATGGAGCGACCTGGTCATCAGCAGCAGTGGTCAGCAAATGTCCAGGAAACCTAACCAGAAAAGCCATAACTCAGCACCCATTAGCATAAGACACTAATGCCCAGGTGTAACTGAAGCCAGCAAGAATCCAGTGAGCAGTACAAGACCGAAAGCCCCTCTCCTCCAGCACCGGGAGAGCATGTAAGCATCTCTCTACCACTAAGATGCCAATCTAAGGAAGGAGGGCAGTGAGACTCCTTGAGAGGCAAACACAGCTCCTAATAGAAGCTTGAACTTGGAATTAATGAAATATTTACACAAAAGGAACTATAATAAACCAGAAAAGAAGTGGCAAATTTAAGGATCTTCCTTACCCCGCTCTAAATCATCTCACGTTAGTTGAAATAAGCTACAGAAATTTAGAAGATTTATGCTTTTTGTACATGACATTCATAAACTTTCACTGCTGCAGCTATAAAACCGCTCATTGATGATGGTTCCAATTAAAAAAATGAATGGGGGTATGTTGAGGTAACTATGCATGTGCATGGAAGCACACACAAAGAAAAATGTCTGGAGTAAAATATGCCAAAATATTAACAGAGATGAGAAAACAGGTGATTTTCATCTTAAATTTTTATTTGTTGGATGCGTTTTGAGCAAGAAATTTGTATTATCTAATCAGGCGAAACTAAGTTGGTAGAGATGTTTTCCTTCAAAGGAAATCTTATCGGAAAACAAGGAAGAATGCAACACCCTATTCCATCACAAGCCCTAACTAGTTAAAAAGAACTTCTTGCTGTTCCATATGTGTTAGCAGTGGAGCAATGCTATGGTAGGAGAAACACCTTACTGATGTATTTTTGTTAAGTATGTTGAATGCAATTTCATACAGATATGTCTACCTTCCTCAAGTACGAGCCAAAGTTTGTAATTTTCTTTGCAGTGATTCCTTTAGCTTATTACCCTGGCTTTGCACATAACATGGATCTGATACCTGTTGCTGCCTGGCCTTACTTAAATGTTTTAAAATATATTTTTATATCTAATAATTACTTCAAAATCTTAAATTATTCATTTTTTAAAAGTCTGATCTCTCAGTCTAACCCCTCAAATGAATACAAATGACAGATAAATGTAGCCTGCTTCATCTTGCTTTTGCTCTTTCTCTTAATTTTTCTCTTTACCTGATCTGACACCCTCCTCAATCCTTTCCCTCTGCATCTTGATAGATTTTCATGTAACAATATTTCTCTGTTTATAAATATGGGCTGATAACGAGCCTATGGAGAAGGAGCTCCAGGGATGGAGCCAAGGAGACCAGGGTCTTAGGGATCATAATATAATACAGAAATCCTGTCCCTCAAATCAAAGACACTGACTCTCAATTCTCTCTCTCTCTCTCCCTCTCTCTTTCTCCCTGCTTCCCTTCCTCTCCCCACCACACATATTACTTATAAGCAAATGTCCACATTTTACATGAGCCATTATTCTCCTTTCAAACTTAAAAATTAAATGAAGAATAAACAATTCCTTTCGGAAAAAGATAACTTGCATTCCTCTTACTCGTCTTGAACCTGGTTGAGTTGATTACGAGTTGAGTTCAGTTCATAGTCTAATTGGGAATCCCGAGCACCAGACTCTTTCTGTTTCTCCTTATCAAATGTGTCCTGCAATGATACACACATCAAAAAATTGTCTGAATATATGAAACAACATAGACAGATTGCAAAAACATTATGCTGAGCAAAAGATATCAAGCACATAATGTATGGTTCTTTTTACATGGACTTCTAGTGCAGGCAAAATTAATCTAGAAGAGTGGTTGCTGGCGCCCCCTTCCGGTCACCATGTTTCATGGTGTGTGGGTTTCAAATTGAGCTAGAGGCAATGGCGGCGGTGGCGGCAGCAGCTCTGCGGGCTCCTTTCGCTCCTGCCTCCCCAGTGCTGCTGGCTACTGGTGGCCCAGAGGAGCGGAGGTCTGCATTGAAATTACAACCAAATTATAAAATAATCGATGTGGAGAATCACCTGAAGTCCAGCTGATCATAACACCTACGTCTAATAATATAAAGGAGCCATATCGAAGCCGCGAGAATATCCAGGCACAGAAGTTGCAGCAAAACTGAGGATGTATTGGCCGGATGGACCTTGTCTCCCTGAGATTCCACTTCACCCAACACAAAGTGCCTGCAGTCCATTGATAAGCAGCCTCTTGTGCGCTGCTTGGCTCTAGGGTTGTGCAGTCAGCGCAGGCCACAGATCTTGGCTAGTGCAGTGAGCACATTTCGAGGAAAACAATTGTGGATAGATCACTACTGCCTGTACGAGCTGCAATATCTCTTGAGGGGGATTGCAGGAGTCTTTACTGGCCTAACGGCCCTTGACTCCCTGAGCTCTTGCCCCACCAATACACAAAGTGCCTGCTGCACATTGGTAGGCAGCTGCCCTGCCCTGGGGTAGCACATTTCGGCCCAGGGTGGACAGCAGCTGACCTTGTTATGAGTGGAAACTTCTACAGGGAGCCATAGAAGACAGCATTGGTGCGTAAACTTACACTGCAGTGGCAGGGGGAAATTTACTCACTAGACCCAGGAGATTTCCAGGGTCCCTGTGCCTTCCAACACACATATCACCCAGAGGCTCATTCAGTTTCAGAGACAAAACCAGTGGTGTAAGTTACATTTCCATTTCCAGCAAAAACCAGTGCTGTGAGTCACATTTCAGAGATCCAGCATAGGCAACAACCATTAGCAGATCGCTTTGTGGTTCTCTCTGGGTAGCCCTGAGCAATCAAAAGCAGAGGCTAATCTTGGCCTATGAGGGAGCCCCTCTCAAGGGGCCACAAAACCAATGCATCTGGAGGCTGGCACCAGACCACAACAGAGCAACTCCTGACTAGTCCCATTAGTGATACAAACAAAAGGGTGGTTGTAACAAGTACACAAGCCTGCTAGGGCAAATCCCATTCAGTGGGGTCTGCCCCCACACAACAACTCTTACCCTGTGGGTGCAGCCAGTTTTCACAACTAGTCAGCCTGAGCATTAATCCCATCTACTGATGTACTAACAACAATAAAGGCTTGGCAGCAACAGAAGATCACACACAACTCACACAAAGATCACATCCAGAGCCCCCAGCATAAGGGATCAGGGAGAGTGCACCACTGGGCCACACAGGACACCTTCCACATTAGGCCATCTGGCCAAGGCTGAGAGACAAAAGAAATATTCCTGACACATAAAAACAAACACAGAGAGGCTAATAAAATGAGAAAACAAAGAAACATGCCGCAAAATTAAACAAAAGGGGAAAACTCCAGAAAATAAGCTAAATGAAATGGAGGCAAGCAACCTACCAGAGACAGAGTTCAAAATAATGGTTATAAGGATGTTCGATGAACGTATGGGGAGAATGTATGAGAATAATGAAAACCCCAACAGCATAAAAAAGGACATAGAAATCATAAAAAAAAGATCCAGACAGAAATAAAGAATACAATAACTGAAATGAAGAATACACTAGAAGGATTCAACAGTAGATTGGACAAAGCATAAGATCGAATCAGCGAGTTGGAAGACAAGGTAGCAGAATACACCCAATGAGAACAACAAAAAGAAAAGAATTTTAAAAAACGAGGATAGTTTAAGAGACCTCTAGGACAACATGAAGCGTAAAAATATCCAGATTATAGGAGTACCTGAAGAGGAAGAGAGAGAGCAAGGAATTGAGAATCTATTTGAAGAAATAATCAGAAAATTTTCCTAACCTGGCAAAGGAATTAGACATACAAGTTCAGGAAGCACAGAGTCCCACAAAGAGGAATTCAAACAGACCTACACCAGACACATCATAATTAAAATGCCAAAGGTCAAAGACAAAGAGAGAATTTAAAAGCAGCAAGAGAAAGGCAGCTAGTTACTTACAAGGGTACCCCCATAGGAATGTCTGCTGACATTTCAATGGAAACTTCGCAAGTCAGAAGGGAATGGCAAGAAATATTCAAAGTCATGAAAAACAAGAATCTACAACCACGAATACTCTACCCAACAAGGCTTTCAATTAAAATGGAAGGTGAGATAAAGAGCTTCCCAGACAAGGAAAAGCTTAAGGAATTCATCACAAACAAGCCAGCATTACAAGAAATGTTAAAAGGTCATCTGTAAAAAAAAAGGAAGGGAAAAAAAGAAAATACAAATAACAAATATGAATAATAAAATGGCAGTAACAATGTACCTATCAGTAATCACTTTAAATGTAAATGGATTAAATGTTCCAATCAAAAGACATAGGGTAACCAAATGGATAAGAAAACAAGACCCATGCATATGCTGTCTACAAGAGATCCACTTCGGATCAAACGACGCTCATAGACTGAAAGTAAAAGGATGGAAAAAGATATTTCACACAAACGGAAATGAAAAAAAAGCTGGGGTAGCAATACTTATATCAGATAAAAGACTTTAAAACAAAAGCTATAAGAGACAAAAAAAGGGGTATTAATAATGATTAAGGGATCAATAAATCAAGAGGAAATAACCCTAATAAACATACATGCACCCAACAAAGGAGCACCTACATACATAAAGCAATCATTGACTGACATAAAAGGAGAGATCAATAGTAATACACTCATAGTAGGAGACTTTAACACGCTATTGACAGCAATGGACAGATCTTCCAGGCAAAGAATCAACAAGGAAACAATGGGCCTAAAAGACACTC
>NW_006442508.1:7637291-7655765 GCF_000325575.1 Pteropus alecto | reverse complement strand
GACATTAAAAAGAAATGAAATCCTACCATTTGAAGTCACATGGATAGACCTAGAGGTTACTATGCTGAGTGAAATAAGTCAGACAGAGGAAGATCAATACCATATGATTTCACCTATATATGGAATCTAAGGAACAAAAAGAACAAACTGATCAAAAACAGACTCACAAATTTAGTGGGCATTTTGGTGACGGACAGAGGGAAGGGGTGTTGGGGGGCTGGAAGAATGGGATGAAGGGTTAAAGAAGTATAAATTAGTAGTTGATAGTTGAGTATGGAGAGCATGGCAGAGGGAATGCAGTTAGCATTAATATGATGGTTAAGTGGAGGGTCAGGGGAGGGAGGGAGCCATTGGGGGGATCATTTTATGAACTATATACATGTCTAACCAATGTACTGCATACTTGAAACTAATTTTAAAAATAAAATGAAATGAAATGTGCTATTAAAAAAAAGAAGAAGAGTGGTTGCTGGGGGTGGGGGTGGGGTGACTGGGAAATGCCACAGGAATGCTCTAGAGTGATGGAAATGTTTTATAACTTAACAGGGTTGTGAGTTCCATGGATATATGCATTTGTCAAAATTCATCAACCTATGAATTTCCCTGTAGGTAAATTATACCTCAATTAAAAAAAATTGAAATGTTGTCCTATATTTCTATACCCAGAATAACATGCATAGAGGGTAAAAATCTAAGAAGTATATGAAAGTCCCCAGGGAAAAATTTTGCCTAAAGTCAAATGACGTCTATAGAGCACTTACCACATATAAGTTGTTCCACATGCTTTTAATTCTCACAGTGATCCTATTAGGCCTGCAAAAGCATTATCCCCATTCAGCAAATGAGGACACTATGACATAAAAGGTTAGATAACCTACCCAGGACCATAGAAGAGGGAATAGAATTCTGTTCAGTGATCTCCACTACCTCATAAGGCCCTGTTGCTTAGAACAGATGTTTTAATTTCAGAAAGAAATTTATGTAAATCCATGTAAACATTTAAAATCAAGGTTAGTGTTTTGCTTACCCAGCCATATGATGTCAACGCCTTAAGCAAGGTATATATTCTCTTTCCAGTCTGGTCTTCAACTGTTAAAACACTTATATTGTCCCATGGAAAACACCAATACCAACCACAAACTGGGATACTCTTTGTCAGTCTATCAGATTTGAGTTTTCTTCTTATCTTGGAAGTTTCCAATTAGTTTTATTTTACTCTTTCAAAATACTGAGCTTTTCCCTATCTGATGATCTCTTTCTCTTCTGAGCCCCCATGGCACCCTAACTGCCTGAGAGACTGATTTGTCATTTAAAAGTTACCATTTAATGCCTAGTGTGGGCCAAGCAATGTCCCAGATGTAGATCATCGCAAGGCCCTTTTTCTAGCAGAAGCAGCAGAGGCTCATTGATTTGCTTGAAAGTACACCACTAGTAAAGCTGGGATTTGGATGCAGGTCTGTCTTAAGAGAAAACTCAATCCTTTATACCCCAGACCACTGTAAACAGAAACCCACTTCTTATACCTGTGTCCCAATTCCCTAAGTGGAGTCGAGCCCCTCACTCGGTCAAAACCATATCTTACATATGTTTGAGTTTCCAGAGCCTGCTGAAGGTCAAGGGGAATCCTTTAGCATCCTTACCTGTAGAGAGGGGACCCTGCTGTCAACAGGTTTTCCCACGGAAGCAGCAGTAAAAGAGGCCTCCAGCCAAGGTAAAAGGCGTGATTTGATTACTTCCACACCATCATAATGTCCTCCTAAGAGAATCCACAAATCAGGTCAGTGAGAGAAACTCAACCACACCAATTCAGTCAGAGAGCACAAAGAAAAGAAAGAAAGAAGAAGAGCTGGATGGGAGAGCACAGGCCATTCTCACCTTCTTGCGCTGTTGTGGTGAGGATTCCAAAGAGTTGTCCCTGCACTTTGGCAACTTGTTCAATGAGTTCGAGGCAAACACTCAGATTTTGATCACATGAGTTCGTCTGCAAAGCCAAAATAGCAGACATCAATGCAATTTCTTTACTCTGGGACCCACTGCAAGTAGACAAGGGCCCTCCCTTTACATGAGGGCTGCCTGGCTCTGGTAAGCTCCGGGACAGAGACTGCTGTGTGTTCACCAAAACGTATCTCTCTTTCCTCCTGGGCACACAGCTAGAACACTTTCCCAGCTACCTTAGCAGTTTGTGCGGCCATGTAACTGAGTCCCGGTCCATGAGATGGGAAGTGACGTGTGTCACTTCCAGATATGACCTAGAATAAAACTTGAGTGATTCTCTTCTTTCTCTCTCTTTTCTCAACTGCCAGCCAAAGGCAGAAGACCAAGCAGTGGACCCCAAGGACCTAAGGGATGGTGGAGCCTCTAGATTTGGAAGTGTGCTAACTGAACACTTACAATGACTGTCACGTGTTTGAGAAAGTTTATTTGTGGGTGGTAAGCCACTGAGATTTGGGGGTCGTTTCAATAGAAATAACTCTTACTCCCTACTCAATGGAATCTCGCAACAAATCCCTTTATAAAGTGAATTAGACTCTTTGTAACACAATACAAATCATTGCTCCTAATTTACCTGCTTTATTGGTTCTTGACCTCTAAGTTCAATATGTGCATAAAGGACACGACATGTTAACAGTAAGAAAGTAGCACTGGGTTAGGGATACAGTGGAGAGTAAGACATAAAGGATGGGCCAGGCCACACAACACACGCAGACTAGTGGGGGAGACAGGAGAATAGGCAGTTATCCTGCAGTGGAACAGTAAGTCTTACTATAGGGATAAGCATAAGGTCTACTCAAGAGCCCATTGTCTTGGAAAGTCAGGGAAGACTTACCAGAGGAAGTAAAAGCTAGGCAAGAAGAAGTTAGGTAGATTTGGAGAAAGGGCTGTTTGAATGGCTGTGGAACATTTTAAGCAATAAGAGCAGAACATGAAGAAGTCAAGGGAAAGGGCTTTCAGTAATTATCTTGCTTTTGTCATCTCCTTGGTGAACTTTCACCATTTCCTAATTAGCCAAACCTCTAATCGATTCTAACACTAAAGGAAGGAGCCCAACTACATGCAACAAGCAAATAGTATGGGTGTAAAAATGCATAGATTTGATATGTCATCTCAAGCCATACTAAGGCACTAGTACTGGGTGCTTCCTGGGCACTACAAATCTCGAGACAGGAAGCAGGGTACAAGGAGGATAGAAACTAGAATGAAGAGGAAAAATTTGGAGGACCTCTATGCAAAAGTTTACAAGTTTATAAAAAGCACATCTGTGTTATCAAGGAAAGTGGTTTAGGCAAGCAGTAAGCTGCCTGTGGAGAGAGGACATGCCTGCCCTGTTCACTGTTGTATTCCCAGCCCTGCATTCTAGCATCTCTATCTATTGAAACTCAATAATATGTATTGGATGGATGAATAAATATGAGATAATTCACTGACTTTGGATTCGTTACATACTTCCTAAGTGTCAGACACTATTAATGCTTTACATATATAAACTCTGTTCAACCTCACAAGAGTACACAATGAGATATGATTGCCATTATTACCATGCATCTAAAACTTAGATGCAGAGAGATTAAATAACTAGCCCAAGGTTACTTAACTAGAACAATGTCAGAACTGAGATTAGAACCCAAGCTGCTTGTTCCAAAGCTGCTGGTAACTAGCTCTGCTATAGCACTTATTTCTATTGTAGCCATTTGTCTCTGTCTCATCCTCTATCCCCTTCTCCTAAGAAGACTATGAGGTTTTTAAAAATGACTTAATCTTTTTCATGTTTATATCAACTACCACTAATATCCATAGCAAATTGAAGGGCCCAACAATATTTGTTGGATGAATGAATGAATGAATGAGTGACTTAACAGCATAATATTGATAAGATCAGAACATTTGGAACCCACAGCCTGAGCAGTTATCTCCACTCCTTCCTCGCTGAACCAGCAGTCCTTTGCCCTTGCTGTTTTACCCCTGCACTTATCGCATTGACCTTCAATTCCCGTTACAGTCTTTGCCCCCTGGCTAGACCATGCCATGTGCTAATTGGACAGAGAACGGGCAAGGGAGCCAAGCAGACCTGAATGAGTGTTTCAGCTCTGCTACTTGCCACAAGTTCTGTGTGACCCTGCACAGGTTACTTAATCTCTGAGCCTATTTCCTCTCCAGAAAAAATAAGTATAGATAATGCCTTACAGAGTGTTAGGAGAATTAAATCAAAATAGTGCATATTCAGCACCTCAGAGACAGAAGGAGTTCAATGACTGGAACCTACGAGGTGGTATGCACTATTGATAGAAGTAATGGGCTTAGGAAGAAGGCAGACCTTGGTTTTAATCTTGTTCTCCATTTATGAGCCGCATTCCCTTAGAAACTAGATTTTAAATAAGAACCTCCATTTACTCATGCATAGAAGGTGGGTGATCTCACAAACTAACTTAGATGCAGAGTAGAGGAGTTACACAATGATCAGAAGTATTATTGTGGTATTATTACTATATGCTCCTGTGCCTTGCCCAGTACCTGGTACAAAGTAGGTGCCCAGAGGTATGTTTGTCAAATATCTGAATTTACAACTTAAATAACAGAAGAGAATAGACTGTCAAACAGTTCCTGGTCCCAAGACATGTCACAACATGCTGCAACTTCTAACACAAAGCATTGCACAAGAGACTCAAGTTTCACTAGGGTCACATTACTTTACCAAACACGTACTCACATAAAATAAATAAAATAAAGATATGAACTAATTATATTGTTTTCTAATTCCAAAGCACAGACTCTCAAACTTCATTCATTATAAATCATTGAGTTCTTATTATATGTAAGGTCTTGGGCTGCCAGCTCAGGACACAAAGCCACATTTTTAAAAAAATTTTTTTTTAATTGCCTGGTGAGCAACGAGCTCACCAACTGCAGCAGTGGGATGGAGAATGGGAAACACACAAGGGTTAAATAATTACCTAAGAGTTTATTAAGTACTCTAGGTGGATAATGAGCTGTAGGAGGGACAAAGCACTCTCTGGTAAAGGGTGAGGGGTAAGAGATTAGGGCATGAGAAACGGAGGAACAGCAGGTACCAAGGCAAGAAGCAGCAAGGTACATTATAGGAGGAAGTGGAATACAGGGTCCAGAGACCAAATAATGAAAAACTGAATTTGCCACATGAGGGGCTCTGGGCTTTATCCCATCACTGAAGGACGTAATGGGGCAAGTAGATGAGGATGAGAATGACATAGTCAGATTTGCTTTGCATTTTACAAAAATCAGTTCTGGCAGGAATAGACCAGATAGAGTTTGGATAGACAGTGAATCTGGCTGAGAGATGCTGAGGACTGTGGAGACGCTGAGGGTCCCGTAAAGGTCCTTTCTAGACGCCGAATCATATCTGTGTCAGCCAAGATCCCAGTGATGTATTACTTGAGGAGGAAGTCGGGAGGTTTAGAAACAGGCAAGAGGTGTAAGAAGGATGACGCTGTTTTGAAACAGTTAGATATCTGAAGGACCTTCACATGAAGATGTCTAGTCATAGTACCTAACAATTACTGAGCACCTACTCTGTGCCAGCGAGGCACTGTGCTAAGAAGTGTAAATACGGTTTCTTTTAATCCTCAAAACTACCCTACAAATTGGATACCATCCATCATCCTGAATTCACCAATGAGAAAAACGAAGGTCTTAAGTAATTCGAAAGAGACAGTGGTCGAACTAGAGCCTAAACCCATTCCTGTGGCCTCTAACACTGCAGCAGAGCTCTCAACCATGAGGCTTTACCAAAAAAGAGTTGGAAAATCAGTCTAGATCTCATAAGAGAGATGGGTGGGAGGCGTGACTTTGGAAGCTTTCAGGAGGTGGACACAGCGGAAGCCGTGTGCATAGACGAGATCACCAGGGAGATTACAGAGTGGGGAGAGGGCCAAGGGCCGGGCATAGGGCAATTTTGGTAATTCAGAAATGGGCTGAGGAAAAAGGGCCAGTGATTGAAAAACAAAACAAGAGCAGTAAGAAATAAGAGGATAGCGAGAAGAAAGATAAAGAAGAACCAGGAAGGCAAAGGAGATGGTTTAGTCTCTGCTTCACTCGTACATTTATGCGAGGGAGCTATTGTGTGCCGGATGCTAGGGTCACAATGATGAAGGAGATAGTCTCTTACCCTCAAGGAATTTATAGCCTAAAATAAACATGTCAGTGCGTGCAAAACCAGATACTGCTTGCCACAATAAAGGCAGAACCAGATTTCAGGAGTGAGGCTCAAAGGAAGAGGTGGTAAGAAGCCAAGAAAACTCAGTAAAGCCTTTACCGGAGGAGATTTGTGGGCTCCAATTCCAAGAAATTCTAATCGCTCTAGTGTGGGGCCTGGGCATTGAAAATTTTTTTAAGTTTTCTAGATGATATTTTTATGCAAACAAGATTGAGAACCATGGCATTAGTGGGAAGTGAGATCAATTTAGTAAGGTTCAGTCAGCCTAACCCCTTAAGAAAAATTAAGAGAAAAGAGTATCACGATTACTAAAGAACAGTGAAAACTTTGTTTCAGTTACAAAAGCATAAGGGTGTTACGTGTGAAGTAAAATGCATTGATTTCTTTGGATAAATTTTAAAAACATTGTTCTAGGGAATAATGCTTTAACCCATGTCGAAAATCACTGTTCTGAGAAATAAATAGCCACAAAAATGACCCCTCAAACAGCTATATCAAAGTTGGGTTGGAGGTGGGCATGGAGAAAAGCAGGGAAATCAATAGAAATATGCCATGTTATAGGTGCGGAACATAAACAAGTGACCTTGAAACTTATTCTATGACTTCATGCAGATAGGAAAGCAAGAGGTAACAGAAAGGAGTAGAATATTCAGGAATATAACCACCAGCATTCTTAACATAAATAGAACTTGTTCTTTTAAAGCCACTAACCCCTGTCCAACAGATATGGGTTACTCTCCTCCTTTTGTAATCGTGATGGCTTTAAAAATACTGAGTCTTGTTAGGGGCAGAATGCTCTGGACAGCACGAAGCTACTATGCTTGAGTCTGCAGGTATTTTCACAACAAAGTTCGCTTGAGATCTGCCATAAACATTCTCTAGAAGCTGACTTTTTTTTCACATGTAAGAAATGACGGGAGCTTGAATAAGAGCAAAAGCAGGTAGAGGGGAAAGGTGGGAGATACTTGACAGATATTTAAGAGGTAGAGTCCTCAGGGCTTGATGAACCCATTTTGTAAGGTGGGACGGAGAAGAAATAGCCCAGGTTTCTGACTTGAGCCGCAGAGGGGATTGTGATGCCATTGCTCAACCCAAGGCCACAAGCAGAGAGCCAGCAAGACTGGAGAGAGGGTAACTAGTCCTGCGTGGTTCGTGTTGTGTTAGAGGATGTGGAGCTTCCACATGGAGCTGTCTGGAAGGCAGGTGGACACTCAGGTCAGGAGCTCTGGCAAAACCGCTGATGCTAGAGATAGACTTAAGAGTCACCAGCATCTGGGAAGCTAAAGCCATAAAATTTGATACCATGTGTCAACTGCTGCAGAGAAATCAAGCAAAGACTAGGGAAAAAGGAGACCGAACTTGACTGACCACAAGGTAGCCTCTAATGACTGTTACGAGAGCTATTATAGCAGAATAATGAGGTGGGGGGGTTACTCGGTGTGCTTCCAGATTGTTCCAGGTTGAAGAAGAAATGGGATTTGAAGAAGCAAAAGCAATGAGGACAGAAGGACAGATTACTCGTTGAAGAAACTTCTTAGTTTGGGGAGGGATAGCAACAGCACCGCAGCTTTGTTCTCACCCCTTCAGTGTCACCATCTTATGGCCCAAACAGAAGCTCTGGAACCATTGAGCCTAAATGTTGCCTAATTTCCAAGGTCCTTCATACAACATCCCCACACAACCTATCCTGCCTTACTCCTCCCATAGCGCCTCTCTCTACTCCAGTCACTGTTGTGCTTTGCCATTGCACACAGCACGTGTGCTCCAGAATGACCACCGACCCTTTGATCCCTTTCACCTCCTTCTGAGCAGCCTTGACCTTATTAACATTTCCACATGGGAGCCTGATCATCCATGCCGCTACCAATGGTTCTCTCCTACCCGATATTTTATTCCTAACCTTGAATCGCCTCCACAACATGAAGAAAAAAATTAATGAAATTTGTCACTGAATATTTGAACCAACTTGCAAACTTTGACTTGAAAAGCTCTTAAAATCCATCAATATGTATTTCAATATGAAATACAGTTATTTCCACTTTAAGAAACTTCAGTCTCACACACACAAAATATACTTCATGTATATTAAATAAGAATTAAATAGTACAAAAGGATTCATCACAATATTCCTTTAAAATATGAATGCTAATACATTAAATGGTTTACTTGACTTTTTTATTTTTTAAAAAAATTTAATTTTAATACATTTACATAAAACAAGAATGCCATTCCAAACCCTCCAATTAGAGAATCTGGAGGTGAGCAAGAAAGAGACAATCAGCAGTAGGTGTGTGGAAATTAGTCTGAAGGGAGGCATTTTTCATGCAGCTCCTTGCAGCTGGCCATAGAAATTCACACATGGAAAACAAAAGCCTGAATATCTACCTTCTCTTTTTCCCACTGTCCACGGGACATATGCTGGGGGCGGGAGGGGGAGGTTGCAGGAAATGAACACTACAAGTAAGTGGAATTTCTTTACATCTTCCCTTCACTGTAGGAAATAAGAGAATGGACTTGGCAAGCAAAAGACTTAGTTTCATATCCAAGTTCCACCCCTTCTTGTGGAGTGACCTTGGGCAGGTAAGCTGCCCTTTTAAGGTTTGGTTTTCTCGTCTGTAAAATGTAGAAAATAAAACCTGTGATTTCATAGGTTCTTATAAGGTTTAAAGGCACTAATGCACGAAGAGTGCTTTGAAAATTTTCAAGGGTTCTTTATATACTAGTTGTAACAGGCTACAACTGCTCCCCTAAGGAAGCACAGTCCCATATGCAGCAGCCTTTCAAGTAGCTCTGTTCCCCAAATCAACCCTTTAGTCTACATCATGGCTGGCTTTGTCACAATGCTACCTCCACAGCAAAGTTTTAAAACCAAAATACTGAATTTTAGATATAAGAAAAAATAAGTTTATATGTACCCCAACAATTTAGCAAAAGCTTCTATTTAGGCTTCTCCACTGGATTTTAGTGTCCCAGCCCCCAGTTAATATTCCTATCAGATTTCTTTCATTGTGTATTCTCCTTACATATTAAACCATAATGATCTTTATATTAACAAGTTTGTCCAAGATGAAGATAAGAAAAGTCAAATTAAAAAGTTGATAGCCCCTCTGCTAAAAATAAAATGACCTGCCCCAATCACTTAATTTCTCTTGTAGCCATGAATTCATCATTAGTAACAGTGGCAGGAACGGTAGCACCAATCATGTACTCCATGAGCTTTCCATTTCTCAGGCTCCCTTACAATTAGACTGAAGTCACGTAATTCTAACCAAGGGACGATGAGTCAAAGTGATGTGTATGATGTAAGAGTAGTGCAAGTTACTCACTCTATCTCTCCACCTGCAGACCTTCGAGGCCCTATAATGAGATGGCCGCTCCACCAGATGGAGGGTTCCCGAAACTGAGCCAGGGATGGAGAGAGTTGCCATCAGACTTTGCATGGATGAGAAATAAACCTCAGTTAACACTGAGACACGAAGATTTGGGGTTTTATTCGTTACTGCGGCATTGTCTATCTAGTAGAGAGAAAAAGGTCCTCAAGGGAAGAAAAATGTCCTTTATAAATTTACTAATTAGAGCAAATCCTCAAGAATGTAGCAGTATATTCACAAAGAAGGAGGGGTGAAGGCGGTAAGGGAATCTGTTTGAAGATACTATAGCAACCACATGACCTTTTGTACTAAGAATTAGGCATATTTTGGCAGAGAGACAGCCTCTAGTGCAAATGCAAAGATTATTCTAAAACAGAGGAGAAACCTTTTTAAGGCTCCTTTTTATGTGCTAATATTTAATATGCTGTTTTTACTTGTTAGTGCAGATTTCTATAACACAAGAGGAGAGTAAGGCAAGAAAAAGCATTACCGGCCTGCCTTACTATCTCCATTCACATATCAAATAATCAAAAGTTTCCAGATCCTGGGTCTATTATTTTACTTTAAGAAATGTAAGCCCATCTTATTTTAGGGATGGGGTTATCAAGGGTATAGTAAACTCTTATATGCTACCATAGTTACCTAGAGTACATTTTAAAAGTAATAAATCTCAGAGCATCTGACCAAAGTTAATTAACTCCCTAGTCCACAGGACTCTGAATGGAAACATAAGCATCTCAGAGGGAGGAGAGTTTCAGCCTAGAGTTGACCTCCAGGTGCTGTTAACATTGTCAGGAGGATAATTTCTCATCTTAACATCTCTATGGAGCAATAAGGTAATCAGAATCCAGTTCTGCACAGGTCATTACGTGACCTTTTCACAGTTGACCAATAGCCCCATGCAGATGTAGTGTGATAAATTGGGGGCACTGGGGACAGCATCTTTGTACAAGAACCTTAGGACCATTCTCAGAGTCTTTGACCTTGTTCATTAAATGTGCCAGCGTAGTTTACAAGAGGCTGATTCACATCATCTCTTGTCTAAAGTATCTCCCAGTCCTGTCCATTCTCCCTAGCGTTGCCTATGTCCCCAGGGTGTGACAGCTAGAGCAACTTTTCCAAAACACAGTCCAAACGCATGTCCTCACTGCACAATGCTTTTAGTTTCTCCTCACTGCCCTCAGGATCAAGTCCAAGGCCCTCCACCCTTTGGCCCCCACCACCCCACGTCCTCGGCTTTATCTCACTTCCACTCCCTGCCTTGAACTATTTACAGTCCCTCCAAATATCCCAGCCTTTTTACACACCCCTGCTTTTCGCACGTGCTGTTTCCTCCATCCTTCATCCTCTTCTCCAATTAGAAGTTCATCATTAAGATACACTTGACATTTCTATTCCTAGCACCTAGCACAGACAGGTACATTGTAAGCTCTGAAAAAATGTTTGTTGAATAAATTAATAAATGTGCACTACAAAAAGTTTAAATATAGAATGTCTCGCCCAAACCTTTACACATAGCAGAAGCTCAGTCACCATTTGTTGAATGAATTATTAAGCTCTTAATAACTGGCTCAGTTCTTGGTTGAACAAGAAAGGATTCTCTATGGCTCTTTCAACAACATTCTCAATAACCACAAAGGAGGAAAACAATTCTGAGTTATGTGTTCACGCCAAGCTGTCACTGAACATTCAGTAGAATCTCAGTTTTAAAGGCCAAGTAATGCAATAATCCAGCATCAAAAAAAAAAAAAAAATTAGTTGGCAATGTTTGTTATTGTTTTTATGATTTGTTTCAATAGCCACCATATGGACAGTGCAGATATAGAACATGTCTGTCACCATAGAAACTTTTATTGGACAGTTTTGCTCTAGAAAGAATAAGGCAGCCAGAATTGCTATAGTGGATTGAGCAAGAAAGAGAGTAATAGATGAGGTCACAGAGTTTAAAGGAACACAACTGTGTAGGAGTTAGATGGCCTTAGGAACCGTGGCTCTTATTCTGAGTGAGATAGGAAGTCTGGAGGGTTTTGCCAGAGGAGTAACTCGATCTTATTTGACATTTAGAAGAATTGCTTTGGGTTACTATTTGTGTAATAATCCAGACGAAAGATATTTGAAGGTGGACAAGGGTGGTAGTAGTGGAGATGGTGAAAAGTGCTCAGGTTCCGTGTGAATTTAGAAGCTAGCACCAATAGTTTACGCTGGTGAAAAAGATATAGAGTGGTTCATGACGAAGACAAATTAGGAAAGAGGTCAGCGTTTGGGGCATTGGAGAGGTAAGGTCAGCTTTGACTTCGAAATGATGGCACAACTGAAAATGTCCAAAGGTCATTGGAGAAATGAGAGTTCAGACGAGAACAGCCCCTGAATATAGATATGAGATTCATCAGCATACGTATAAGAGAAGTAGGAATGGAGGTGGAAGGTAAGAACAGCCGTAAGAGGGAAGCAGGTTAAGGCAAAAAGAAAAACAAGGGTGTCAACAGTCAGATGCGACAGATGCCAGGGAGTTGGATAGAAACGATGGGAAATGAACACAAACTTTGGAAAGACATCGGTCTCTGAGAGTGCAGTTTCTACTTTGTGTGTAGGACTGGGCGAGAAGCTGGGTTGAAATGGTTTCAGTGAGAACAGAGGAATGGGATGGGCCACTGTTAATTGGAAGGGAAAATACAATAAATTTTGGCATTTCTCAGTACTTACAGGTAGTTTCTAAAACAATCATTTAATTTGGTGCAGCCTAGTGTCATTTGTGTTAAATGTGTCTTGTGACAAACTAAACATGCTTTTTAAAACTTGGAGTTTATTTAGGCCACGGGGCAATAAAAAAAATTTTTGTAAGAGCTTGTTTTAAGGAGGGTTAATATGTATATCAAGATTTGTTATTCTCAACCTTCTGAGACTAAGTGACAAGTAGGCACTGGTAAGGGCCGTGGGGGGACCCCAAGGCTTTTGTAATAAAGAGGTAAATTTTAATTTTCCTGCCTTCTCTATGAAGAACAGTTCTTCAAAAGTGGGCAAAGCCATAAAGGCTAAACGCTAAGAAGGAAAGCTGAGAAGAAAGGGGTAGCTGTTCTTTGAGCTCCTCTCAACCTCCCCCTCAGGAGCCCTGGTTAAAGGGTGAATGGGAAAGCCCAAGGGACTCAGGACAGCAGCCAGTTGCATTTTTCCTGGTAAAACTTCAGAAACAAGCTCAGCTAGACTCAAAAAACTGAGATCCCAAAAGGGATATAATGATATAATCCGGTCTCTCCCACCTAAACAGAGGAGGTACTGAGACCCAGAGAGGTTAAATAAATGGCCCCAGGTCGTTCAGATAATTTGTTCTATGCAGAGCGAGACCCAGGACCTATTGGCGCTGATTCCAGATCCCTGGCTCTGTCTGCCTCACCCTTCTACTTGCTGTGTAAGAGTGACACTCTCCTAATTTAAGACGGACTGACTGAATGTAAAGCAAATTCAGCACTGGAGTTCTACCTTCCGTCGGGGGTGGGGGACGGGGGAGAGTAATGGGAGCTGGCGTGGGGGTGGGGATTAGGAAGCTTTAAACAGCGCTCTGAGTTTGATGACAGAATATTGGCCTCTTACAAATGCCCTGGCAACAGGCTTTCTGAAATCTGCCTTGGTGTTAAAACTGTGCCTTACATTCCGCGCTGACCAGCATAACAGTGAAAGCTGCAACGTTGACAAGTGTTCGGTTCACTCACCTCTCGGTAATAAATCCTGGGTGTATTTTCATGAAACTCTATTCTGTTACAACCCCTGAGAATCCTCAAGAGTAGGAGACATAGGGAGAGGAGGGGGCAGGGGAGAGGTTATAGTAAAAAATAATTCGAGGTGGGGGTACTGGGGTGGATTGCTGGAGGAGGGGGATGGGAGGGAGGGTGCCAGCTTGACCAGACCCCAGGCAGACAGCAGCTCTTTCTCGTTGCTAGGGCCGCCAGAGTCCTTGGTTACCACTAAAAGGATTGCGCTCTCCACTGCTCCACTCCCAGTCTCGAGCTCCGCCCGCCGCGCCACCCCAGCACCTCCTCGCGCCGCGGGGAGGAAAGGGCGCTGGCAGACACATGCCAGTCCTTCCCTCCCAGCGATCCCAGTCCGAGGCTGGGTCCCTGTTAGGACTCTTAACCGCCAGGGCTTTGCAAAGCGGCCACTCCGATTCCAGCCCTAAGAAACCCCGGTCGAGGGCTGTGCAATGAACTAGGGCAGAGGAGTAGAGGGGCGAACCCCAGGAATCTCCCACCCTGACTCACGCTGTACTCCTTCTGCCAGCGCTCTAGCTTTTCAGGCAACGATCGTAAAAATTCGTTGGAGACCAGTTTCTTCAGGTTTTCCGCCATCGCTCACTTATCCGCTCGGCCCCACTCTGAGAGATGGAGACGTGGAGGGGACGAGTCGGTGGCCTCCGCAAGACTGCGGGGTGATATGGCCGGAAGGGTGTTATCTTCCTAAGGAGCTCAGAGCGCGGCCGATGTTTCCATCCTCCCCCTCGGGTTGGACCGGGCAGGGTTCGGGAAGCCGGGGGGAGGTGCCCTGGGCCGCAGCGGCCGAGCCTCATCCGCTGCCCGGTAAGGTTTCCTGGCTCCCCCGAGGCTGCCCTGAGCCCCGGCCATAAATACCCTGTCTATTATTAAACAAACCTTGACGTGGGCGGGCTGCTGCTAGGGACGCGCGCCCCCGGCGTCGTGGCAACGCCCGGGTCGCCGCCCAGCCCCCATTGCACCCTCTCCCCACCTCGGGCCCAACCACCTTCCCAGTTTCTTCGGGGTTACCAGGCACCCGCCAGGGTGCGCAACAGCTGCTGTTCCTAATGCTGCTGCAGCTGCGGCTGCTTGCTGCAGGCCGAAGGCGAGGGCGCCCCATTCCGCTGAGATTCCGAGTTGGGTCAGGGGCCGGAGGACACCAAGACTACAAATGGCAGCTGCGCGAGATGGGCCCGCAGTGTGGAATGGGGCGAGGAGCGAGGGTGGGACCGTCAGCAAAGGTTGTTTCTTCATATAAGTTTTTGGTTAGGAAAGCTCGCTGGGCTCTTTTATTCTTTCACTTCTCAGGCCTTTAATTCTTCATTTGTAACACCAAGGGCTCGCCTATATGAAATTCGCTTTAACTAAAATTTCAATTCTTTCTGCTTCTATCTTTTGCTTTGTTCCTTGGCCCACTGAGTGGGTGCCCAAATCAATGGATTTTAGCTCCAGGATGTTCACAAATTTAAATTAACCCGTCAATCCAAACCGAGTTCAGCCCTAGTTTGACACTATTTCAAAAGGATGTATTAATCTGCAATGATAACTTGAATTAGTTAAGAAATGAAACCGTTTCAATCATCGTTAAGCACTTTAGAAGCCCTCATTTTATATGCCATCAAATGATATACTGATTGCAAATCATTCTTATCTGATATTCATTAAAACAGTAGGGGTGGTGCAGGCCCTAAGCTCACTAGTTTAATTCAATTTCTTTTCTCTAGGGACTTGAAAATATATGAAAATCGCATATGTGAAAGTACCGTAAAATTCAGAACTTTCACCACCTCTTTTTATTTCTCTCAATTATAGTGCTTTTACTGTCCTCTAATAAAAATGAGAGGCTCATTTTTGGAACCTGTGTTCCTACTATTTTCTGTAGATCACAAAATGACTACAAGGGTACGTAACACATTATTATATCATAGTAGGATAGTAGTTACTAAAGTAAAAAATATACCAAAAAACACTAAATATTCATTAGACATTTTTTTCTTTAAAAAATATAAAAGGAATGGAAAAAAACCTCAGATTTCTTAATTTGGAGCCAATAATTGGAGCCAATATTTCAATAGGCAGTTGGAATCTTTGAATGGATTTATTTACATATTCATAAAAAATAAGTTGGAATATTTATGTCAGATCAGGGGTTAAATCTTTTCCCTTGCTGCAGGTGCTTTAACTAACCTCTAATTGTTGATTTCATCATCTGTAAACAAGGTATAATAGTCCTTCATAGAATTATTATGAGACTAAATAAGAATTCATGTGAAGTACTTAGTATGGTGTTTGGCATATTCTATGCTTCATAAATGCTATGGTCACTATTACTACGTATGTAGATCACAGTATTATATTTAATATAGAAAATTAGGAAACAATCTAAATCTCCAACAGTAATGGTTGAGCAAATCATTCAATGAATTATTGCACAATAAAAATCCTATCATTGAAGACTAGGAATTCTCAAGGCATAATGTGAAGTAAAAAGAAGCAGGACGCTAGATTACATATATTGTGTTCTTTTATGCAATGTGAACAAACCCAAGGTATGATTATGGGTGATTTTAATTTGCTCCTTTATACTTTTCTGATTTTCCAAATTTCTACCATGAACACAATAGCTTTAATGAAAAGATATTCAGAAATCAAACTACCCAAAAACTTTACCACCCTCAGAAAAATGTTAGCCAAATATCATTATTTAAGCTGACTCAAAACAGAATATCCTTTGACCAAATGTCCCTATTACTAATGTAATAATAAGACTTACAGAGTCTAAGGATAGAATGGATCTTTGAAATCTCTTTAGAATATGCTACCTGATGTTATTTATCTCTACAGGGCTCCAGCGGCACAACTAGATTTAAGACCCCTGAGGCCGGTAGTCATTTCCTGTACCTCTTGGTTTCCCTAGAACTCTTGAGTGTGGTTGTAAATAGTTAAGAACTTTTTATAAATAACAAAGAAACATAGTACTCACCGACTCAAAACAAAGAAAATGTTTTACATATTCATTATTTACCACCGCATTACTTCCAAAAAAGGATCTGAGATGGCTTACAGAAAGACTTGTAGAAAATGTTGTTTTAATGGCAAAAGCAAATATGCCTCGACTTTAAGCCTGTATACTGAGATTGAGCCTCATTTTATATTTATTTCTGAGCTTTGTAGAAGCCAAAGCAGAAAGGAAAATGAGTTACGACTGATTTTTAAACTGTACATACCAGTTCTTTAAATGGAAATGCTTTTTTCCGTTACTAATTCTGAAATATATTTATTCCTTTCCAGAGTATAGAACAACAGAGATGTAGGTGTCTTTAATAACTCTTTTTTAAAGAAAATAAACGATCTTGGTATGATTGTGTCTTGCAGTCACCTTTGATCAATGTCAAGGGGGTAACACTAGAACATATGTCATCAAAGAGAGGGCCAAGCAACTGACACCCCATTTCTTAGTTCTGGTGATGTTACTTGCTACAAACTTAGATATTCCATACCTGTAGGAATATGCGAGCATCCTCATAAATGCCCTAATGACCATACCCTCTGCAGAGCTTTTATGGGTGCTGGATAGCAATCAATTAAAGAAAGAGCTAGAGCCTGGAGAGCAAATAGTCTGTTTCTGATTTAAGAAGAATCCATATGCTTCAAATTACAAGCATGCAGTCAACAAGGTAGAGATTCTGTTCAAAGAGTTGGTAAGCCTACTTGTTTTACATATATGAAAGAAAATAACCGAAAAGGTTCTATTTAGAGAATACTTTGATGCTCTAATTTTGTCCCAATTTGATTTAGTATCTTATCAACCATGCAATTATTTGAGAAGAAAAGGTAAAAATCAAACCCTTCTTTTTGTGATACACTTTTGGATATCTTGGAGAAGTTGAAAGGACAACGGATTTGGAACATGGACGCACTTGCTGTATCTCATACTCTGCCAATAGTGGTTTCTCATGACTTTACATAAGTCTTTAATCACTGAGCCTCTTTTTTTTTCCACCTGTATAATGAAAAACATGGACTAAGTAAGTTCTAAGATCTCTTGCAGTTGTGACATTCTTTATTGCCAGTTGGTTTTTGTTTTAGCTTGAGTTTTACTTTTCTCTCTTCTTTTACATAATGGTTAAGGTTCAAATTGAGTCAATCTTGCCCTTTGTTTCAATTTTTGGTTTACAGTTCAGTTCAGGTCAAGCCTTGATTCTGAGGGAATTAGCTAATCACCAAAAGTTGAGCATCTTTTTTTTCTACAAAATGCCTCAATTTTTATTTTTACAAAGGAGGCATATAATGTAAAATGAAAACAAGTGGAACCAAAACGTTTTATATTTTGATTTAAAATATAATCATATTGAGATTATAATTATAAACCAGACAGTTTCTGTGCAGCAAGGTCTGATTTCAACTGAACCTCAGCTAATTTAAAAGTCATTTCCCTATAAAGGGCACCACTCACTTTTAGGTTCGTCCTCAACATTTGCTTTTCTCTCTGAAGTTCTTCTCTATAGGGATGGATGTTCTGTGTTCTTTCTGATAAAGCAGCCAGAACATCACGACTCTTTTCTTTCCTCACTTCACACCAAGTTGTTTTCAATCTTAACTAAGGCAGAAGAAAGAGAACCAAGCATATCCAATGCCTTCTCCAAAGTTAATGCCAAGTGATCAATTAGGAAATCCTTACTTCCTAATTATAGATTTTTGAAGAAACAGTTTGCAGGGAGAAGTCTGATGAGATTATGAAGGCACAGGAACGAAACTGTTTGATTCCTAGAATAGACTATCAAAATCCCTTCAAATGGTGTTCTTCGTTTCCCGTTGAAGAATGTCCCATACAAGCTTTCTGGCCCTTGACAAAAACAAATGTCTGGAAATCCTTTGATCACTTCACATTTCATGTGTTCTAAGAGCCATGCCTCCATCGAAGTGAGAGCACAGCTGGATGATATGATTTGAAAATGTTTCGTGCGACGCTGCATGGAGTGCACAGAGATCTTCCACGTGTTCTCTAGGCTTCTTGGGAAACGTCCCTTGATATTTCCCACTTGAAAAATCTTCTAGGCTTAAAAAAAAGGCTGCCACATGGAATATAACAATGCTCAAAACAGTATTTTCTCTCTCCCTAATTTGTAGCAGCACAATGCAACAAAAATGACTGAATGCTAAAAGTGGCGAA
>NW_006442508.1:7630460-7637223 GCF_000325575.1 Pteropus alecto | reverse complement strand
TCTTTCTCAGATGGTTGTTCGAAAACCAAGCTCTCCCCTTCCTCTTCCTCACTACCAATAGTCAACTTGATCCTTTTTGCCTCTGATACTATTTCATGTGGCACTGAGCACGGTGCTAGAAAAGAGTCCCTACTCAACTTGATCACTCTGACACTTAGTAAGAGGACAGCTGAAGCTATGGAGTTGATCCATTAACTACAATAAAGTCATCCAGTTCAGGGACAGTTTCGAAGATGTGGTGTTCACTCCAACAACCAAGCTGTCATCTATTACACGATATCGTACCTTCTCTACTAGCTGTTCTGAACCTTGAGAATTGTCTGATGATTTTTCATCAAAAGTATGGACAGGATTTTCTTCTTTACCACAAAGAGTAACAAGACATTCCACCTCTGCACTTGATGTACTATCTTCTTTCCCTTGAACCAGGTTCACTAAAGCTTTGTAAGATTTTAAAATAAATTTTTCCTTAAGCAAGAGATGCTGCTGTACTTCCCGAATAGAAGTTAATCCAACTTTCACTCTCCTTTCCAGAGCTGGAATCAACAAATAACGACGATCTTGTTTGTCCTCAAATAAGTCATCTTCATTGCAATCCAGTGTTTCACTTGAATAGTTTATGTTGTCAAGATCTGTTACTTTAAATGAACTCGGGCAATCTGAATTTAAGGAGTCCTGAAAAAGTAGCAGTACTTGTTCATTTCCAGTTCTATCTATCAGTACTAAGCTAATTTTTTTCCCATTTAGCAGCAACCTGAAAGTTCTTTTCCCAAACAGCACAAGCATCATTGAACCTAAAAGATACAAGGAAAAGGAGGTCTCCACCCGAATCCATAAGTTGAAGTGCACAAGGACCTCCACATGGAAGCTGGCACACACTTTTAGGAGTCCCATTTTGGAACGAAATCAGCTGATCCTTTTCAGTAAGGGCAATCAGAGACATTCTTAACTGGTTGTTGACAATCTCGGTTGCACAGACATGCACACAAGTTATCACACTGCTGTAAGCAGGAGAGATAATGTATGTATTGCTAATTACTTCTTCACTTTCAAGGGAGTATATGCAAAACTTGGTATTTCAAAATGCATAATCTGATTTTGAAAGCTTTGGGGTACATTCTTCCTCAGATAAATAATATTTCTTTTGTCTTAATAAAACCATACCTAGATTTTCAATCTCCCCTGCCCACTCAATAGAGGAAAAGTTGACGGACACAGTAATAACATTGCCAGCTTGGGAAGAGATATAAAAGAATGTTTTGACATGTTTCCATAAAATTAAAGGGCCATTAAAGACCCTTATACCATCCTTCAACTCATGGCCTAGTCTAAAACTCAAACACTTTTCAAATTTATTGGTACTGTGAAGAAACAGTAGAAAATATTTGAAAACATCATTCTTTTCATTGCATTGTATAACAATACAAAGGAGGTTCATCCCAGTTCTGAAATCTGACACACAGTTGCAACACATAATTTTTAAATGAGAGTTTTCTTCCTTTATGTTAAAGAATCCAGTAGACTTCTGAACAAATGTTCTTGTTCCTCTGTCAAATACCATTCTTCTGACATGTAATACAGGTATTTCTGCAGGCCCTTTATCTGCAAAATTTCCTTTAGACAATCGAAAAACAAGAATTTCCCCATTATAACACATGAGCCTTTCTTGTTTATTAGGTAACATTGCTTGTTTGCTCGTCATTCCACAATATCACGTCTTTGTGTTGCTCCAAGTTTCTAATGAAAATCGATTCCATTCAATGGTTGTAAACCTAAAAATGAAATAAGAAAAAAAAGTCTATATTCCAAGTGCCTTCTCTGTACCAACTACTGTTGGAATGTGGGCTCACTCATGTGATCCTCACATCATTATGCCATAGGAACCATTCTATAGATGTGGAAATTGAGGCATGTAGTTTAAGGATCTTCTCAAAGGCCTATAGATAGGAAGTGACAGAGCTAGGATTCAAACCCAGGCAGCCTCAGCATGAGGGGCCCTGCGGCCTGTGGTTGCCACTTTCCCAAGGCCCCAATCCAGTTGCAGTGTCCTGAAGGCTCCAAACCTCCCACCACTACATTGCATCCTGGGAGGGCCAGCAGAAGCTGCACTGAGCTCAGAGGAGGCAGAGCCTGAAGAGCCAGCCAGGAGAAGGTTACCTAGGGATGCTGAGGAGGCAGAGTCTCTGAGCATCTTTCTTGAATACAATTTATTCTACATGCTTGCTGGAATAACTAATATACCTAATTTCCAGAAAATAAACAAGGGATTTGTCTATGGTTGTACTTTTAATCAATTTAAACCTAGCTCAAACTGACAAAAATCTCCCTAACTCCCCCAACCCCTCAGAGCTCATCACTATCTTCTTTATGAATTCTCTTTAACTTTCGGACATGTTAATGTTGTTGCAATGATCACAGGATATTATGCTTATTTGTAGGCCTCATATATAAGCTTGTGAGCTTCTTGAAGAAAAGGAAAAGGCTTATTTAGCTTTATATCTTCACCACAGCAATTGTACAGGTTTGTTAAACTGAATTGTTAACAAAAAGGGAAAAGGAAGGGAGGGAGTGAGGGAGAAAGGGAAGGAGAAAGGAAGAAAAGAAGATGATTGGCTGCTTTGTATCTGATGTCATAATCCCTTTGAGTTTGAAGAAAGCAAATTTAATAGCCAGTTGGTTGTTCTATGGCATCACAATTCTATCACCCAGTCATAAGCCATTTGTTCTAGATAAGTATAATGTGTCCAACATCAGAATGGAACAGGCTTTCTGAAAGTCCTTAGTTCTGTCCACTCTGAATTTGACCTACATTTGTCAATTGGAGAGATTTTTAATTTGGGATATTAAGAAGCCAACAAAAGATTAACAGAATCCACTCGGTGAAGTGAGAGCTGTGTATGTAATTTTGTTACATCAAACATAAATATATGCAATAAATTACAAGGATATATGGTGGGATCCTCATCATAATTTCTAGTTCTCAGTAAGGACAGTTGCAAACCCTCAGCACCTAAGTAAACTATAGAACTGTGCAGCAAACACAGATTAGAAGGGAAAAAACACAAAAGACTTAGCGAGACTTTTGAGAGTCACAAGATACCTCTATTTCAACCCAGGTTTCCATCATTATAGTTAGTTCAAAAAAGGAGACATCTTTGCCTTCAATCTTTTCAGCTCTGCTAGCTACATACATGGCAAATATTTGGCTTTATGAAAATGGTTACTGAAGGAGTAAGCTTAGGACACATTAAACTTTCGCACAGGCACAGTGGGCAAGCTCAATTTTGTAAGATACTCTCTAAGCACCCCAGGAGAGGACCATGGGACAGCATAAGGGCAGTCCTAGGATGAAGGATGTTGAAACAGATCTTTTTAGCACATTTAATAAACATTAACTGAATTTCTAGTGTGATAGAAACATCTACCTTAATAATAAGATAAAATTAGACTTAGTGTCTCACAATCTATTCAGGAGAGAGACACAACTATAGTTCAACGTGACAAATTACCTTAGAGTAAACATAAAATACTATGGAAACACCGATGCTTCCTTTACCTCCTCATCTATCCCTCTGAAAAAAGGATCGGGGGAAAGTTACAGAAAAAAGTGACATTTAGAGCCAGCTCTGGAAGGATAGAGAGTTCACCAGGAAGATAGAACAGGATGGACAGCAGCAAAGAGGCATAAAATTACATGGAGAGGCAGGGAATGATGAATGTGAGTCTAGTGTGATGACAGAATCAGAGAAAAAAAACTAAAAAGATAGACCGGGGTTCAGTGACAATGAGTCTTGTATATCGGACTAAAGGAAGTGATCTTTATTTTGTAGGCAGTAGAGAAGCAGCAAAGGGCTGTAAATAGTATATTCTTGTCTCTTTTTTATATCATGTAGGAGGTCCTAGAGGCTAACTTTAGAGGGGCAGGACTAGACCCAGGAAGAATACTTAGGAGACACAGAGATGAGAGTTAATGACATTCTTCCCTGGGATAGTGCCTGGTGAGCATTAGAGTGGACAGATGTCAGAAAGACTCAGGTACTAGTAATATTTTTTACCTAATGGAGAAAAACAATCCAGTATTTACCCATCAAAGTTACTAAGTACATATTATATGTTTGGTTGCTAATGTTTTCAGGATTTAGAGCAACAGAGTTGTACACATTGCCCCTACTACTTGTGAGCAAATTATATGTGCATGAAAGGAAAATAACACAAGATAGATAGTGTGTTAAGTATCAAATGCGTCTCATAGCAAATTGGTGCAATAACAGTTTTGAGAAAGAGAGAGAGAGATTTTTTTTTTGTAATTGACAGGAGGCAGTGGGGCTGAGGTTGGTCCTTAAAGATGGATGGAATCTGGAAGTATCAGTTCACAGACAAGACAGATGGGCAAGTAAATAAATTTTAATGTAGTGGGATAAATGTGACAATGTAGACATGCTTGAAGATCACAGAAATCAGAAATTTGTGATGGAGAGAAAGATTAAGAAAGGTTTCCCAGAAGACAGATCATTTGAGCTGAGTTTAAGCAAACAAATAGAAGAGGTAGATTAAAAAGAGAAATATTTGCATATGTAAAGGCACAGAGATATTAAGAATCTGAAGCATTCTGGCAAATAGATGGGAAATGCAAATACTGCATGTGGCTGGAGTAAAAATGAGTTTGTAGAAGAGGCAGGAAAGGAGCTAAAAGTAGTAGATGTAAAGGACCTATGTGCTAATACAAGGAGTATATTTTCACTGTGGAAGGTACTGGGAGAGGAATGACATGATCAGGTATTTTAGAAGGATTACACTAGAAATAGTGCAAAATGACTTCGAGGTTCCTGACTGGATGGTGGTATCCTTCTCTAAGGGACTCATGAAGAGCAGACTGGAGAAAAAGATTCTGAGTTCAGTCTTTGGATGTGTTGAACTTGAAGTGTGAATTTGTTTTTTAAGGGCCGCTGTAACACACTTGGTGGCTTCAAACAACAGACGTGTATTCTCTCACAGTTTTGGAGGCTAGAAGTCAGAAGTCAGCAGGGTTGGTTTCTTCTGGAAACTCTGAGGGAAAATCTGTTCCATGAACTCTCCTAGCTTCTGGTGACGGTCTTGACATTCCTTGCCTTGTAGACACATCACTCCAATCTCTGCCTCCCTCACATCAATCTTCTCTGTGTATGCCTCTGTCCTCTCAACTTTTAAAGATACCAGTCATTAGATTTAGAGCCCATCCTAAATCCAGGGTGGTCTCATCTTGAGATCCTTAACTTAATTACATCTGCAAAGACTCTATTTCCAAATAACATCACATTCACAGGTACCAGGGATGAGGACTTGGATGTATCTTTTTAGGAGACACTATTCAACCCACTATAAAGTGAATGAAGGGATAACTGTCTTCATGATCTGACTAGTACTCTAGCCTCGTTTGTATTTCCACGTGCTAATAAATACACTGCAGGCAAAAGGAAAGGTAGAATTAAAGACTGTGTTATATGGTAGAAAAGCAAAGACTTTAGTCAGATGAACCTAGGTTCAATCCTGCCTCTCTATTAGTTAAAAACTTAGTTAGCCTTTTAATCCCTGAGTCTTAATTTCTTCATTTGTAAAATGGGGATGATACGATTTATCTCCTAAGACTGTTGGGAGAATTAGAGACTGCCAAGTGCATAGTAGACTCTAAATATTATTTTAGGAAAAAAAAAAAAAAAGCTTGAATACATTTGGAAGTGACCATATTAAAGATGTGGTCATGTGAGTGTACTGGATCTCTTTAAAGACTATAGCAATTAATATCAAACAGTATAGTGAGATGTCCTGCCAGAGAGGTGGAGATCAGCAATGAGAAATCCATGAGAAGGTGATTTTTCAGATAGCCAAAGGGACATGTGGCATCAGGAAACTGAGTTATCAGTACCTCACCACCTAAGTGGGAGGGAAGTTGGCAAAATCAAAGCAGGGCTCTAGTCTTAGAAACTGGAATATCAGGCTATTTTCTAAGACATTTATTAAGTTTCATTACTATATTAGACATTAGAGGTAAAAGGACGAGTAAGACATGGACCTTCCAGATAGAACTCACCATCTTTTAGATGACATCAGACAGGTAAACAAGACAAAATACAATATGACATACAGAGCTACAAAAGACTAGGAGCAGAATTAAGCGAGGGACCAACTACAACTGCCTGTGGAAGCCTGGGAAGGCTTTAGAGAGAATGTGACATTTCAATGGATTCTTGGAGTATGAGTAAGAGTGTGCTGGCCAGAGAAATTGAGAAGGCCTCTCCAAGCAGAGGGGAAAGAGGCAAAACATAGGAAAGATCACCATACCCAAACTGGAGACAGGAACTAAAGATGTGTCAAAAGCCCAGTTATCTAAAGTTGAGAAATGGGATCAGAGCCAGGCTATTTACAGAGACTTACTGCTGATCCCCAAAGCCCTGGGCTGTAACTGATGGTCTTCCTGCCTAAGACGTTGGTTTGTACTGCAGATCCAGGCAGTAGTGAGCCTAGAGATGTGAGTCAGGCGGTTCTAGCATTTGGGAAAGAAGATACAGAGATTGATGAATGGGTAGGTACTAACATTAGCCAAAATCAGTGGAAAAAGGGAAAACTTTAATGAGGGATTATTTATGTGATTATTTAAACTTCACAACATTCCTGTGATGTAAAGTAGGCGGAGAAGTAAAATAATGACTCCAATCATTAAAAAAGCAAAACTGACCTAGCTCCTAGAAAAAGAAGGGTTTGCCAGCTGGTCTCTTTTGCTTCCTGC
>NW_006442508.1:7629788-7630438 GCF_000325575.1 Pteropus alecto | reverse complement strand
GTGCTTTACTAGAAGTGGTTTCAGCTGAGGAATAGTTCTTGCACCAAGGTTGCTACTGCCCTCACTGCATTTATATTTTTTAACTAAGAGGATTATTGGATTATACTGAGGACAGGGAACAAGGAATGCGTACTCTAGGTACTTGTACATATGAGTGGGTTCCTGGTGTGTAGTAAATATCTGTTAAATTAGGTTCCCTGGGATGCACACCAACACTATCTCCAATACTAAATGGAAAACCCACCCCAACGCCACAGAAAAAAAGCTCCAGACTTCACAAAACCCTCCAAAGTTAAGAAGCATCCCTGAAGTGACTGTCCTTGAGGACTCTCCGTTTTCAAGATTTTAGCTGGCTAACTGGCAGTAACTTGTTACCTTCTGTCCACATGATCATCACCCGATCTTCGTCCATGTGTACTCTCGAAAATGCCCTTTCCACCCAGCCAGAAAGACCCAGACCCATGAAGCCAGGAGGACGTCACGGCCGGGGATGGCACCAGCCGGGCGTGATGGGGAAGGAGGGGGAGAGGGAGAGGCGTCCTCACTACTTTGAGGGCGCCCTTTCGGGAGAGTCTGGAGGCGGCCCGAGGCCACGTGGAATCCCGGTGGGCGGGGAAACGTATCCGAGGCCCAGTCCGGGGCGCCGGGGT
>NW_006442508.1:7608016-7629414 GCF_000325575.1 Pteropus alecto | reverse complement strand
CGGGTCCCCCCCCCTGGCCCCGCCGTCCCTCGGCCGGGAGGAGGAGGAGCGGTCGCTGTTCTGAGAGGCCGGAGGCGTCCGTGGCAGCCCGGAGCCCGCGCCAGGACGTGCCCCGCTCAGTGGCCCGCGTAGACGCGGGTAAAAATAACCTCCGCCTGGAGCCGCGAGGCTCCCCGGACAGCAGCCAAGGAACAGCTGTTGCCTGGGTGTCAGCTCCGGCCGCTTGTCGTTCGTGTCATCCCGGGTATGGATATGCAGACATCCAGATTTCTCCTCCCGCTTTGGTTTTTGGAGAGTTAGTCTCCAGTAGAAAACTGTCTACTATCTGATTGGTCTAAAATAATTTTTAAAAATGCTTTATCAAGTAAAACCTGATCTATATTGTAAACCTGTAACTTAAGAATTGTTTAAAAGGCTATTTTTCCCCCAATCAGGCTATACATATGTTATACATATACTTGAATATGTGTGTTTAAATATACGTACACATACCCATAGTTACTAGGGTGGTTTGGTATAATAAAAATAATTTTCATTGTCACTTTTTCTTTTAACTGTTATTTCCCCTTAAAAAAATAAAACCTATAATGTGATAGTTTCTTTTGAAAAAAATCTCATTCTTCAACTTTATTTAAAAAATAAATACTAGTCAAGTAGCTAACATTCTGTTTGCAGAAAATCTTTTTTTTTCTTGGAAAAATTTCCTTGGGTAATTAACTGCTCTTAGAGACCAATTAGATGTATATCACTGAAAGAATCATTCTAAGCGACATAAAATATAGAAGACATGAAATCTGCCTTCAAAGAGTTTAAAGTCCAATTGCCTAATAAATGCAGAATAATCAGCTAAAGACAATAGGCAAACTATTGTAACAGTAAAATAAAATGAAACAAAACAAAATAAGAATGAGTGAAAGTGGAAGGAGACAAAGCTTGGAGTTGTTGAGGTTATGATTGTTCCTTGGCTTTCCTGCTTTCCTTCCTAATTTATCAGCTTCTGTTTTAGACAGTTCTTTTCTAATCTACATCACCTATTGATGTTCTTGAGATTCTGCTGAGATTATATTCTTGCTTCACACAAAACTGAGCAATGTCATCCATCCCTCAATCTCCACTTCAAAGTCAAGCATTTATGTCTCCAGCCCTGCACTTAACAGAATTTTCCACAGGCACCTCAAACTCAAAAATGTTTAAAACTAGATTGCATCATATTTACCATTAAAAGGGTTACAACTGTCCATTCACCTAGTTGACCTAGCTAGAAATTTGGGAGCTGGGCCAATTTAGGGGTGCTCAGAAGGGACCCCCCATTTGGCTTAATGCTGTGCTGTCCCAGGCTTGATATTTGGACAAAGAAACCCACATCATCTTTTTGCTCTGGATTCCACAAATTATGTAGCAGGTCCTACTTGAGAGTCATTATAGATCCCTCTGACATACTCACATCCACTCAGTCACCAAGTCTTGTCAGTTCTGCCTCATAACTCTGCTCCACAATCTTCATCTCCAGTGCCAAAGCTCAGTCAAGCCCTCATTTGAGAAACCTGCTGTTGATATCTTCATCTCTAAACTTCTATTCCAGTTCATCTCTTTTTGGTTTGATTTTGCTATAATTCAAATTCTATTGTATCACTAACCCATTTTAAATCTTAAATAGTTCCCCATCACCTTCAGGATAAAGTCCGTCATTCTTGACATGGTACTTACGTCCATTCATTTACGGGCCCCTAACCACATCTCTCATCTCAATTTTTGCCTATTTCCTATCCATGCCTGTATATATTTCCTATAAATGCATATATACATTTTTTATATACGTCCCTCTTCACTCTCCACATAAAGCTACCAAAATTAGTTTGTTCAGAAATGACCTGTGCTCAAATTTTCCATGCTGTTCCCTCTTTCTAGAATACCTTTCTCTGTACTTTTGCCTGGCTAACTCCTGTTTATCCTTCAAGATTCAACTGAAACCTCAGCTTTTTAAAAAAACCTTCGCTGATGCCCCCTTCTCGCCAGGTAGAGTTTCATTCCTCTTGTGTACCCTTTCAGTATCGTGTGCATTGCTCCACTACAGCACTTGCCATGTTAAACTGCGATTGGTAGTGACCACGTCTGTCTACCCTATTTGCCTCTAAGTAAGCATATTGAGGGTAGGTGCTATGTCTTGCTCATTTTAGTAGTCTGAGCATGTGGCATATAGTAACTCTTCAATAAATGTTAAATGCATTAAATGAATATAATAATGTACATGAATTGGCAGGGAAGAGTAAAGAATGTATCCCAAGAGGGATAAATTTTGCCCTATCTTTTCTGTAGACCTATTTTCAAATTCTAGGTAAGACTTACATCGCCCATCTATCAGCACTGTTACAAGTGTCTGTGAAAAGTAGAAAAAGGCACACCTCCCTTAAGGTATTTTACTGCCTTCTGAGAAAAACTACCAAAATGCACATTGAGCTCTAAAATGCCTGCAGCGTCAGTGTATCCTCATAGATGTTGCACTTCATGCAGATACACAACCTACACAACTGTATTCCACCAGCCTGATTTGTGATAAAAATCTGTTAAGTAGATTAAATTCTCTTCTATAGAGCCTTCTTTACTGCTTTGTGGAATTTTAAAATTTTTATCTGCCACATTACTCACAATGATTATTCCTGACTTTTTTCATAAGCCCTCAACCAGCCTCCTATCCTTGCCACCATAAGATCCCAGTAGCCCTGTCCTCTCTTTCTTGGCAGATGACTTTGCCTTTAAGATTCCTAGGAAAAAGAAGAATCTTTTTCCCTCCTTGGTGTGAACCATTTCAAGGAAATGAGAGCCCACCCTTTCAGACTGTCCTTTTCTCCTGTACTCTGTATCACTTTCCTGGCTCCTGAAGGATTTTGTTTCTCACATTATCCTTCCCTACTTTGAGATCTTTGGTCTTTGCCTCTCTTGGCATCTTTCCCTCTACCATCAAACATATAAGTCCTTCCCCAAATTGGAAGTGGGAGGAAGTACTAACAACAACAACAATAACAAAAGGGGCACAGTTTTCTTCTGACAGTACATAACTCTTTAGCTACAGTTTTCTCTCTCCTTTTTTCTCCTTCTGGACTCAAAAATACATGTATACATGGTGGCATCATTTCGGGACTAATTCCTACTTACGAATTTGCTACTCAAAGTTCATCTTATGGAGGCAGTTTCTGACAAATCAATTTCAGCATTAGTGCACATCCTTGATTTTCTTACCGTTCGTTGTATTTCTCATTTTCCACTGTTCCTGCACATGTAAAGTTCCCCAAGTCTACATCCTTGGCTCTTCTCTTCCCTCTATACTGTTTTTCACAGTAAACTGATATGGCCTCATAGATTTAACTTACCTCGAGGCTGAGGACTCTCAAATTTGTATCTCCTGACAGTCCTTCTCACTGACTTTGAGGGATGTGTTTATTTCTCATTTAGTTCAAATGCAACATATGTAGGTCATCCTGTCTTTCCTCCCACTGATTTCCACAGCTTGTATTGTCTAGGCTATTGATTTTGGCCCCTGAACATATAGAATCCTGTGTCGTATTGCTAATTATTTCATGTACTCAGGTCACATTTTTAATATCTAGAAGATAAGGACCTTGTATTTCTTTTGTATTCCTATTTATGTTATTAGTGTGCTTAATAAATACCTTTTTAATAAATGAATTTTCTCAAGTTCTAAAAAACATATAAATTGGATAGTATCCATTTCTACCCATTCCTTTTGTCTTCATAATATACCAGGATATTACCTATAGTGTCATTCAACCATAATCTAAGTTAGAGGTTCTCAAACTTTTTGGTCTCAGGTTCTCTTTATACTCTTAAAAATTAGTGAGGATCCCAAAGAGCTTTTGTGTATATGAGTTAAGTTCATTGATATTTACCATATTAGAAATTAAAACTGAGAAATTTTTAAACACAGGAATATATAAACACACATGCCATTAGCTATTAGAGCAATATCATCACATACAGTCATGTAGCCTCTAGACACTCCACTGTACATTCATGAGAGGAGAGTAACAAAGGAAAATAACATCTTAGTGTTATTTTGAATATAGTTTTTACCCTCCAGACCCCAGAGAGAGTTCAGGGTACCCCTCCAGGGATCCCCAGGCCATACTGTGAAAACTGCTGGTCTAGAATAATGTTAGCTTTAGCCAATTGGAATGACAAATAACAAAGTGTGTCACCCTTTCCAAATACTTTTCATATAAATGAATATACATAATTTAAAAAATTATTATAAATCATTAATAAAAACAAGATTATGCACTGTAGATGTATATGTCAACTCTCCCCCAAATGGGCTAAGTGTACGCTTTACTGAAGTGGGACTGTTCACAACTGAGAGCAGAAATGTGTATCGAGTATGTTTTCACACTGAAAGTTCTTCTCTGCTACCCCTCTAAGCACAGTAATGTCCTTACTTAGAGCCTGCAACTCAATGTGACCTGAATATTAATGGAAAATATATTACTAACCAATTCAGCTTTCTTTGATTATAAATATGCAATGCACTTAATAAATAAATGCATCAAAAAGAGAGAGTATAGCTGTTCCTATGTGTTATACTTTGTTTTAGCAAAGTTCCAATGGTCCTGTAAAGAAGTCCATGCGTGAGAAGGCCGTCGAGAGAAGGAATGTCAATAAAGAGCACAATAGTAACTTTAAAGCCGGATATATTCCAATTGATGAAGATCGCCTCCATAAAACGGGCTTGAGAGGGAGAAAGGGCAATTTAGCCATCTGCGTGATTATCCTCTTGTTTATCCTGGCTGTCATCAACTTAATTGTGAGTATATAGTACAGAATATTCTTTTTAATAACCATGGGGAATTTTTCATCTATTTTTCAGTGAAATCATAGACTTTGTTTCTATAATTTCTTTTGGGACCCTCTTACTTTCTGCTTTTCTACACATGTTTTATCTCTTACTGTGTTTTAGTGAATATGTATAAAAAACCTAGTATGCTAATATTGCCATGTATTATGTAGAAAAAAATGTTCATGGATTCTTTTAAAAGGGTATGATCAACTCAATGGAAGAGAGTTGATCCTTTGCCTAGATTATTTTGTTGTATTCACCTCTCCTAAAAAATATTATTCTCTCTGTTTTCATTCAACTCTTTCCATATTTAGTCTTGTCTCATCAGCTAGATTTTAAAATTGTAAACCCGAGGATGGCAGTAGAATGTTATATTTTATAGTTTTAAGCCTCCGTTGTCAGAAAATGAGTGGATCTGGTAGACTGGTTTACACTAAGGTGCTGAGGACCTGGCATGTTGCCTTTTCCAAAGGTATTTGCTTTTTTAATGAAGAAGACTTTTAATCCAAGATTGTAATTATCTGAGGGTTAAATTTGAACCCCTCTGGCATGTGTGTGGATAGATATTTTCAGAGCATGATTATTGGTGCACCTACCACTGATCGTGAATGTGGACTTTGGCAGTTCTAAAGTGATTCCATTTACTTTATTTTTGACTTGTAATACTCTCGAGCCAGTCCTTTGTATTTTATGTACATCTAAAACATTTGTGTCTAATTGTTTACTTAAATTGAAAAGAGCTGATACTTTAAATAGCTTTACTAGGAGCACATATTCTGAATTTATTTTGTAAATTTATTTTATTGAAAACTTTTAATGGCAGAATAAAGATATTCTTATCCCCTTGCTCTCTGAAAAGCTCATCCCAAAGGGAAAATGTCAAGAAACAAATGTCTTGAAAGAAAGTGGGAGTTAACTGAAATCCTAAACCATAATATATGAAGACAAAAAAATCGGAGGAGGAATGGCAAATAATTTATCAGAGAAGACAAACTGCTGTGTGTATGTTGGGAAAAGTGTTGCAGGATGTGTTGGCAAACGTGCTTTGCAAAATCCTGAAAAGCCTCAGGAATTAGAAGTATAAGTACCCTGAAAAGCAGGAGTGAGGCAGGAACTGAAAACAGAGTTTGTTTGAAAAATCTGTGGAAGGAGCCATGAGATCCCAAGCCTTCCTCTGCCTTCCAGCCAGCAGTGAGACAGCCACTTCTCCTAACCCTGCACAAAAATACACCGAACCAGAGAGGATTCTTTCTGCCTGGGACATTGCACAGAGGAGGGTAGGGATGGGTTTCCATATTGAAAGCAGGGAAGTCTGAATCCTGAGCACTGAAGCTCCCTTTCCCAGCCTTTCTTATCTTCATCCTCTACCTCCAGCTCCCTGACACCCCGGGCAAGAGATAACATGGGCAAAATATAAAATACCCTTCTCTGGAGAAAATGAAGCACCTAGAGAAAAGACCTGAAGATATTGACATTTGGCAGGTTCTAGTGAAAAAGCCACATGATCTTCTACTGTGAAGCCTGTTAGTCATAAGCCTCACCCCACACAGAGTACTTTTTGCAACCTCTTTATTAATTATGAACACTAAACTGCCAGGGATCAGTATATTTTTTTTGAAAACTCCAAGAATTAAAAAATTATGATAGAGACCAAAAACATCCAAACCATGGGGAAAGTAGGAATTCAGAGAACTGGAGAAAATGCAATGAATAACAGAAGACTTAAAAAAAAAAACTAACTAAAATCAATCGGTATCTTCGGAGAAATAAAAAGATATTGCACCCATGAAACAAGGATAACATGCCATTAAAAAGGAGCAATTAAAGAATAAGGAACAACTGATAGAAATAGATAGATGATAGATAGGTGATAAAATAAGACAAGATAAGATAAGATGGATATTGGAAGGAAGATAAAGAAAAGGAACTCTTCCAGAAAGTTCAATAAAATTAAAGACTCAAGGAAATGTAACATTCTGTTAACAGTAGTTTCAGAAAGAGAAGAGGGAACACACTGGGGAGAAAGTTATCAAATAAATAAATAAATTCCTGGAATGGATTGAAAACTACCATTTCGGATCCAACAGAATGCATAGAATAGACTCATACCAAGCCCATTACTGTGAAATTTAAGAAAACCAGAAATAAAGAGAAGATCCTAAAATCTTCCAGAGGAAAAAGAAGCAGTTTATTTTGTATAAAGAATACAAAATCAGAGTGGCATTGGACCTCTCAAAAGCAATACTGGAAACTAGAATCAAGAAAGCAAGGCCCTTCAAAATTCATAGAGAAAACAATTTCAAATCTAGAAACCTATATCAAGCTATACTATCAGTCAAATGTGAGGGATTATAAAGACATTTTTTGCCCATGCACACTCACTTCATATACATTCTTTCTAAGGAAGCCACTGGAGGATATGCACTACCAAAAGAAGATATTAAACCAAGAAAGTTGAAGACAAGGATACAGGGAACTGGGTGTCTAGAGGGAAAAGCGGGAGAAAGACAAAAGGAAGTTCCAGTGTGAAAGTGAAGGAAACGTTCATGCTTAGAGCTGCACAGCAGAACCAAAGGGTAACAGCCCAGACGGGAGCAAGAAGACAGGGGTTCCAGAAAGGTTTCCTAGGAGAGAAAAATAGAATTTATTAATTGTCTGAGAGGTTAGACTTCTAGAACGTTTATTGAGAGACATTTGACAGAAATGTTGGAGGGTTTGAAAAGATTTAGTCAGATTTTCAAAAGAAACTAAGTAAGCGAAAGACAAATATTAAACTGAGAGCCACAAAGTACAAGAAAAGAACTGCGATCATAGTACAGTATTTGGCTTAGCAGTGAATAATATTTACATGGTTCTAATACTGAAAATACTGAGCATGGATTTAACCAAAACTTGAGATTGGAGTTGGGGGAGAAGAAATATAAATGAGCTAAAATTCTCATCTGCTAAAATAGGAAATTAATAGATAAAACCTAAAATTGATGAATAGAGAAATGATATACACATATTATTTAGAAATATGAAGATAATTCTAAACAAAATAGCAAAAATTGTTGAAAGTGGTTGTCCCTGGATGAGATATAGAGGGGGTAGATGGAATAAGAAACTGCTTTTTTTATTAAAGAGCTTTTAGCACTTTTTGACTTTTAGCTATTTGCACTTAATACCTAGATAAAAAAATAAAATTCGTTTGTTTATAAGTGGAAAACCAACTGATATGTTCATCTCCCTGATAAAAGAGCTTAGAAAGTGTAATCCTTTGGCAATTATCTTTTCTATTTATTTTCCAGTTATGTTAAATGTATGCTACCTAATTAAGGAATGTAGTCAGCAGTACTGTCATGGCTAAGTGTACAGCCAGGTGGTTGATAATTGGGGATTGTTTCATAAACTATATAAATGTCTAACCAATGTACTGTATACTTGAAACTAATAATAAAATGAAATGCTTTAAAAAATGTATGCCATATATGCTACCTATTAATAGTGTACTTGTTTTCCTTTTTAGATAACACTTGTTATCTGGGCTGTGATTCGCATTGGACCAAATGGCTGTGACAGCATGGAGTTTCACGAAAGTGGTCTGCTTCGGTTTAAACAAGTATCTGACATGGGAGTTATACACCCTCTTTATAAGAGTACAGTAGGAGGAAGGCGAAATGAAAATTTGGTCATCATTGGCAACAACCAGCCTGTAAGTTACCATAGTAATTGAAGGACATTAAAGAAAAATTCTTTGTAAAAACGTAGAGTTGATTATTGGAAATGGATATTTTCCTTTAGAGAAAATTTATAAGTATATTTAATAATACTGTTGGTCTTAGAATTTATTAATATTAGATACTTTCTTAATATTCTAGATTTTGTTCCATGGTAGCACTTTCTGTGAAAGGTATAATTACTATAAGAATACATAATTTATCCTTTTCTTCTCCATATGAGGAAACCATTAAAAATAGCACCTTCCCAGGTTAGAATACCCTCTAATTTCTGGAAGTCTAGGAGAGAATATACTAATCTAATCAGTGGCAGCCCATGCCACATGTCCGCTATAACATGGGTTTTTAACTGCATAGAATGTCAGGGAGGTATCCTTACCTCCCCTGCCCATCTTCAGCCTCGATACGCCTGCCCTGTGACCCATGTATTTGTGCAGAGCAGTATAAGCAAATAAATATAAGCCCTCATTTAAAGAACTCTTCTCCCAAGTGGGTGGAGGAGGGACAGACAAATGCGGTTAAAATTATTTTAAGTTAGTCTATTATTATAAAGTGTTTTTATAATGTTCTTGATGAATTTTGGATGCAGTCTTCTTCAAAAACATATTCATGATAAAGTATATTTCTGAAGATTGTTTTTCAGCAAGGGACAACAAAGCTCAGTGTAGAAAAGAACAAAACTTCTATTACAAGTGACATTGGCATGCAGTTTTTCGACCCAAGGACTCAAAATATCCTATTCAGCACAGACTATGAAACTCATGAGTTTCATTTACCAAGTGGAGTGAATACTTTGAATGTTCAAAAAGCCTCTACTGAAAGGGTATGATTTATTTTCTTTGCTTTATTTATGAAAGAGAATTGTTGTCTAAAGCTACCAAGTGGGAGGGGAGTTTTACTGTTTGATATTGGTATGAAGTAAATTTCAGAACAATGGAAAGGATTAGTTCTAGATGTGTCATTAACTAGCTCATGTGTGATCATTATCAAGTCATCTCTCTTTATCTCAACATCTGTAAACTGTGAATGAAAACACTTGCCATTCATATTTAATAGTTGAAACTTTTACTCTTCTATCTCTGATAATAATTCTCATTTTAATTTAGAAATTCTTTTTACTACCTTTTTTTTTTTTTTTTTGGAATTTTCAGATTACCAGCAATGCTACTAGTGATTTAAATATAAAAGTTGATGGGCGTGCTATAGTGCGTGGAAATGAAGGAGTGTTCATTATGGGCAAAACCATTGAATTTCACATGGGTGGTAATATGGAGTTAAAAGCAGTGAGTATTTTTTAAGAGTTAAAGAGAATTATTAGATTCTTGGGTACATAAGTCTGTATGTGGAATAGTATGCAATTATTAAAAATGGTAATGTAGTTGTATATTTTTGATGTGGAATGATGTCCAAAATGGATTGTGAAGTGAAAGAAAGTTGTAAAACAATTTGTGAAATATCTCATTTTTATTTTTCAGAACGTAAGTATGTTTATAAAAACCTGGAAGAGTACGCCAGATGTCAACAATGATTAGCTATGGGTAGCAGGATAACAGATGATTTTAATTTAATTTCCACTTGCTTGTTATTTTCTAAAAAAATTTTTTTTTACACGATACCTGCATTATTTTAAAAGGGGGAAAAAAACTTCCAAAAGAGAATTCTGGAAGATTAAGTATCCATTTCATGAAGTTGACAGGCTTTTTTTTTTTTGAAGTTACAGATTTTTCATATCTCTTCTTGGATTTTATATCCAGTGATGTGAAAATCAATTAGCAAATATATAAAATGTATTTTATGTATACATCTATTTTAAAATAAAGGAAAAAGATTTTGCTTTTATTAAAGCTGTTGAAAAGTGAGATTTTCTTTGTACTTCACAGATTACATCTGAACTTTAATAGGTAACAAATTTATATATGGGAGCCATAAGTCCAAAAACACTTCACTTACTCACAATTCTGGTCAAAGCATATTTATTCAGAATGTCTTTGGACGCCTGCTGGATGCTACTTAACTAAAGCTAATTAAATTTGTTTTACCAAGCATTAAATGACAAAAGAGAACTTAAGGACTTAAAAATAAATCTTTCCTTTTTATAAATTTAATTTTATAGTTCTTAGGGAAAAAAAATTAAAGTTCTTTATCTTTCTTAAACAGCTTTTCCCCATAAAGCACATATTCCAATCTCTAAATAATAAAGATGAACATAAAATGTGATTCTTACCGGAAACTCGATAGCAGTACTGAGTAATTTTTACATATACAAAGCCATTCCTTTAAGAGTATAGTGTTGAAGAATGGGCACAGTGGGGCTGCTGTTCTCTGTACTGGTAACTCAAAGAAGCAATAGATGTGATAAATGGGTACCTAGCCATTAGCGAGTTACCTACATCTTTTATTTTTTCCACCTGAAAATTCTACCTGCTTTTAACATGACAAATATTAAAATACTTTGAAATATACATACCACACATATCGGATTCTTCATAGTTAAAGAAAAAGAAGCCCGTATTGAAAAGATAATTAGCTTTGTAATTCAGTTAGTATTAGTGGTTAGTTTTTAAGTGTATAGCTAATCATTAGAAAGAATTTTATCAAACTGCTTTTAAAAAATAACTGCTTTAACAATTTAAAGAAAATAAAATGAAATGACCACGAGATGGCAGCATTGGAACAAAATTGGAAAAGTTATCACTTAAGAATTATATTTATTCCATATACTATCACGTCATAGTCAATTAGTCATTCTCATTACTTCATAACCAACTTTCTCTCATTGCTTTAAATACTCTTTATAAGCTGATGATTCTCAAATTTGGAATTCTTGCTTTATTCTCTCCTCTGAACTACAGTTCACATATCTAACTGCCCTCTTACCGTCTCCATTTAATATCTAATAGGTATCTCAACCTCAACAAAACTAAAATCTTCATATCCTCCCTCCCTCCCAAACACACGTTTATTTCAGGGTTCCCTTTCTAGTTAAGTGGTACCCATCAGTCAGTCCATCAGTAAAGCCTTCAGGCTCTATCTTCAGAAGGATGTATAGAATCTGGCTGCTTTTTACTATCTTCATCACCACCACCACCACCATCACCATAGTGTGAACCATCATAATTTTTTCCTGCACTGTTGGAACAGCCTCCTAAGTGGTTACTGCTTCCTCTTTCTCCTTGAAGTCAGTTCTCCGTACAGCAGCCAGAGTAATCCTTTTAAAAGATCGTATCACTTCCCTATTCGGAACCCTCCAAATGGCTTTCTAGCTAATTCAGAATAAAATTCAGAGTCTATTCCAGGGCCTTAGATTTCTGGCCCCTAGTTGTTTCATTGATTCATCTCCTACCAGTACACCCCCTCACTCTTTCTGCTTCAGTTCCACTGGCCTCCTGCTTATTTCTAGAGCATCAGGCACATCTTCACCTTAGGGCCTTTGTGTGTGTTGTTTTCTCTGCCCAGAGTACTTCCCCAGTTACCCACATGGCTTACTCCTTCACATGATCCAGTTTCTGTTGGACTATGACCTTAACAGAAAGGCCTTCCCTGACCACCTGTGTAAAGTAGAACCCCAACCTAGTCTCTCTCTCTACTTTTCTTGACTTATTCTTCTCAAATGACATCCTATTTGTTTTACCCGTTCGTGTGTTTATTGTCTGCCTCTCCCCATTGAAATGTCAACTATGAGAACTTGGACTTTGCCTGTTTGTTGACTACCGTTATCGCCAGCACATAGACAAGTATCTAACACATAGCAGACATTTAACAGTTGTTTGTTGAATAAGTGAAAAGAAGGAAAAGAACGAAGAGAGAGGCTTAGGAATTCCTAAAAAGGAAGGGCCTACAATACAAGAATGTTCCTGGAACAGTGGAATACAGAAGAGAACCTCCAGGCAGTTTCCTCTGAGTGTCTGGTCTTCAAAATTGAATGGTCCAAGTCTTCATTTGAGGTGTTGCAAAAGCACTAAGATTTAAAATTAATTTCCTCTGGGAGAAAAAAGAGTTTTCTTCTCATTATCAGGAACTTATCAACTTTATTAACGAGGAACTATATTAAAACTCTCTTAAGACGTAACAAATGAAAATGATCTGAGACTTTGTCAACATCAGTCTTATTATCTGCTTCAGAATTTTGATGTAATTTTAACTGATTGAGAAATTGTGTTACAAGTGTATTGGTATACACTTGGACTTGTGTTACAAGTTTATTACAAGTGTATTGGTTACACTTGGACTATTACTAAGAGGTCACTAGTTGAATCTTGACATTAGTTTTGTTTTCTTTGTTGTTTTGGTCATGACTTTTTCTTACTGCCTTTTTTCTTGTTAATATTTCATTAAGTTTTGTTTATTAAATTTGTTCTAACCCCATTTGCAGAGGTAAATAAATTATATTATCATTCTCCTGACAGGAAAACAGCATCATCCTAAACGGAACTGTGATGGTTAGCACAACTCGTCTACCTAGTTCCTCCAGTGGAGACCAGTTTGGTACTGGCGACTGGGTGCGGTACAAGCTTTGCATGTGTGCTGACGGAACTCTCTTCAAAGTACAAGTAACAGGCCAGAACATGGGCTGCCAAATCGCAGACAACCCCTGTGGAAATACTCATTAGAAGAACCTGAGAGGTCATCAGTATGTTTATATCTTGACTTGACTTTTTTTTTAAGTATGCATGCAAATCATGTTTTTACAGAGTTTGTGATACCTGGTAATTGTTTTATCTGCAGAGCGCTACTGTATCTATTATATATAATCTCCATATTTAAAATGTTCTCAGAGAGCCTAAATTCTAATACATTTTATTAAGTTGCACTGATCTTCAAATTATAGTTCTCTAAAATAATTATCAGAAGTGAATAAATCAAAATTAATCTTGAAAAATGTATTTTTAAAATTCCACTATTCCTGTCTAAAGGATAAAGGGCTGAAGCAACTGTTTAAACTTACTCTAAGTAAGCTTTTGGTAACTAATGGGGATAGACCCACTTAAGATACTTAAAAGCTATGCCGTCAATAAGTGTTACATGCTCTGTCTTTTGGCTTCTAAGAAGAAAGACAGATTTTTAGTGCATTAACTTTCAGCCATATTCTCATATGCAAATGAAGTCATTAAAGAACTTCACATATGTGAGATAGTAAGAAACTATGGTTCCCTAGTTTTGCACTAGGAAGAAAATAGTCTGTAATAAAATGTTTATTTGTTAAATATAGATAAATATTAAGCGTTCACAATGTGGTAGAAATTAAAATACCATCTCAGCTTTAACTTTTAGCTAATGATAATAACTGTCATTTACTAAGCATCTTACACATCCTAGGCATTGCATATGTAATATCTCTAATTCTCACCGGAACTCTGAAAGTAGGTGTTGTTATCCCAGTTTTACCCATTGGGAAACTGAGGATCGGTTAAGGAACTTGCCTAATATTACATAGGAAATAGCAGAGTTGGGATTGAGATTTAGGTGTGAGACAAACTTCACTGCACCTGCCTCCAAATATCATGTTCTTTTCACTACCTGCACTGTAGTTTTAATTATTTAAAACTCTAGAAAGATAAACAAAGACTAATTCAAACTTACAGATTACAATCAAAGCAGGTATGCTTACTCTAGTTAAAAAATCAATCTCTTGTTGAAAAGAAAATGTCCAATTCCTGTTAGATTTTAAACTATCCTAAGCCAATTCCAAAATATACTATAGAGAGGTCCAATTGGCCTGATTATGGGTGACCCCAGTTTCCTGACTGTTGGGCCCTGGTACATCGGAGTACCTGAATTGGAATAAAGGGTTGCCAGAATATTTATACCCTTAGCCCTCAGGGCAACACAATAAGAAGTGGGGGGGCCATGGCCCCATGCAAGTCCTGCTGACTAGTGTGCACCATATAAATACCACTCTTAATGTGTATCATGCCTGGAAAATAGGTGGGAAGCACTAGACTAAACCGCAGAAGATAATTATTCAGGAGATAATACAAATAATTTTTAAGGAGGTATGAGACTTGATCTCTACTCCTAATATTTCCATCCCATTGCAATCATTTACAACCCTCAAGTCAGTTTGTTTTTAAAAGTATTTTACATTTAACTTGAGAGGAACTCTGGTATTATTAAGACATATACAACATCAGGGGCAGAGACTTCAAAGTTGTTTGCTATAAAGTAGGTCGTGGTCATAAATCATAGGCCCCAGTCCGCATTCAAGTATAACAGTATTCTGTCTTGGCCATTTTGAACTGTGTGGATAAGAAAATCAATCCAAAAAACAATTTGCATGCAATATTGTTACAGTTCTCTCTGACAGAAGAACTTGATGCTTTAGAGATTATGAATAGTCATTGAAAGATACTAAAATAGAAATTGATTTACTACATGGTACTGAGTGCAGCTTTTAAATGAATAAAAAAGAGTGAAATTTATAACCTCTGAGTGTTATTAGTTGTAGTGATATTCAGAAGCTATTTTAATATATTCAGTATCATTTAATATCTGAATGATATCCAGAAAAAATCCATTGGAATTTTCATTCAAATGCTCAGTATATTTTTTAATTTTAAGTTCATTAAATTTAAGTTCTGCTCTATTTTGATTTGTTTTGAAAATTTCTTTAAATAAATATTTTTATAAAAATTACAGAACACTGTTACAATGTATTATTTATTGAATTCATGAAATCTACATTTACTCCTCTTTGAGAAATACTTGTGTTTTTGATACATCTCCATTAAGTGCTTTTTCACTGAAATGTAGACCTGAAAAATTCAGTGGAAAGCAGATCAAAAACAAACCGTCCGTTTTACCTGCGACCCATTTTGCATAACAGCAAAGCTTCAGCTACCCATTCTCTCCTCCAGATAGTATTTTTCTATAAACTGTAATGTTAACTTTCCTCTTTCTGCTGATTGTTCCTCCCCTACATTGAGCACTGATGTGACAAGCAGCAGCCAAGGAGAGGTAGATAACAAAGACACCTTTGTCTAAAGAACTGCGGTACTTCAGAGGTGGATTACAATGGTGAGGGAGACAAATGAAATAAAAGCAAGATATTTTCAAGACTCTAATGGACAGATAGGAAAAATGCAAAACAACGCAAGATGGGGGCAGCCTATATATGGCCTGCAATATTTTAAAATATATTTATTTGTATCTTTTTTGCATCAGGAAAAAACAAATTTTGTATAATAGTTCTGATTATTAAAGTTGGAAGTTCTACCTATTTTTGAATGAGGTTTTTTGTTTTTTTTTTTTTTTTTGAGAGTAAGAATGTTCTGGTGTTAAACTTGACAAAAAAAGACCATTGAAATGCTGATAATTTTAGTAATCTTTTAAAAAGTGTTGATGGGGCAAAAATTACAAATCATGTCATACAAAAATCAACCTATAAATCTGTTTAAGATTGCTAACTTGAGTTTCATTTAATTTAGTTTGTAATAACTATTAATGACCTCTGTTTACAATAAAGATTCTGTCAATTGCTGTTAATTTTTTAATGGTTAAAACATTAGCAGGTTTCTACCTAATCGATACAAATATGATGAATTTAAACATAGTTTGAGAATGGGACATCATGAGTATTTCTGTAACCTCTCTGGAATCCCGGAACTCAAAGTTAAAAGTTGTACAGTCTCAGTTTGGATAGTCCCACCCTCTGTGCGTTGCAGAAGGCCTCTCTCCGGTGGCTCCTCCCTCAGTATCCCAGGGGAATGTGCACGCTGTCACTGTGGCAAGAGGCCAGAGCCTGGTAATGAAAGTGGGTGAAGGCTCCCACAGGGCAGGCTCCATGGGCAGGTGGGTGGAGCCTCACAGGCTGTCTAAAATTCCCACCTGGCTTGATCCCAGATAGAGACTCATTTGAAAACTACCTAAGGATCATAAGGTATGCCTTAGAAAGTATATTACTGTTGTGTTCTTTCTACAGCTTAAAAAAATATCCTCTTCTGCTTTTTTTCTTCTAATTATTTTAACTTCTCTTCCTTTTAAATAAGAATGGACTCTTTATTTCCTTTCTACTTTCTGTTTTTTCTACTGCCCTCTCCCTATCTCTCTCTCACTCTCTGACACACACGCCCAGAAGTTTTAACTGCTTCCTCATACTTCTGCTTGAATATGTCCATTTAAAAGATTTACATTTTATCTAATTGTTTTCAATTAACTCAGAAAATTTTTTTGGATTTCTCAGGGGTTCCTTACCTGATACATATAAGTTTATATGTAGAATATATAATTTTTCTTTATAAAATAATACCTTTCACTGTAAGACATAAGATTATCATTACCTAGCTCTTATGAACTCAAATCTATTAGTGAATATACAGATCTCTTCAAGTTAGAAAGAACCATGTCAATGAAAATCTTTAATTCATGTCCCCTTAAGAATAAGTATTTTTCAACCATGTGTTTCTCTTCAAGGCTGCAAAGTAATATGCTTATGAATTACTTTTTTTGTCATTGCTGATATTGTTACATTAGCTTGGTATACAGTTGTATATATAACGATTGCAGCTTTGAACATAGAAACAAATACCTTACTGTACAAATCAATTCAATTTCTGGTATTATGTAAGAGGTACACTATAAAAATAAATCACTTCTCCATGCTTCAGGGCACCTTTGCAGTTCATCACTATGTATAACCTGAATTTAGATGCCCTTCAAAATATGGGAGAATTGACCTAGTATGAAACCAAAGCTAAAGGTTACATGGTAAATTTCATTCACTTCATACATTCATTTATAAACCATGGGAAAACATATACGTGTGTGTGTATATACATACATACACTCAAAACTTATAGTTCTAGTCATTAAAGAAATCAAGAATCTCTTGTGAGTTAAAAACAGACACAAAGCAAAGAAATAGCAATGCAAGATAATACCGATATTCTTTCAAACCATGTTACTAACATGCATTCATTCATTCAATAACTATTTACTGCAAGATTTCTGAAAACAAACAAAATAGAGGCTAAAGCTAGAAAAAGGGTCTTCAGGCTACAGGATTTGAGATGTAAGGATATGTAGGATATGGCCGAAGAGAGGAAAAGGCAGTGAGCTTGGAACTGGAAATGAACTAAAAGCTAATTTTAGCATGAGATGTACACATACAGTTCCGTGCACAGCCACATCTTGTAGCTGTTCCACATGTACTTATCTAACTAGTTCACAAGTTCAGCCAGATAACGTAATCTTGAATGTCAACCTGAGGGGTTTGGACTATAGGCACGAAGGAGCCCTTTGAAGATGTTGAATGAGGGAAGAATATGAGGAAAACAGTATTATGGAGAAATAACCATTCAGAATCTCAGGCTGGACCACGAAAGAGGACAGTCGAGAGGTAGTGGCAGGAAAAACAGTTAAGCCACTCTAGCATTTCGGATTAGTGATGAGAACAATAGTGCCAAACCCATCAGAACAAAAAGGGACATTTTGTTGCAAACCTACATACTGAATAATGTGGTTGTTTGTATGCTCTCTGGTTTTTTAATGGAATTTAGTTTAAAACAAATCTCAAAAGTTAATTTTCTTTAAAAAAAATTTTTGTGTATATATTTAGCCATTGAAATTTGTAGATACTTATTTTAAAACTTTCAGTTGCTTCCCAAGAAACTTTAGTGACAAAGGTACTTGATATTTCTATATTTTATTATATCTTAATGGTTATGAAGCAGAACATCTTTTTTTATAACTCATTTTATTTATGTTGAATGTATCTAAATGATTTCAAAAGGATTTGAAAAGTCACAAAGACAAAGCTTATAGTTTTTCTAGTCATTAAAAAAAAATCAAGAGTCTCTTTTTGTGAGTTGAACTTTCAACCCATACAGTTCCACAGTTTAGTGTATTTGATGGCTTGTCACTCACATAATAAACCATGTGGCTGATTACAGTGTCATAGATAAGCATAACAGACTTTGCTCAGTACTCAGGACCAGCAAGGAAGCAGAAACATCTTTAATCTTGATAGGATTCCCTCACTCCAAAGCTGACTGCGGTGGATGATTCTGGAAAAGCAGACACAGAGGTGAGGCCAAAGTAAATATGTATTTTCTGAAAAATCAGGAGAGTTATTTTTTTAGAATGTGACATAAATGTAACTGTATACTTCAGCTATATCATTTCGGTAGCTACATTTTAATGTCTCAATTTCTAAGAAATTCTAAGAAACTTCTAGGAAATCAAAGATTCACTTACATTGGCAATCAAAGCAAGATAATTTTCTTATATCTTAAATCTAAATTAAATTTTCTGCTTTGCTGTTAGTTTTTACATAAGTTGTTATAAATAAGTCAATTCATTTTCCTTTCTCCAGGCACTATGAAAAACCTATGTTTCAGAGTCATTGCCATAGCTATAAGTCTTTATTTTCCTGGAACAATGACAAACCCAACAAGAAAAAGCAGTATTTTATTCAATTCTGAGTGCCAATGGAATGGATATCTTCTGACAAATTGTTCTTTTACTGGAAAGCCTGATACATCTGTGGACATATCACAAACAGCAGCCACAGTGGATGTAAATTACAATTTCTTTAGGGTGCTCTTACAGTTTCCCACGAAAAATGAATGGAATATAAAACATCTGGACCTCAGTAACAATCTCATATCGAAAATAACCATAAACCCTCGTGCACATTTACATGCTTTGGAAATATTAACCCTCAACAATAATGCCATTCACGCCATCTTGTTGGCTCTACCTAGTCCTAAGTCCTCGTCAATGAAACGCCAGAGAAGCAACTTGAGAAATGGGCTTCTATTTCTGAAATTGCTAATTCTTCAAAGAAATAAACTCAGTGACATTCCCGAGGGTAAGTACAATCTTAAAAGATGGACTAGATCAAGAAACAATGAGTGTGTGGAGAGTTAATATTTTATGTCAATAAGAATTCCATGTTTGTTTTCAGTTTTGAGGAAACACCTGAAAGTAAAACAATTTGATAAGAGCAAATATAATAAGAGGAGTTTCTTCACAGAATTTGCAGTTATGTGGAATTTATGGTTGATGTAATTTAACCTCCCATTACTATAATTTAATGTTATATGAATTTGTCGAGAGACACTAGGAAGTATGTAAGTGCTGAATAATAATACATGATTTAAAATTATCTACTTTGATTATCATATATATATATATATCTGTGACTAAATATAGAAAAGCACTGAGAAATAAGTTACTTTTAATATGTATTACAAATCAGATTTAATGTGTTGCCATATTTATAATTTTTTTCTTAGAATATTTTTCGTGTCTACTTATTGAGTCATCTTCCAAATGTAGACTAGAAATATGCTAATATTATACATTAATATGTAAACTTTCTCATTATCTAATAAAAATCAGAATTCCTTACCTTGGTTTCTAACAGGATACTCCACATACCCTCTTATTTTTTTCCCCACATACCCGCTTATAATAACTTCTCATCAATTCTGACATTTAATAATCTACTACATGTTGGAGTTCCTTAACTAATCCACAAGTGTTTTATTTAGAAATGAATCGGGTTCATTAGCCAGAGCTTCATTGGCCCTGTTTGTTTCTTTTTACATTCAGGAGTGCTGGACGATTTCCTTTCCTCATTTGTTTTCAGTCTTGGTCACTGTTTGCTAAGTACTTACTTTGTATAAGACACTATGCTAAAAAATAAAGTGTAAAAACATTAATATTTTTCTCTATCTCAAATTATGCATATTTAGTTTTTCTCATTTTTCAGTTCTTTTTATTCTTTTTCTCTAGCTTCTGGTCTTGTTTTAAGCATCATTTTGACAATAATAGCCTGGCAGGAATCACTATTCCAGCAATCATATCAGCAGAATTATGTGAGAAGGGTAGGAGTCTTCTCTCCCTGACATTTTCCATAAAACATTTTATGGAAAAAAGTGTAATAATATCAGTGTAAAGTGTAAATTAATTGCAATTTGTTTTATAATTTTTATTATACTGCTCTTATTATAAAAAGAATACCTGTTAGTTGTAGAACATTAGGATTTAAAGAAAATTTTTAAGGAAAAAATTAAAGTCCTTCATGTAATATATACTCTTGAAGTTTTTCACATCTACATACGTATTTTTATTTGAAATGGATCATGTTGCATAATATTTTATAACTTGTATTTTCATGTTACAGAATATTTTGAACATTTTTATTTAAGCGATCTCATAAATGATATTTTAAATAATTTTCATATATACATATAACTGGTTTAATCAAACAACATTTAAGTTCTTCCCCTTCTGTTTTCTGTAACTCTTTGATGAACATCGTTATAGCTACTCATATCCATGATAACATATGTTTTAACTAGTATGGTTGATGTGAATCTCAACCCACAAATTTAAGTGTACTAGAGATCTAAGCTTGTACTGTCCATAACTCAACGTAGTTTCTGATTCTAAGCCTTCATTCTCCTAGGATCAGTTGGGGGTGGGCTGTAAGGTACTTGTACTTAACATAAATCTTTCATGAGTTTTCCTGTGCCTTTTTCCAGATTTGTACTACAGCTCTAGAATCTTATACCCTGACAAGGTATCAAAGTGTGTGTGTGTGTGTGTGTGTGTGTGTGTGTGTGTGTGTGTGTGTGTGTGTGTCCCTTACATCTGCTACCCAAAGAACATTTCCTTTCAGTCTTTTCAGTTTGGAGAAAATTCTTCCCCCTGTTGTTTCTTCAAAATCATCTGTCTGGTTCCAGAAATTCCTTTCCTCTAAAGATTTAGGCCTTTGGAAAACAAAAGCCAGAAAGGCTTGTAGGCTCCTCTGTGTTGTGCCTTGCAATTGTGCCTCCCCTGGGACAATTAACACAGAGCCTACTTTCTGCTTGAAAGAAAGGGAA
>NW_006442508.1:7582528-7608002 GCF_000325575.1 Pteropus alecto | reverse complement strand
GAGAAGAGAGAGAGATAAAAGATTAATATGTCAAAATATTATCCCACCACAAGAGTAAATAGAGAAATGGTGATCATATCTCCATAAAATAGATGAATTCCCCTAGAGCTAATAGGAGGTTAGGGCAAGTACAATTTCATTTAAGGACCAAATATACCTATAAAATGCAGATATAGCCCCATCTTCCTTTTCTGAGTTAAACTCTGCCTCCCAAAATATCAGGAAAAAAAAGGAAAAAAAGTGAAATTAGCTAATCCTGTATCTGAAATTCCATTAGAATTCCAACAAATGAAACCATAGATGAATGAAACAGATGGGTGATGGAAGTCCAGTGTAAGCCCTGATCTAATTGGATATAACTCAGAGTTCTTTTATCTATAGCATTTTGTGATTTGAATTATTTTCCTGAAATCATCATACGTTTTCAGTTTTTACTGGGTTGAGTCCCCTCTAACATCCCTTCCCATTTTATGGTTCTGTGACTATGGCTGGATAACTCAGACTTTGAAATCTTATTTTGGAGAAGAAAAGCTGGTAAGAGAAAGGTGCTGTCTAGAGTGCCATGCTATTTCTGAGCTTTTTTGATTCCTTTATTCTAAGCCTGTTTAAAGGTAATGTCTGGATAATGTGATATTTATTCATAGGATTGTTGCGAAGAGTAAAGAAAAATGTATCTCAAGAACCTAACTTACCATAGTATTTGGCGTAATAAATGGCAGCTATTAAAATATGTGAAAAGTACTTTGTAACCTTGTAGTTTGCAAATATTAGTTATAATTACTCCCTTGGCACAAATTGAGAATAACAATCTGTTTAGAAACAAATAATAAATTTGTTTTTGTCTAAGTCTCACGTTATCTTTTAAAATGTTAAATAACTATTGCAGTGAATGGGACTTCTGGCCCACTAAAATTCATGAGTCAAGAATCGTTTGCGTCTACTTATATAGGTGTTTGCTTTCATCTAAAATAATAACTTAGAGATATCTGAGAAAGCAGAAATCAAGCAACTGGACTTGTAGATATGTGTACCTTTATGAATCATGTACCACATATCTTAAAATGGTGACAATTTATAGAGCCAATGAAAAGTCACTTTCACTCAGGAAAGCCCACTTCTGTAAGGGTGAAACATCACATTGACAAATCCAATGTCAGCTAATTCGCTGTCTTCAGAGTCAACTGTGACGTCACCACTAAGCTCCATGTTGGGAAAACACCCAGAGGAGGTGCCAGCCAATGCAATTTTCAAAACAGAAGCCGGACATGAATTTAACCTTGATCATTCTACGTCCCTCCTATATTTTTGGAGTACAGTGTTAATAATGGAAAAATTAGTTTAAAAAATTAAAAACAATGGGATGGGTCTCCAGTTAAACTCTCCCAAAATTAAAAACAATGGGATGGGTCTCCAGTTAAACTCAAGCAGTCTTTTCAGAGTGCCCATAGAGTACCTGGAAATCTGTCAGACCAACACTTATTATAATTCCAGTTAGGCTGACAGACTAGTATGACAGCCTGACACTAATTAACTTACAAAATTTCAGAATCCAAGAGAGAAATGTGTTAGAAATGAGATGAAATAATACCTGATTTTGAAATTGGTGGAGTAAAAACACATAACTAGTGTATTGTAAAGACAAAAATATGTTGTATTCTTTTCATTTATAGGGAATTAAACATTTTATCCTGATTGCTGTTGGATTGTGGAAATACCAATAACCAATGTTTTCAAAACCAGTTCAGGTTATAAAGTAACAAAATGCATGCATGTCATTAAGCTAATAGGGCAAGGTCTTTGGCTCACCTGTAGGGCTGGCCTTATGAGTCAAGTATCTTACCTAGGGCCATTCTAGACTCTATTCCAATTCTTAATACTCTTTGAACTTGAAGCCATAACCCCTGAATATCATCATTTCCTCTGTTATCAGGTTATCACACTTGGGAGAGCATTTAAGAAGTTTATAGTCCAAAAGAATGTTTCTAAGATGGTGTAATGTCTGGGCATACCTTCTGTGGCCTTTTTCCTATTAGACACTGAGATAATTTCTTGGAAGTAATAAAACTGCTTCTGGCCACTTAAATGCAAAGACTAATCAAATTCTTGCCTCCAGTGGCCTATGTGATCATTAGCAAGCAGTTCAATAAATAATTTCATCTCTGCAAAAGTGCCATCGTATTTTCCTCCCAACATTCAACTCTCTTCTCTTGAAACATAGAATCTATTCACTGATACCCAAGCCCCAGCCATTCATGCACTTCCCAACCTCTTTCACTCAACATTGATTCACCATGCAAAAATTTTAAAAGAATATATTTTCCCCCATTGAGAAATGTGGCCAACTATCATGGAAGAGTTTACTCAAATTTCCCAGCTCCATCTTGAGAGACCCTAAACAACAAGGTCACACCTCTCATTGTCTTTGAATCAGCAGGCTAATCATAGCAGGTTATTTTCATGACATTGTTCTTGGAAGAAGCCACAAGAACAAGCCCCACCAAATGAGCATATTTCAAATCTTTACTCACATCATGTCTGCTAACATCTCATTGGCTAAAGCAAGTCACATGATCAAACTCAACTCAGTAGGATGGGGAAATATATTCTGCTCACAGGGAAGTGAATATTTGCTGAACAATAATCTAAACTGTTACACCCTACTTGCACTGAGTTCAAAATACTTGAAGATCATAGTAATCAAAGATAGATCTCAATTCCACCTGTGAGAAACAATTTTTAAGAAAGGAAGCTGGGCCATGGAAACCTTAAGTGATATATCCTGATTCACATCAAAGATCACAAACAGAGCTGAAGTAAAACTCAATATCTTAAGTACCATATTTGCTATATGACTGACACAAGTAGAATCACTAAACAACCCCCAATACATTTGGCAATTTTATGTATTCCATGGCCCGTATCTTTCTCTTGTGTAGAGAGCCCTACCTCAGCCTATTTTCTCTTTTCTAAATTCAAGTTATCTTTCAGGGCGTTGCTTATGTCTTTTTTTTTTTTTTTTTAAGAAACGTGCATGGTTAAAGGGTAATGTTTAAGAAAGCTGAGTTTCTAAATGAAACCTGATCTCATGGATACAGAAGACAATCTGATGAATGCCAGACAGAACGGGCTGGGTCTGCATGAAAAGGGTGAAGAGATGAAGAAGTACAAACTAGTAGTTGCAGAATGGTCACCGAGATGTAGATTACGGCATGGGGGATGTAGTCAATAGTACTGTAATGGCTATGTGTAGAGCCAGATGGGTGATAGAGTAATCGGTGGAATCACTTTATAAATTATATAAATGTCTAACCAATAGATTGTATACCTGAAACGAATATAATTTTTTTTTTTAAATCTGAGTTTCAGTCCCAGCTCTACCTCTTCAGCCACCATGAGGTAGGGCAGGCAAGTTCTTAACTTCACTGCACCTAGGTTTTGCCTTTTGCAAAATGGTAATAACTCCCAGGGCTTTGTGAGTATTAAAAAGAGATGTTGGTGAAATGCTCAGAGCACAAAAAGGGTACACAATTAAATAGGGGTTTTAAATAATTTCTTCCCTGCACTCCAAAGCTAGGCATGATCTCCCCTCCACTGAACTCCTAGTGGACACATTCAATTCAATTAATATTCAGTTCGTATTCAATTCACTGAGAAATTGCAGGAACCATAAGTTCACATCCCTATATAGGCCAGGCAGGTATCATGAAAATGTTAAGGAAACTATAGCTTCTTTCACATTGGTGTCCTGTGTTGCATTTTTTTTCTCACAAACCCATATATTTGCATATTAAAACATATAGGAATATTCTTCACTCCACAAAGACACATTTTCTCCAGGGTGGAAATACTGACGTGCCCCATACAGTGGGGCTGACCAGGGGATGGGGCAGAACACGAGTCAGCAACGGCCATGTTAGAAACCAGTATGGGAGTGTTTCTTACTAGCATATGCCAGTCGAATATCAGCCTTGGTTCTCTCCCATTTTTTCAAACATGCAGGCTTTGTCGTCTACCCTTTGTTTTCCTATTTTTGATAGAGTCATGAGTACAAAGAAATATTCTTTGAGAAGTGCATATTCATTTAAAGCAGACAGCCCTCATTCAGCTCCAGACAAACATTGTCTTATGCCAGTTGGAACTTCCAATCTTTCAAGAGAAGCTAGAAATGCACATTTTTTGTATTGAATCATTATTGTTGGCTCAATAAATTTTTTAAATCTCTGTGCAGTTCAAACACTGTAACCTGTGGCTTATTGGATGCATATTATATTCCAGGCATTGCAAGAATTTGCAAAGATATGAATTCTGCCCTTAAGGGACTAGTCACCTGACGGAGCAGATAGTCCGATGATCAGGGTATAACTACTTTGTATTACTAGTAAATTTTCTTGTGTGTATTTCATATCATTCAACCAGTTGTAAGAATGCTGTGCTGTATTTGTCCTCAGCACCAAGTGCTTTGTTCATAATGTCCTGATCGAGTTGTCCTAATGATCACTGGCTTAGTCTGTACAGTCTGTATCATATGAAGTGAACATATGATAACATAGATGTACAGCCATTCCAATTAAGTCATCTTCTCTCTGCATAATCAGTCTCACAGTAAGTACCTTGCAGACAGTAGGCAAGGAATAAACCTGGAATTGAACCAACCTGATCTGTTATATAGCAGTTGGTTAAAGACACAGACTACATGTGAGAACAGAGCAGAAAAAAAAAGTAAAAATGCAGGGCTCCTTTGCGAGACTCATATGGGAAACCAAATTTGGAAGACTGCTAAGACTGGCACTTCGTTCTCAACCTTTATTTTCCATGCCAAACCAGGGCCTCCTGGTTATTCTCTGGAATCACGTGAAATACAAAGGCAGAGACAAAAACTCAATTAGATTATTTTGCCAGAACACAAAATCTAGCTGTAACTTATCACCTTTGAAAATATAAGAATGTCTAGATAAAAGAAAGAATACCTTAAAACTCAAAAGAGTTCATCCATATAAATAAATCATATAAATATTATCAAATAAATATTATCACATCTTACAAAGATAGATTTTTTAAATTCATACTTTTATGATAAAAATTGGCATAGTTTACCTGCTTCCAGGCCTTTTTCTCTGCTTGTTCAAAATATGTGTATATGTTTGCATATGGCTATTTTTTCCAATAACATTGGAATTATACTCTATACTGTTCAGTCAGTTCATGTTGATCGGCCCCTATTCTAAGACTACATAGTGTTTTATAGTATTGACATACCATATTTTCTTTAACCACTTCTCTATTGAAAACCGGTTAAGGTTGTCTATGATTTTTCATCCTTACAAACAATGGTGCAGTAAATATCACCAGTTTATATTTTAATTTGCTTTTTAACTTTAACAGGACTATGGAAACTGAAGTCATTGCAGAGTTTGGATCTGTCATTCAATAAGATATCACAAATTGGTGTGTCTGATTTTCACAACTGCCTGCAACTGGAGAACCTCTATTTAAAGAGCAATGAGATATTCAGAATTCATCCAAGAGCCTTCAAGGACCTCAAAAAATTACAGGTCATAAAATAATTTTTACAATATTTCGAATATGCAAACATATGGGCAATTTACCTTAGAAAAATATGTATTTTGAAGAGTTTCTTCATGACCAATAGTACTATTAATCAGAAAAGTAAGTCTATTTTGAGATTCCCCCAAAATTGCTGAAGTCTCTCTCTTGTCTTAAAAATGAGAGGCCTCAGCAACGTACATGAATTTTACTCAAACATGATACTCAGCATCAATAATTGGCACATTGTTTTTCTAAATCAAATTAAAGCCAACTCCAAGTTTCCACTTGCCAGTTGGCAAGAAATTAAATCTTTGCTACTAGTGAGGCTCCCTCCCTGAGCTGCAAGGTCAGCAAAGATTCTGGGGGCCTTAAGCAATCTGGAACACTTGGTGAGGTTCCTCTAAAGCAACTTGGTCGATGCTGAGATGTCACTAGCCCAGGACTAGTGACCCTGGCTTCCGTCCCAAAATTGGGCATGGAATAACAAAAGTGATCATGATAAAAGCTCATACTTCTATGGCACTTCCCATGTGCCACATACTGTTCTAAACGTCAGCTTCTTATTGGGGAGAATCCATGTCACATTTTGGAGCAGCTTGGCCGTTAATCTCACTAAAGGGGTGAGGTGAGGTGATGGTGAGGAAGCCCCAAAGCTCCAAAACTCTGCTCTGGTTTTGGCAGCTTCAGTGCCTTCTCCTCCAAACACTTTCCTCTACTCTCCTCCTCTTTGGGGGATGTTGTAAAATCTCCCCTCGGTGCTCTTTTAGAAATACCAGGGTGGCCTCCAGAGTGGCACCTTGAGATGCCTTGGGGAGAACTTTAGTCCCTCAATCTGTAACCACCATCCTTATACAGGCACGATTGTTCCATAGAAACATAATGTGAGCCACATATGCCATTTCATATATTCTAGTAACTAGATTTTAAAAGTAAAAATAAGCAGATGAATTTCATTCTAGTAATAATTTATAAACTAATATACCTAAATGTTATCTTCCACACATGCAATCAGTATAAAAATTATTAATGAGCTATTTTACATTCTCTTTTTCACACTGTCTTCAAAACCTGGTGTGTATTTTTTACACTTACTGCACATCCCAATTTGGACTGATGTGTGGCTAGTGGCTGTCATCTTAGACAGCTGAAATTTCCCCAATTTTGTGTAAGGTGATATTCAAAAATAGCTTCAAGATAAATCTCTAACTCCCCCCTTTCAACCAGAATGACTCCCCAGATTCCCCCTCTATTGAAGAGTAGCTAGTGAAGCAATGGTGAGACTCTGGAGTCAGCTTCCTGGGTTTAAACCTAGACTGTCACTTACTAGCCACATGATCTTTGGCAAGTTACCAAATCTCTGTGTGCCTTTCCCATCTGTAAAATGGAGATGGCTTGGATTCTTTATCATAGAGTTTTGTGACAATTAAATATTTTAATACATATAAAGTGCTTCGAACAATACTTGGAACACAGTAAGCTCTTTATAAATGTAGACTATGTATAGAAATTCTAAAGTGACCACAGCACCCTACTCTTTTAACATATAAATCTGATTATGCCACTTTTTTTTTTAAGCCCTTCTAAACTTTCACAAGAGCCCGGCTGCTGCCTGCCTCTCCAGGCTCATTTCAGCTCTCCCCATTCTTGCTGTACTCCTGCCTGTTTCCACCTTGAGCCCTCTCCACTTGCTGATCTTTTGCCTGGAAGAGCTTATTAATTCTTCCAATGTCACTTTCTCAAGGATGCCTTCCCTGGGCCTCCAGATTGAATTAGTTGCCCTTTTTTACACTCTCACACAATATGATATGCTTTTTTCACATTGCCCTTATCAGAACTGAAACGATTCAGTTTTAGGTACGGTTAGTTGTTATGCCTATATCCCCACGTGGTTGTCGGCAGGATTCATAACCCTTCTATAAGACAGTAAGCTCTTTGAAGACATACATCACATCTATTTTGTTTTCTAGTGCTTAGCATATGTCTAATACATAGCACATATTTAAAAACACTTGTCGAATAAACAGAGGAATGAATGAATGATTGATGATCATGGATAGGTGTGTTAGTTATCTATTGTCGCATAACAAATTACTACAGACTTAGCAGTCTAAAACCACACACATATATTATCTCACGATTTATGTGGGTCAGGAATCCAGGCAAGGCTTAGTCGGGTCTTCTGCTAAGGGCCTCTCAAGAGCCTGCAGTCAAGGAATGGGCCAGGACTGGAGTCTTGCCTGAAGGGCCAACCAGAGAAGTACCCATCTCTAAGCTCACATGGTTGTCGTCAGGATTCAGTTCCTTGTAGGCTGTTGGACTGAGGGCTCGATTCCTCCTTGGCTCTCAGGCTAAGCCTGCCCCCAGTTCTGTGCCATGTGGGCCTCTCTACAAGACAGTTCACAGCTGTCAGCTTGCTTCAGAGCCCAAAGGAGAGCGCCTACTAGTAAGAAGAACATTATAATCTTAAGTAATGTAATCATGGAAGTGACATCCCATTATTTTTGCCATACGCTGTTGGTTAGAACCAAGTCACAGGCCTCACCTACACTCAAGGGGAAAAGATTACCCAAGGGTGTTAACTGGGAGGCAGGGTCATTGCAGACCATCTTAGAATCTGTCTGCCACGGTAATTATTAGCGTAGATGAGAAAGCCCACTTAACTTGGCAGTGCTCCCCAAATCAGCACAAACAGGTTGTCAGATTGCCTCAGAACCTCACTTAGTATGTTGTGTACTGATTATAAGTATATCTGTATGTGTGATTGCCCTATGTTTGTTTTATTTTCTATGCATTTTTACTGTGCTTTATAAGTCTTCTTCAACTCACAGCACTATAGGCAAATGAAAAAACAACCCAAGAATGTTTTAAATCATCTGTAATTCTCAATTCACCTGAACTGCCAAGAATTATACAATATCTGCTTTATTACTCCTTCTACATGTTTAGCAATAACTTAAAAACTGGCTTTGGAACATGATGAACATATTTGGTACCAGAAAGCTGCAGATTAAAATAGATGGTTTTCTTTTTTCAGGAGACGTAGTTAATACTTACACTACACAATATGTCATCCCATGTTGTATTCTTCTCAGAAGCCAGATAGAGTTTTCAGAGCACGAATTCATCACTTTTTTAGATAGAATAAATTAAGTTTCACTGGCATTTCAAATTAGCATTACTTTTTTTTTTTTTTATCTTATTCCATTCTTCGTAGATTCAGTGATTTGTGTAGCAACATCATATGGTTCTCTCAATCTTCCTATAATGTACTCTTCTTTCAAATAATGGTGGATGGCTATTTCTTGTGGTTGTACTATTGGGTTTTAATCTTTTCTCAGAAATTATTTCTTCTGAATCATTTTATTAGTTTTCTGTTCTGTCTCCAGTTTTGCTTTCAGATCCATGATTTGTAATATAATAGCTGCTAGAATGAAAAAAAATGCAGATGTGCATTAAAAAAGAAAATAACTACTTGAAAAACAGGCTATCTCACTCTTTTTGAGGAGGCATACATAAGAAAACCACTGATCCTAGTCAAGGCTGGGCCAAAGCAGTTTTTTTCTTCCCAGTCTCAGTCTCCTACTTTCTAGCTTTGTCAACCTTCCTTTGGAAATCAAGACTGCTTAGTTACCCAACACTGGAAAAGTCACCCTCACTACCTAAGTTCAGGGAGAATTCTGATTCTATATGTAGTGGCCTTGGTTATGGTGCTGTTGGATTGTTTGTTTGAAGCAGCTCTTCTTAGGAGTTTATATAACCCAAGGTATCAATGCTGCTTTTTCCCTGATGTTTATAAAACAATTGTCCTAGGTAAGATTCAGCCTCTCTGGTTTTCACCATAGCCCTCTTTTTATTTCAGCAAGGTTTGCATTCTTTTATGATTTTCTCTTCTTCTGATAACCATCTGTCCCTCCCCAGACCCCAAGACCACAGTCTGGTGCCTCATGCTCCAAGCTTCTGCCACCCAGGCCTTCGCTCAGGCTCCAAGAGGGTGTGATCTGGAGTAAACTGCACACACTGTGAAGCCAAATCAGATCTCAACTCTGCCACTTCATTCACTCATTTCTTTCTCTATTATTTACTGAGCACCTGCTATGTACCAGGCGCTATTACTAGGGGCTATGTGGGATATACTGTGTGACCCAGCCCCATTTCCTACTCTGTAAGAAAGGGGGAAACGAGGAATCTGTTGGGAGGACTAGCGATAATCTAGGCAGAGCACTCAGCAGAATGCCAGTACGCAGCAGTGCTTTGCAAACGGTGGCTGAAGCTGAACCTAACTATGCTTTCCCTGCTGTATCATGCCACTGCCAGTGCCAATATCAACAGATCATTCTCTGTTTCTAGTGCCACTAAATAGCTTTTTTTCCGTTTCCCCTTCACATCTGATTAGACTAGAAAAATTAGTCACTTGTGTGTTTTAAGTAGCTGTGGATGCAGAGAAATGTACTACTACCCTTGAGATAATACTCGATGCAAAAGACCTGTCCTTGCTACTTCTGGTCAACCACAATTCTTCTGTGTTCCAGTCCTCATCATCCCGTATCTTCTCCACTTTCAACATCGCCATGTATATAGATGTTCTAGACCTTGTATTTAATTCTAGACCTTGATAACAACGGAGAGTCTAGGTTTTATCTAACAGTACAAATCATAACTCATAGGGAAGAAGGAAGGGAAAATAATTAGGCATCTAATATAGGCACCACACTTAAAGATTTGCATACATTTAATTCTAACAACAACCCTGGGAAGTAGGCTCATAGAGAGTAAAACAGTTGCTGAGGTACACAGAGTTGTTAGAGACAGAGCAGAGATTTAAACCCACTACTATTCTCTAATTCTCAAATCTGCACTAAATTCTTATTGCCTCCATAGACCTATAAACAGTATCTGTAACACATTTATTGTCTCTAAAAGTCTTTATCCTCAGACTGTCCTAAATTTCTTTCTCCTTGGGCAGGTTGTAGATCTCAGCAACAATGCTCTGACCACCGTCCTGCCTATGATGCTCATTGCTCTAGAACTTCCCCATCTGGAGGCCGACCTGGCAGACAACCAATGGCAGTGTGACAATAGTGTGACAGTCTTCCAACATTTCATTTCTGAATCTTGGAGGAAAAACTGGAATGTAATTTGCAACAGGTCTATAGGTAAGTCAGTAGTTCCTCTTCTCTCTGAAAAGATTCCAGACAAAATGAAAAAAGCACACGAAGAATTTAGTCCCATTTGAAACAATGACAGCAAGAGTGCTGATCCATGGCATTAGTGAGCCTTGTGCTGTATCATAGAACGATTGCTGGTATCTGTTTTCCTCAGTTAATAAATTATTCTCTTCACGTGCTCAAAGAAACCTAGCTCAACTGCTTCAGAAACCAGTAGATTTGATCAAAAACAGAATTTCACAAGAAGAGGATTTTGTCCTGAAGCCCTAAAATATCATACTTTTATCAAAAAAAAAAAAACTTTTAAAATTTGAAACATGATCATTTAAAATGTTTGCTAGCATTCTAAAAATATAATCCTGTACATACACAAAACATACATATTTCAAGGAGATATTTTTCCTTGATTGTTCCCTGCCACTCCCTAAAGTTCTGGAAAGCTTTTTCTATTACTATTTTGGCTAAATCTCAAACTCCTAACTGGGGTATGGGAAGTCAGATTTTGTTTTTTTCCAATTAGAATTGACATTCAATATTATTTTATGCTAGTTTCAGGTGTACAGCATAGTGGTTAGACATTTGTATAATTTACAAAGTGATCCCCCAATTAGTCTAGTGCCCACCTGACACTATACATAATTATTACAATATTATTGACTATATTCCTCATACTGTACTTCACATCCTTGTCAGATTTTTTTTTAAGTGAGTTCTGGACTCTGTTCTGTTCAAGACTGACATTAAAGGAGAAATAGCCATGCATACCAGGTTTAAAAGAAATCCAAAAAGATCAGAGAGATGTCTCAATGTTGTCAGCCACACTTGTTCCCTTCCTCTCTAAGAGCCACGACTGGCATTTTGAGTGTGAAGGGGAGAATGTCAGGAGCCAGGTGAGAAACCTGAATATCTTTGCTATTTACCAGCACTGGAGAAAGGTAAAGAAATGATAACGTGAACATGGGTAGGGCTGAGGCAGATTTTGCAGGGAGCTGATGAAATGTTCTCACAAACATGTAGTTGGTTAGGATACGGAAGAAAGAGAAGCAATGAGGCTGTTCTGGCTTCTTTCCTCCTGTTGGTCAAGAAGCCTAAGAAAACACAAGCTCCAGGGCCTGTGAGCGGCAGACCTCAGCCTGACAGCCATGTGTAAATGTGTGCAGAGCCATATATATAATATTGGCATTAGATGATCAATCAATCAATTAATCAATCAATAAATCTCAGTAAAGCTGCTTATCATCGTGTACATTAAATACAGCTACATAAGGACTGAGGGCTCACAGAAGCTTTTAAAACCACTGGACTCTCATTTCGGTGTTTGTTCTCACCCTCCCCTTTCAGAGAATGAGGAGGTGCACCGGTGGGCTCCCAGAAGCAGAGCTTCCAGGGAAACCCACATTCCTCACACTAGTCCAAGTCATGTGAAAAGTCTCACAAGGAGCAAAGCCGAGAGGAACCGGGAAGGAATGTACATGCGCTTTTCCACTCTGGGGGAAAAGGCCCATGCCAGCTCTGATACCAGTGAACAGCAGGGACAGCCGTCACAATGGGCAAGGAACCCCCAGGATGAGCAAGCTGCTGGCAGAAAGGAAGCCACTTCCCAGGACCTGGCCCTGGCCGTCTGCCTGGCGGTGTTCATCACGTTCTTCGTGGCCTTCTGCCTGGGGGCTTTGACAAGGCCTTATGTTGACAGACTGTGGCAACAGAGATGCCAGGACAGAAGCCCCGGTTCAGACAGTGCATATTCCAATGAGGGCTTCTACAATGAAGAGAACATACAGCATCCAAGGGTGGATCTGCGCCAAACTCGCCATGATCTAAACCTCTATGAGAATCAAGACTCTTTCTTGGGGACGGAGGTCAGCCCACATGCTGCTGTCATTTATGATAGAACTCTAGAAATGAGCAGAAAGGAGCCTGGCAGCTGGCAGAGCGAAGAACAATGCAGGGGCCACACGCGGGTAGGAAGTAGAGAGAATAACAAGGTTCCAAATGACAGTGCAGCACGGTCTGTTCTTCAAGGAATGCAAAATGCTGGGAATAATGCACAGGTTTCGGCAGGACAGGACCACACCTACAGGAATGATATTCTTGGAATAAATTATGAAACTGTGGCCCAGGACGATTTTCTCAGTGAGCATTCAGTGGGCATCCCTGTGCTGGCTGGCAGATCACAAATGGGCTCTGGCTCAATCCATAAGAATTCAAATGAATTAGACCCACCGCTCTCAAGAGAAATGACAGCTGTGCTCTCTAAAATGCAAACACATACAAGAGCTCAGAGGACTGGAGAGAGCGAGGAAAGAGAGGGCACTGAACAGTTCCCTTTGGAGCTGTCTAAGGAAATGCAGGTGAGCACTTGCATTAGTTTGCTGAGCGCACAGCAGCAAAAGCTCAAGGCAGCCCGTGCTGAGGAAGAGCCGTCCACCTGCTACAGTTCGGCCACACTCAGTGACCCAGGAGATACGGACTCGTCCCCACCAGTCATTCCTCCCGAATACAGTGGCCTACACGTCCCTCCTGCTAACCAGGAACCAGTGCAAAAACATGCTCCTTCTGACACACAGTACGAGCTGGACACCAACTATGATTCTGATGAAGGGTCTTTATTTACTCTAAGTTCAGTAAGTTCAGAGGACGCAAGAAACATGACTGAAGGATGGGCAGATGGTGAGGAGAGCTGTGAGCCCCCGAAGGAGGAGGACTTGAGAATGAGGAAGGCCAATGTTACATCATTCGAGAGTCTTGAGGACAATATCGCCTTCCAGAAGTTTCAGGAGAAATGTGAGAATCAGGAGGCTTGTTTTGAAAAACCTCTCTTTTCTGGTCCAGACTCTGGTTTGCGTGAGAGTCATCTGGAAAGTGCCTCTGACACCACTCAATCTGAGGGTCCGTTGACCTTGCCCGGATCTCTGGGTGATAGTCCTTCCAGCGATAAGGCCCCTGGCACGTTCATTTATGATCATGTTGCAGCTCTTCAGTCCGAGGCAGCAGAGTGGCACTGCTCACTTAGAGACTTGGAATTTTTCAATGTGGATATTTTACCACAAACACCACCATGTTCTGCTGAAGTTTCCTCAGACCCTGATAAGAATGACTATCGTGAAAGTGACTCAGACATTTGTACCTACGAACCTTTCCTTCAGGGATCAGACACAACCCAAAACAGTATTCCTTTCCAGATCACTACAGGGGGAAACTTAAGACCCTCACAACAAGATTCTGAAGGGTGCAACATGAATTCCAGCCCAGTGGACACTGACACAAATGAGGGGTTCATACGTCCTGTTGCGGACTGTGGTTCCAGAGAAGACCGTATAAGCCAAACACAACAGCTACAATTCTGTGGTGATGAACCAGCTCATCAGTGTGAAAGAGGAGAAGGGGAATATTTTGAAGAGGGTCCCAAGAGCCAGGTACCACTATTACAAGAGCCTCCAAATAAAACTAGTTCACTAAGAACACAGGAGCCCTTCAGTGACAGAGACTGGGGTAGATATTCAGAGGAGAAACTGTCACAACTGGAAAAAGATGATTCTAACTTTTATACTCAAATGCAGACCGAGAGCAACCTGATGGGAGCTGGTTCTCTAGGTGAGGACTGGCTCTACTATGACAAAGACAAGGACATTCAAAATCAAAGGGAATTCAAGTAACATCTTTTAACACAGATTGAAGCACTCAGGTGGGACTGCTGAACAGATTTTAACAGATTCTGCACCGAGAACAGCACAGCTTTTGGGAGGCTGATCACGAAGCTACAAAATTGGAGGGATTCAGAGCAATTCTAAATATTTTTTAATAAGTTATATTAAAAGAGGGATCATTTTGTAGAACAAAGTGTAAATTAAAAATTTATTTCAAGGAGAGAAGAGTTGTTTTTGTTTTTGTTTTTGTTTTTGTTTGTAAAAGTAGAAGGGACCCCACCGCTTTGTTTTTGCTTTTGTTTTTGTTTTTGTTTTTGTAAAAGTAGAAGGGACCCCACCATGATCCTTGCTATCCCTTCCTTGGCCTAACTCGCCCCTGGGGACTCTTGGGAGCTGTTCTCTTTTTTCCTGACACTTTCTCCTTTTCTTTCCTGATGCTTCTCCTCTGCTTCTCCTCTGCTTCCTCTCTTAAAAAGCATTTTTCAAAAGTCTGTTCCTAGTCTTTCTTTACCCTCTCCTTAGACCCCAGTGCTTCACAGCCAGCTCTATACAGATGATGCCCAGGTCTGCATGACAAGGCTCAATCTCCCTCCCAAGCTCCAGACTCACATTCTCAACCCTAGTTGTACAAATCCACATAGATCCTCCTGGTACCTAAAATTCATCATTTTTCTTCACAGGCTTGACCTCCTATATTCTATTTCTTGGTCAATAGTATCATGACATCCACCCAGTAAAGCTAGTTAAAATTTCTGACTTATCTCTGACTCCTTTTCCTTCGTTTCCTGTGTCTGAGTAGCCTCTAAGCTCTGTGCAGCAGACGTTCCTATTGGTCTCTACAGGGAGACATTTAGTATGGCAATCTAGATGGGGGCTAAGCAACTTATGTCGACCAGTGTTTGCATAGAAAGCAGCTTGTTTTCACCTACAGTGTATATTTTGGGTAGATTAGGATGGAAGGTGATTGAGTTTGGGGAAGGGCCCTAAGGATCCCCCAATCTAACTGTTGGCATCACCACCAGTCTTCCAGGCCCTAGCTCCTCAGTAACTCTCTTAATAAGCTCTACTCTAAACCCCCAAATAAGGCACATTTCTTATCTATCACCTAGATTATTGTAAGCCCTCTTTATGACCTTTAGTACTTCTCCTGGCTCTCACTCACCCCTGAATAATATATCCTATTCATCTTTCCACTATTCAACTTTTGATAGCTCCCCATTGCCTATATATAAAGACCAAATGCCATGATCGGGACACATCCTACCCTTCCAATTTCATCTCATGACATTATCATTTTGCCACACATTCTATATTCTGGTTTACACCATTTCCATAAATTATTTATTCATTTATTTTAGCAAACTTTTGAGGCTTTCATTGGTCCTTGATTAATCTCCTTGCCTCCGTTCACAATTACTATTTTGAAATTTCTCTGTTCTTAAACTTTTACTGAGAAAATTTAGGCTATCAAGAAGAAACTCCTTCATTCCCCTACCCTAGAGCAGTAAACATTTTACTATCCATAGCTACACTCGCCCCTTTCCTCTAATCCAAGAAGCAAGCGTTCTGTGGTTGATACTCCTTTCTGTCTGCTTTCACTGTAGTCCTGGGCGTGGGTCCACTTACATTCCCCATTCCGGTACATCCAATCCTTCCCTGTCTAATAGCTCCTTCCCACAGGCCAAAAGCATGCTTGAATCCCTCCAACACCACTCTGCAGTTTCCTCAAATACCACAGCTAGGATCCTCGCAGGAGCAGTTAATGACTCTGCTAACCCTTCAAGGCACTGTGGTCAGGCCCACCGTCCCTTTAGCCTGTGCTAGTAGAGGTTGCCCACAACCTACGAATGCCATGTGGCATGGACCTCATGCATAACATCTGCAGCATTTGGCACTGTAGACCAGCAGGCCCTGACCTTTTTGGCACCAGGGACCAGTGCTCCTATGAGGATCTAATGACTGATGATCTGAGGTGGAACTGAGGCAGTGATGCTAGAGCTGGGGAGTGGCTGCAAATACAGATGACGTTTTGCTCACTTGTTGCCGCTCACCTGCTACCGTGCGGCCCAGTTCCTAACAGGCCATGGACTGGTACCGGTCTGTGGCCTGAGGTTTGGGGACTCCTGCTGTAGACCATTCCCACCTTGACATTCTGTTTCTGTGGCTTTGTGACATGACTATAAATGTGAGAAGCCCAGCAGGACACAGATGGCAAGGAACAGGCGTGATTGGAAAGAGTTGAATGAAGGAACCACTTGGAAAGATCTGGACAGGATTAAGGGAAACTGGCAAGGGCAGGTGAAGGACCTGAGAGCTAGCAACAGGGGAAAGCCTTTCCCACCCTTAGGCCTGAAGAGACAAAAGGAATTGCAGCTATAGGTACAAAGCAGAAACCATGATCTTTGGTAGAGGAACATAGCCACGAACAACCCACAGTCCAGCAGGAGAAAGCCCAGAGAATAATCACTTCTCTTCTCGCCCTTCACTCTCCTGACAGTGCTTCCCAGTGGCTGACTTCTGAAAGCCAGAGGGTCGGTCCACAGAGGTCACTCTTCCAGGCCACAGAGAGGAGAAAGGTAGAAAGTAGTTTCAGAGGGACAAATGGAGAATATTCAGCATGTACTTTGTTCTGATTCCTCTTCTTCTACCTCTCTGGTCATTCTCAGGCTCTTATTCTACCTTTCCTTTCTACGTTCACTTAAATATCCATGTGTCCCAGGGCTTGGTCCTGAACCTCTTGTCTTCTCACTCAATTCGCTTTCCCTGTGTGAGCTATCAATTGCAGTCCTCCCACCATCACCTGATTTCTGATATTTCCTGTAACTCCAGCTGTAAATTTTTTCTGGCAGTTCACACTCACATCCCTCTGCCTATTGGATATCCCCATAGACACTTCAAACTAAATGTGTCCAAAACGAAACTCATCAGCTGCCCCTAACCCTTTCCACCCACCGTACCTGATCCTCTGTGTTCCATTTCGCTATCCGCCCATTGCTCCATCCAGTACTCCGGAAGTCATTCTTTGAACTCCCTTCTCCTCACTTCCCACATCTAACTCATTGGTCATTAAGCACAACCAAATCTAGCCCCTAAATATCTGTCAAATCCATTCCCTCCTGTCTGTCCACACCATCACAGCTTTCGCACTCACCGTGACCCCCCCACCGGATCTTTCATAACAGCCACCAACTGTTCTTTACCTCTGTCCTACGTCCTACGTGCCTTTATGATTCTCACACTACAGCCAAGGGGTGGTTTCTGAAATGCAAATAAGGTTGTGTGGTTCCCCTGATTAGAGTCCATTCATAGGTTAAGGGTTTTCTGTTTCTCTAAATTTCCACATAGCTCCGTCTCCAGACCTTTGCCCATGTCACATCTGCCTGAGTGTTCTTTCCAACCCCACCCATCAACCCTCCCCAAACCAGCCCTCCTTTAGCTCCGTAGCTCCTGCTTAGTTCTCAGGTTAATCAACTACCTCCTTACATAAGTATTGTCCTTCACAGAGGAGAGCTTACACAAGTAAAATTAAATAATGATTTGTGTGATTATTGATTTTATGTGTGTCTGCTCCCTTTTTATACTATAAGCACATGAGGACAAAAAATGTATCTCATCTCCCCAAAGCCTTCACCACATGTCTTATCATTTTTGTCTGTGAGCTATCTTCCATGGAGCCCCTTTCTGTGGAGTTCAGTGCCAAGCAAACCTCCTATGCAGGCCAGTCACCAGGTAGCCTCTGTCAGGGCTCTATGACATTTGCTGATTTCAGACCAACTTCTACATAGCTTTACGGATTGTGGTGGAAAAAGTATGAGACTGAAGGGAGTGGGATCGCCACGGAGACCATTGCTATAATTTGGGCATTTGTTACTGAAGTGGGGAGGGAGGACGGAAATGAAAGGACCAACTGGAGAAACGTTGTAAGGGAAGGATCCACAGTGGTGATTGACTAACCCAGTGCCTGTCATATAGTGAATACTGAGTATTTGTCAAATACATGAATGAAAGAATGGAGGGTGGGAGGAAGGGAAGGAGGAGGTAGGGATGGTAGAGAATTCTGCTATAATGAGGTTCAGTAGATCTTTTTAAATCTAGATAATCCTGTCTATGGCCATGCCACCCTGAATGTGACCGATCTCATCTGATCTCAGAAACTAAGCAAGGTCGGGCCTGGTTAGTACTTGGATGGGAGACCACCTAGGAATACCAGGTGCTGTAGGCATTAAAAATAAATAAATAGGTAAATAAGCAAGCAAGCAAGCAAGTAAAGTAAGTGAATGAATGAATCTAGATAATCTTCTCTCCACTAGCACCTCTTTTACCTCCATTGACTTGCTAAAGAAACAAGGTAAATTGTCCTGCAGAGTTTCCTACATTCTGGATTTGGCAAATTACTTCCTCCTAGTATCATTTTATTCCATCTAAGATTTAGAATTCTCGTTGTTCCTGTGTCCAGAAGTCATTTCTCTATTACTTGCCTGTGAAAATCCCACTCACCCTTTAGGACCTGGCTCTAAAGCTGCTCCTGTCTTTATGAAGCCTCCCTTGGTTGTTCCAGAATCAACCTTCCTCATTCCTGTCTCTGTGCTCCCCAAACACATACCTTGTAATTCTATTTAGCTTTTATTTCATTCTGCTTTGAACTGCGTTATTTTTCTGACATCACTGTGTCTTGGTAGATGTCCCAGGATAATCTTCGGGAGCTTGCTCCTTCCCTAAAATCATGTAACGAGACTTCAGACATGCTTTCTTTAGTCATCAGACTGTCCTCCAAACATACCGAGACAAAACACTGGCTGATGAAAGTCGGTTACTAAAGAATAGCGTAGATTTAGGTTCTAATATCACATTTGACATGTAAGCATGGGACTGACTTTTTGCCTAATACTTTTAATAGGGTTGGTGGGCAGCCCAGGCCCTCAAATCTGGCCCTTCTTGATGTGGGTCAGGATTACACCACTGACCCCCTAAAAAGGGAGGGCCCCTTGACTTTCTCTGCAGGGTAGCCCTGCAAGGCAGCAGGGTGTGCACCTGCTGGGAGGCTCCAGGCTGTCAGAATGACCCCCACTTCCTGCTTTTCTCTGGAGCTCCACCCAGAAGGGCTGGAGGTGGCATCAAAGCTTCCTAGGGGTTTACCCATACTCATGGGGCTGCACAAAGATCCACACCTTTAGAGAAAAAAGAACCTGCTCCCAATTTTATTCCCAGAACTGGAAAGTCGGTCCTTAGACTAATGCAACCCGTGTCCTAGACTGTAAGCGCATTGAGAGAAAGATCATGTTTTATACATACCTCCCACCCTCTACATTCCAGTGTCAAATATGGAACAGAACGTAAGGACAGTCAAAGTTCAAATAACCCTGATGTGGTGAATTATTTCATCAAAATAGTAAACATAAAGCTGACTCTTCAGCTTTAATGAAATGTAGTTAGATATAGCTAATAAACAAAGAGAATTGGCAGAGCCTTAACCAACTCTGGGTGGAGGTTTGTTACTCACTCAACAGCCAATGAGCTGGAAGCAGGGAGCCGTTGATGAGTTCCCGCAGCTGTTGCCTAGAATCTGCTGTCGAAATTATAGATGCTTTTCTAATTAAACGTAAAGTTCTAAAATGAACAAAAATGAAAAATAATCTCTCAGTGTCTACTTTAGAAAAAAAGAACATTTTATTAATTCTAGATATTCCCCATAAATTCTTTGCATTCGTGTAAAGTCAAGTTTTTCTCTATACTTAATGCCCTTAATAACTAGTATAAATATTGCAGTCATTTCTGACATCTCATTGATTTAAAAGCTCGTTTCCATTCAAATGCAATGCTTTGACCATTTAAATAGCAGTTACCTGAGTATACCTAGAGTTACATACACGTTCATTGACTATTTTAAATTCACTAATTATTAACATTTTTGCCATATTTGCGTTTTTGCACTATCTTACTCTCTTTATAAATATAAACATATATACATTTATGTATGTATATATATGCACATATATAGTATTTTATCTGATGTATAAAATTTTATATGTATAAACTCATATAGCTATACAAGGTATTCATTAAACATAGAAACATAGGTGAATACACATAATGTTGTCACAAATATCTTCAGCCTGAAAAATAATAAAACAGTATTACCTGTTTCCAGACTCTGGACAATTATAGGTACCAAAATCACTATTACACGTTTTTGTTTCGCCTCAGCATCAATTTATGAATGTTTGTCACATTCCCTGAACACCATCCGCACACTCTTCAGTAAGAATAAACTTCTGATGCTGGATGATGAAAAATAATGTTGATAATTATGCAGGGAAAGACAAATTCGCTTCCTTTTTTTTTTTTTCTCTTCAAACTTGTCATTCTGTTCTTCCTTAGAGATGATATAGATAACTGCAGTGACTTCCGGGAAGCATTGTTGCAACTAGGAGCAGTTTCTAGGAGAATAATGAGGTCAGAACTGGAAAGAGCCCACTATTTAGTCCAACCTTATCCTGTAGATGAGGAAACTGAAGCACAGATTAATAAATTATGTGCCCAATGCCACCCCGCTAATTCTCGTTTCCAACCAGAAATCACTTTGGACAGCTAGCATTGGCGAGGGAGATTCTACCCTTTCCTCTCCCACCCCTGCTGTTTGTCTCCCCTCTGGCCAACTACCACCCAGGAGATTTAGAACACATTCTTCCTAGGATATCACAGCATCTTCCAGACACTCCTTCACAGGAAAACCGGCTACCTGCGGCAGCAAACGTGGTGGCTGGCATCCTCACTGCTCCACTCACTGGGACAGGTGGTGGGACCCAATGACTGGATGTAGCCCTGTGCTTTCCACAGTCCCAATCCGAATTTCCCTTTCCTGCTATCTGAGGTGGGCTTCACGAAGCCAGCTTCAAGAGTCAGGGCTTCCAGTTCTCGCTCTCCGCTCTTTGCTACTCTCTCGGGATCCCGGGGAGCCCTGAGCTTCTCCCTCTGCTGATCCCGCAATGGCTTTCCTCTCAGGTCACCTAGGCTTGCAGGGAACCTCTACAGCCACAGGAGCAATAACAACTAAAACAGCCCTCAATTGCCCACACCCCTATATATATCATAATAATATATGTATATACATATATATATACATATATATATACACACACATATATATACACACATACACACATACACATATATATACACATATCTACATATATATGTATAACATATTAATATATTCTTATATATTATTATGATAATATATATTCTTATATTATTATTATAATAATATATTATACATATACATATTACATATATATTTCAGCCACTGGAGTGTGTGTGTCCTGGAGTTGTTCCTGTCACAGACAGTCCTGTCCCAGTGACTCCAGGGCAGTGCCCCAGTTTGCTCTAAGCCTAGCTTCCCTGCCTCCTCCCAGCACCAGTGGCAGCTGCAGGCTGTGTGCCTCACTCCCCCTCACAGGGAGACTGGGCACAGTACAGGACCTCAAGAAAAAAGAAGTGCTCCACTCAATGTCTTCCGTTTACTGAGAGAGAATATCAGCCAACACTGCTGGCTGTGACTCTGAGTTTAATTAGAGCTGCCAGATTTAGCAAATGTAAAAATACAGGATGCCCAGTTGAGTTTGCCTTTCAGGTAATCAACAAATAATTTCCTGATATTTAAGTATGTCCTATGCAATACTGGGGATTTATTTATATCGAAATATTATTTGTTGTTTATCCGAAATTCAGTTTCAACTGGGTGATCTGTATTTTACCTGGCAACCCTGCTATTGTAATGTTCAAATACTAAAATGAACTGAAAAATCTTCCACCCAAGGTACTGAAAGAGTCTGCAGTTCGGTAAGGATAGAAGAAAGCAAATCTTGCTGAGCTACATTTGCTGCAGCAAAGAAGTGATTAGATGTCTGGTATGTTCTGCATTAGGCATTAAGCACATGCCATCCATGCCTACAAAAGTGCCTCCCTCAAAGCCTAGGTAATGATTTACAAAGCAATAAACGTGGAAATTCACTCATATCCAAATTCAGAGGGGAGGATATCCAGAACATCAAGTCCTGCCTGCAGTTGTCAAGGAAAAAACAAAATAAACCGTGAAAAAATCAAATCGCTGCAAAAGTGTTTTCTTGCAGAGAAGTGAAGAGTTACTTGTAGGGAGAGTGAATTATATAAAAGCTTTCCATTGGGAAAAGGAGAAGCTCTGGAGGGCCTCTATTCTGTAAATTCGGCCACTGGTAGTCACACCACTCACACACAAAATCCACCTTAGCCTGGACCCAATGGCTTCAAAATACATCGGCCTTTTCTTTGGCTGACTCAGCAGCCTGGAATGAATTACTTTCAGTTAACTCAGTGGCATATTTTAAAATACCATAAGCACTAATTTGGCTAGCTAAATTGTACTCATGTACACACAGAAACACTCTTGCATTTACCACTCAATTCAGCTGAACACCTCTAATGGGCAAAAAACTGTGCAAGCCGTGGGGTGAGGATAGGTCGTGGGGTGTGAGGGAGCATGGGGGTGGGGGCTGGACCAACACCGTCCTGCTCTCAGAGCGCTTAGAATCCAGAGAGAAAGACTCGCAAAGGTGAGCTTCTGACACCGCAACTACTAGTATGTGCTTCCAGAGAAATCAATCCCATGGCTGGGAAGGTGTGGTGGAAGAGGGTTCGGAATGAGAGGGAGGTGGGAAATATGCATGCTAGACTTCTGTCCATGTTGTAAAGTAATTTACGGGTGGATGCAGAAGGAATGCCAATGTATTATTTAGATCACATATCTAAATAATAGATGTTAAATTGAATCCAAAAGTACTGAAATGTAATGGGCTATGGCCCTATGGGGGTCAGTAGAGGAAAAATCAATTTATGCATGCATGAACAAGATTCAATTTACGTTTAGTGATGAAGGCCCATTTTGAACAGTCTAAATCTAGAGATGGAAGCATGTGGAAATTTTGTCTTTGAGTACATAGTGTTATGAACTGCAATATGTAAGCAAAATTCTACACACTGGAGGAAATGCTAATAATGCTGAATGCTAATAAATAAAATTACCATTAAGCAAAACATGACATGGTTGTTTTTAAAAATGTGAATCCTGACCTAGAAGTAAATTATAGATTGCTCTTTTGTTAGTCTCCATGAAAAGATAGTTAGGACATGCACAGTTTCCACCGAGTAGCTAGATCATGTCACTGATCTTCCAAATCAGCTCCCTCCTTGGTCCACAGCACCCCTGTGTCACCTACGCTGCCTGCCTCATCGCCAACTACCCCACCTTCAATTCTCCTTGACCACAACACTTCAACCACACCAGCTTCTTTCAGCTCCCAAAACACCCCAAGTGTGATCCCTCTCAGCTCCCAGAACACACCAAGCACGGTCCCTTCTGCTCCCAGAAATCCCCAAACGTAGTCCCTCTCATTACCCAGAACACCCAAGCATGGTCCCTTCTGATGTTCCCTCTGTGTGGAATGTGCTGTCCATAATTCTCACTATAGTTTCTTGTTGTAAGGAAGATCTCAGCTCAGATCTCACCTTCACAATAGGCCTTCCCACCTTACCCTGCCTATAGGAGCACACCCTGCCCAAAGCTTTCTTTATCGCACTTTGGTGTTGTCTTCATACCATCTAAAATCATCTACGATATTTTTATTCATTAAATGTTTCCTTGTATTTTTGTCTGTTTTCCCAATAAGGACAAAAATCTTATTTGTCTTGGTCACTAGAGCAGCCCCTGGCCTGGGGACAGTGCCTGGCACAGAGTAGGTACTCAATAAAAACCTGTTCATTGAACAAATAAATTTCAACTCCAGGTAAACCATAGACAGTGCTTTTCATCATAGTTGTATTAGAAAGGACACACATGTTAGGGAAAAAGACCCAGACTGTTCACTTTTCAAAAGTGACTAAAGAAAAATATAATAATCTCCTCTAATTATGGGTTTATGTGATTTCAGGGGAAGCATCCCCATGTTCTAGAAAAGTTTTAAATCAGGAAAAAAATGTTTACTATTCCTGACTTTCAACCTAACTTTTTCTTCACTTAAAACATTTCATAAAATTTCAATAGAGGGGGCTACCAAGTACTGGCTCCCTAACAATTTTCACCATTGAAAGATACATTTTGACCCACATATGATTTGACCCAATTTTAAAAATTTATTTTAATTAGTTTCAAGTATACAGTACATTGGTTAGACATCTATATAGTTCACAAAGCAATCCTTCTAATTGCTCCCTCCCTCCCGTGACCCTCTGCCTAGCCAACATATTAATGCTAATTGCATTCCCAATGCTGTGCTCCCCATCCCAGTGACCATCCATCAGCTACTAATTTGTACTTCTTTAACCCTTCACCCCATTCTTCCAGTCCCCCACACCTGCTCCCCACATCCATCACCAAATTGTCCACTATATTTGTGAATCTGTTTTTGATTAGTTTGTTCTTTTTATTCCTTAGATTCTGCATATAAGTGAAATCATGTGGTATTTATCTTTCTCTGTCTGACTTATTTCACTCAGCATAATGACCTCTAGGTCCATTCATGCTGTTGCAAATGGTAGGATTTCATTTATTTTAATAGCTGAGTAATAGTCCATTGTATATATGAACCATAACTTCTTTATCCAATCTTCTGTTGAAGGGCATTTAGGTTGCTTCCATATCTTCGTTATTGTAAATTGTGCTGCCATGAATATTGGGGTGCATAGATCTTTAAGAATTATTGTTTTGGTTTTCTTTGGATAAATACCCAGACGTAGAATTGCTGGGTTGTATGGTAATTCTATTTTTAATTTTTTAAGAAATCATCATACTGTTTTTCATAATAGCTGTACCAATTTACATCCCACCAACAGTGCACATTTTTTTTCTCCACATTCTTGTCAACACTTGTTGTTTGTTGATTTATTGATAATAGCCATTCTGACAGGTGTGAAGTGATATCTCATGGTGGCTTTGATTTGCATTTCTCTGATGATTAATGATGTTGAACATATATCATGTTTCTGTTGGCTATCTCTATGTCTTCTTTGGAGAAATGTCTTTAAGTCTTCTTCCCATTTTTTAATTAGAGTTTGTTTTGTTTCATTTTTGATGTTGAGCTGTGA
>NW_006442508.1:7577042-7581735 GCF_000325575.1 Pteropus alecto | reverse complement strand
TGGTGCTCAGAGCGAGCAGGTCCATCACCGCAAAACTCCGCTCATGGGTGCGGCCCCTTTAAGTGGTGTCTGCTGCTGTCGCAGCCTCCATCTCACTCAGCTGCTCAGGACCCGGCAGCCCCGTGTCCTCGCCCCATCCTACCTTCTGCTGTTACAGGGTGATTTCTTGGATTTCTCCCTAGTCGTATGGCTTGTTCATCTAGATCTCAGGTGATTTTTCCTCGCCGCTGCGCCTTGTTTCTGTCACAGCCTTGATTTTGACACCAAAGGGATAAACAAAGCCTCTATCATCTACGCCATTTTTTTTCCTCCTCCAAAAGCGGGGACTTTCTTAACAGCTATGTTGCCTGGTTACGGTGTTCACGCCTGCGCTTTAGGGGCAAGATGGTGAACTGCCCATTATTGCCACTCCCGGAAGGTCTTACAGCGGTCAAACCTAATGCACATGGGAAACATTGGTTCGACACCAACAGCCAGATGCAGAGACTTAGGGCGAGGTCCTGCACAAAGAAGTGTCTATCTTTATGGACCTTGGAGCTGACTCAGTGGCTCATGGACGGGATTTTTTTTACCGACTTGTAAACTCTCCTGTTTTGACCCAATTTTTACATGCTTTGGTGAAAGGATACCAACATGTAAATGTATTTTAAAGGAGGTTGGGTAAGGATTTCCAAACTTTCTAGGTCTCCAGTGGTATCTACTCTCACTTTTCACCTCTTGAGTCTGACACACCTTCCTCAATCATTAGTGCTTTAACCAAAGTCATGTGCTTGCCTGGCTTTCACCCAACTAGGACACTGCCTTGATTTACGTATGACTCGTGTGCCTAACACATTAATGGAAGCCTTTTGTTATAATCTTCCATCGGTCTCCTCAGTGAGAGTTTTATGTTGAGTTTTAGCACTCCTCTAGGGCAAGGAGCAAGTTTACATAATCCTCCTGGTAGCACCTCAGTCTACGAAACTGGAACAGCGGAAACTGTTAGCCCATGAGGGCCTCCCTGCATCTAATTGTATAATCTTTCATCTGTGTTGTAACCTTGAAAAATCAAGGGAGTATATACAACTCTGGCATAAATCAATAATCTTAAAACTTTAAATGTAAGAACAGCTAACAGTTTCATCCTCCTCCCACTACTCTGTTGGTGCTCATAACAAATCGCAGATCAGATGATCTGGAGCCAGGAAGCCAATTAATAGCTGGTTGTTTCTGGAAATAGTCAGCCACTGGCTTTGTACACATTCAGGATCCATAACGGCCACTGATTCAAGCTGCCTACGATGAGAAAAGAGACAAATGTTACAAGTCAGCCTTCCCACCCCTTCATTGTTGCAGGGTGATTTCTTGGATTTCTGCTGTTGCAGGGCCACACCACATGCCCACTAACACTGGGGAAAGCGTGAGAATGGTGTGTCATGGCCAAAGAACACTGGATTCAGGGAGTCACCTCTGTTATGCAAGCCTGCTCTTGGTCTGAGGGAAGATGTCACCTCACCCCTCAGGCTCTCCCTGCAAACGCAACCCTGAGGAGTGGCCGGGGTAAGTGGGTGAGGGCCTTGCACTGCCGGCACATCCAGTAAGAGCTCACAGGGACCCACATGGCGGATCGCCTCTCCCAACCGGGTCAAGAGCCAGTCTCAGGAGCCAGGCCAGAGAGTTCCTCCACCGAGTAGGGAAGATCCCATTTCTGCCCAAGGGCTTGCTGTTGAGGACAGGAGGCTGTGAAACGGTAGAAGTGAAAGGTTGGAACCTACCCCTTCTGGTCCTAAGGGATTATAGGAGGTGGTAAGAGGAAGCAGGAAGGGAGGAGTGAGATGGACTTGCTCCATGAGGAGGTAGGGACTGGCTTAGATGTGACCAGGAGAATGCCAAGGGCATCATTAGGGCTCTGGGAGGGGGATTCCCTGAGACGCTACCCCCGACACAGACCCGGGATCACCAGAGCCAAGCAGACTCAGTGGTGCATCAAGGTAGGAGATGGGGGTCTAGAAGTTCGCTTTTCAGAGCTGCTCTTTGTGCCATTGTGGTGTGGCTCGGCCCCAGAAAATCTTGCAGTGACCCAGAGAGTTGTAGTGGCCCTGATTTATGTGCCTCCCAGATTCCTGGGCCCATGATGGGGCTGCAGCCAGCTACACTGGACACTTTCCATCCTCTGCCACCAGCTAGCAGCACGTCATTGCCTATAAGCCTTAGTTTCTTTACCCATGTGGTAAGGATAAAAATAGCATCACCCTCTAGGCTTACATAACCACTTTTTGCTTCAGTTTCCTCATCTGCCAAATGAAAATAATAGTATCTATTTATTTTTTCCCCAGTTTTATTGAGATATACTTGACATACAGAACTATATAAGGTTAAGGTATATAGCACGATGATTTGACTTACATATATTGTGAAATGAATACCACAGTAAGTTTAGTTAACATTCATTGTCTCACATAATATTGCCTATTTAAATTGATTGTTATAAGGATAAAATTAGTTAACATACAGAAAGAACTCAAAACAGTGTCTGGCACTAATAAGCACCATATAAATGTTTATTGTTTGTTATCCTATTAGTTTGATTTGCCTCATCAAACTTTCTTCATGAAGCATCTCCCTTAGGAAATGAAAATACTTAAGGGTCATGGAATTGTAGCTTTTAGAGCTGGAACAGATTTTTAAAAATTAATCAAACCCAACCTTTTTGTGTTACAAGTGACAAAAATAGGCTCAGAGTAGCATATCCAAGTTTAGCAAGCCCCTACTGGCAGGACTGGGACTACAATCCAGTCCAGAGCTCTTTCCAACATGCCTCACTGTGCTCAGTGTTTATCAAACAAAGCACCATGTGCCGACCGCTCTGATCAAGCCAGAGCCTTTGCTGCAACAATCAAACTTGGGTCGAGAACATAAAAGCATAATGAAAGAATTGAAAATTACCCACTACACCACCACCATCCCACTGTCTTCAGCTTTGGAATATCTATAGAAACTTGATTTTTTAATCCCATACCCTCAAGGGCTATTACAGAGCTTCCCCACTATGCTCCACACCACGGCTTTGCATGGAATTTGAGGGATTAAACAAGAAAGTTCTTCCTGTTCTCCCCAAATTATTTCTACCTGTACCACATCTTAATTCTCCCTAAGAAGTCTCTTGTCCACTGAGAGTTTATGTAACTTTCAGCACTTTTCTCTTTCAGCAGCTGAATATTAATTGGTCATTGATCTTTGAACTCTCCTTTTCAGACTGCTGGGCTAAAAAACAAACAAACAAACAAAAACGTTCGTCTTTAAGAGTACTTTCTGCAGCAAAAAATAAAATAAAATAAAAAATAAAAACTCTCTCACTCATTCTTTCCCCCTCCCCTTTGCCACTGCCACCACCCCAAGATGGACCCTTTTTCCGGTACTGGGTGATTTAACACTGAGGTGCTATAGTGCATTGGGGAAGAGGGTAGTTTTGGAGAGAGAACCGGGTTTGAGCCCTGGCTCTGCCATTAATGTGCAGGAAAGTGCTTTTGGGGAAGTTATTTAACTCCTCTAAGCAGAGATGTGCTAGAGTTGGCTGGAGTCAGCACACAGGGACAAATTTTGTGCATCTCTTCACAACTCTGTGTTCAATGACATAGCATTGGTAGTTTGAAAATAGCCATGGTGATGTTTTACACCATGGAAACTGGCAAATACTACAAATTAGGATCTCCCTCCCTCCTCGAGCTGGTTGTCAAACATCTACCAGCACACCTAAGCCTTAGGTTCTCTGTGTAATGGGGATGCCACAGTACTTGTCTAGTGTTGCTGTGAGAGTTAAATAAGATAATATGTGTAAATTCCAGGAAACATCTGACATAGCATGCTCAGTATCGTTGCTGTTATTATTCACCTCCTAACTAGTCTTGTTGCTCCAAGCTATTTCCATTCTTACCCATCACTCATTCACTCAACAAACATATTCGGCCCTGCCAAGGTTCAGGTAAGTCTCTCTACGTCATTTTCTCCATACTTTTCTATTGTCTGTGATAATTTTCCCCAATTCCAACTATACTGCAGACCTATTCTGGGTCATAAGTTCTGTGAATGACGGGAGAGGAGGAAAGAGAATGTGAGTAAAAGGAAAGGAAATATAGAATAAATATAGCACTAAATACCTGCTTCACCACTTCAGGCACTGGATTTTATTCGTGGCTCCTACAGTAATTCTTTATTGTCCTAGAAATGTGACATTTTCGGCAGGCCTCTGTTTATGTACCAGCAAAATATAGCCAGATGCATCTGTGTGTGCATGAGCACAGGTGCGCACACACCACCATCACCACCAGCAACACCCAGTGTGGAAGTGTTCTAGGTTTGAATTGTGATGGTCAAAGCTTCTCTAATGGAAGGTAATGCTTGCCACTCAATTCTTCAAGGATACGCTCTGGGCCTTTTGCTGAATTTTCTATTTCCTGATTAGCTTTTAGTTTTTCTTGTCTGTCAATATCATCACCTCCTAATGGTAGAAGGGAAAGGAGATTACATTGAGACTGTGCCCATATGAGTACAAAACAAAGTTAGTCCAGAACTAACCAGCTTTTTATTGGTTTGCTGGCTTCAGAAAATCTGCTTTGTGGTTTGCTATGAGCTCCAACTGAGTAGTGGGAGGAAGATAAAACTATTAACTGTCAACTATTTTTGAAGTTTGCAAAGTTAATTATTTATGCTAGAG
>NW_006442508.1:7575947-7577006 GCF_000325575.1 Pteropus alecto | reverse complement strand
CTCTTTCCCACTTCTCCTTTCTGCCCACACCCTTACCACAGCTTACCTCACTCTTCCCTGATTTTCCAGCTGGTCTGCTGCTGCCCATCCCTCTCCCCTGACCCTCTTGCAAACTCATAAACCTCATCTCGGCCACTGTTTCCCCTAGCTGACTTGCTCCAAATACAGACAAATCTCCTCCCCACTCAGTTCAGGGCAGCAGAGTTTGGATGTTTTTAGAAAAAAGTTTTATTAAGAGCCTAAATGCAAGCTAGTATTGAGCTCGCATTCACCAGTATGACTCTACCGATTATAAAGATCTTGAAACACTGCAAATGACATGGTCTTCTATATAAAAAACCCTAAAGACCACCAAAAAAATATTAGAAGTAATAAGTTCAGTAAAGTTCAGGGTACAAAATCAACATACAAAAATCAGTAGTATTTCAATGGACTAACCACAAACTATTTGAAAAAGAAATTGAGAAAAGAATTCCATTTACAATAGTATCAAAAATAATAAAACACTTTGGAATAAATTTAATCAAGGAGGTAAAATATCTATACACTGAAAACCATAAAACATTGATGAAAGAAATAAAAGACAAATAAATGAAAAGATATCCTGTGTTCATGGATTGAAAGAATTAATATTATTAAAATGACCATACTACCCAAAGTGATAAACAGATTCAATGCAAGCCCTTTAAAAATTCTAATGGAATTTTTCACAGAAATAGAAAAACAACCTTAAAATTTATATAGAACCACAAAAGACCCAAAATAGCCAAATCAATCTTGAGCAAAAAGAACAAATCTGGAGATGCCACACTTCCTGATTTAAAAATATACTACAAAGCTATAATAATCAAAACAGTATGATACTGGCATAAAAACAGACATCTGTTTCTAGCCTAAACCTAGGCTCCCTCCTAGAAGCATGAGGCTTCCTGGCCCAATGATTCTGAAATAGCCATTGAAGATCAGTCCCCAACTGTGATGAAGATTTTACCAGCCTACTAAGAGGTGAGTGATGTAAAATATACATTCATGTAGGGTAGATTTTGTTTTGTTTTGTTT
>NW_006442508.1:7571083-7575705 GCF_000325575.1 Pteropus alecto | reverse complement strand
CAGACAGCTCAAAAACAAAGAAATATATTATTCCTATATTGTGAGCATAGGAAACCATAGGAAAAAAAAATTCGTAAAGTTTCTGGGGCATAAAGTTGCCCACAAGGTGATCAATATTTACATCCTAATTCATGCCAGTAGAAGTTTTTATAAGTCATATATGAGACATATATATGTATATATATGTGTGTGCGTATGTGTGTATATGTGTGTGTGTGTGTATATATATATATGTGTGTGTATATATATGTGTATGTGTATCTATATCTATATCTATATCTATATCTATATCTATATCACATTTTGTGTATCCATTTATCTGTCAATTGACGCTTAGGTTGCTTCCACCTTTGGGCTATTGTGAATAATGCTACTATGAACACAGGTGTACAAATATCATCCCAGAAGTAGAATAGCTGGGTCATTTGGTAGGTCTATCTTTAACTTTGTGAGGAACTACTATACCTTTTTCCATAGGAGCTGCACCATTTTACATTCTCATCAACAGTTCACAAGGGTTTCAACATCTCCACAATCTCATCAACACTTGTTATTTTCTCTTGTTTTAACGGTAGCCATGCTAATGGGTATGATCATGTAAGGTGTAAAAAGATATATGCCACTGTCTTTTATTCTAGGATTGTGTCTTTTCTTACTTTTTTTAAAAGTTAAAATCTCCTTTCTTTCATCAAATGATGGCAATCATACATGTCTTTTTAAAATATCCTTATATGGAAAAATTAAAAGTTGGCATTGCTATGTCAATTCCTGCAATTAAAAGAAAATGTTTAGGTCATGTGATCCAAGTCTAGAAATCTATTGGGCAAGAAAGAGCAGTAAATGCACTAACACTTGCTTGGGGTAAGAAGAGAATGTGTTTAAAAGACAAAAAGAAAGAAAATAAATGGATTCTACCATAGATGCAATAGGAATAGAATAACAGATCGCCTAGTTCAAAACCAATCTCATTAACTCTAATCTAAAAGGGACAGTAGATGGGCATCAGAGACCGCAGAGTAGCACCCTGCCTCATCCCCACCCCACACTTCCGGCTGTATTTAGAAATGCTACACTACATGGAGGCCATCTGATAGCAAAAAGTCTAGAAAAAAATCATCTAATGCACACTGTTCAGCTTTTCAAGATTTCAGATGTTGTAGAGCTATTGTAGAGCTAAAACCATTCAAGTTTCTATACCTTGTTCATAATTCTTAGCACCAGGAGTTCGTGGTGCTAAATTCATATGGCAGAATTTGCAAGGGATTGTATCACAGCGTTGCTCAGAATATCCAACCCAAGTAATATAAATGAGATGAAGCCATATATTAGTGACTGGCTTTTTAACCAATAAGAATGCGAAGAGATGAGTTGCCGTGTCCTTTTAAAAGTTGTTATCTTGAAGGCCATAAACATATTTTAGTGCTTTTTGGAACAAATTCTCTTGAATGACTCCCCAGGGCAGTAAATCTCTATGCATTCAGAATGGATGTGATGTTTGGAAATAACCAAAAGTGATTCAGAACCACATCTGGTGAAGATGACTGGAATCACACAGGGCAATGCTAGTGTCATCAAAAAGAGGAGATATAACTACAAAACAATAAAGCTAATTTGTAAACCTATCTGAAGGCAATTCCAAAAGAGGGATTCCAGAAACATTTTGAGCAATGGAAGCATTATCGGTAAAAGTGTGTAGGTACCCAATTTGACTCTCTGGAGAAAAACCTACAAATTTAAACTCTGGTATGCATATCTGAGGAAAAGCAAAACAAAACAAAAACATTGCTTTCCAAGGATACCACATAACTCACTGCCTTGGAATGCCAAACACAAACTGGTAACCCAGAGGCCATATCTTGGCCCACACTTTGGTTTTCTTTGCCTCGCATAATATTTTCTTAAAATACTCTGAGTATTTAAATTGGGAGATCTAAATTTCTTTAAAATCTCAATATCTGACTAATCATGAAAAATCAACCTAATTATGCTGTCATTATCAGGCATGCTCTGGAGCCAGAATGTCTGAGTCTGAATCCCAGCTCTGCTGCTTCCTTTTTGACCTTGAAGTTAACCTCAGCACCTTAGGACTCAAAGTAACTCAAGATATTTTGCTCATCTGAAAAATAGGGATAGTAATAGCACCTCCAGCCCTGGGTTATTGTGAGCTTAAAATGAAATAATCTCCTTGCCTCAACAAATAGAAACTATTATCTGGGAACATTGCACCCTCTCTTCTGTAGGAGCTGAGCAGTGGCTGCCCTGTTTATACAGGGTAAACATGCTCCGGCTTGACACAGTTCCCATCTGGGCCACTTCATCCAATTATGTGACCTGCCTGGCCCCTATGGTCATTTTCAGTCTGCAAACCCTGCCTTAAAATTATAGATCCAGCCAAACAGCCACATTTTAAAGTAAAGAAAGAATCAACTCCAAATCACAAAGTTAGTCAACAGTAGTGCTCACCGGCTCTCTGCCCATCTAGGGCCACTTTCAGTGCTCTTATATTGTCCACACAATCTTTGCCCACAGCAAAAGTTCTCACCTAGTATTCCAGTGAATTATAGCAGGGCCACAAAAACACTTACAAGGCACAGACTTGCAGAGAGAATGGAATTTCTTTCCTTCATCTATAACAGATATTCTTCCCAGAAGAGCAGGAATAACTTAGACTTGCCAATGAAAAATATTTGTATCTCTTCCAACCTAAATTGTCTTCTTTCTATTTAAAGCTTTAGTCTGTTGAAAATTAATTGAACTCCTTATCAGGACTGTTTAAGCAGTCTTGTTGGTATGACTTTATCTCTCTGATTTTTTTTTAAATCCACAGTTTATTATAAGCACAATTAACAGTGTCATTCTCAGATAAAATCCTTAAATTAACCTGATGATGGATTTTTTGAGACAGCAATGTAACTTATCTACACTTCCCAAAAATTGGGAAAATTGTAAAATTGTAAAATTGTCCATTAACTCAATTTTCATATTCTGTGAAAAGTCTGTGACTAACTTTTCCATTCTTGTCCTAATCCATTTTTCACAGAGCAGTGTACGATCAGTTCTGAGTTTTGACAAATGCATAGTCGCATAGTCACCCCACAATCAATCAAGATGTGAAATGGTTCCATCACTCCCCCGCAATTCTCTAGGCCCATTTGTAGTCAACCCCTCATTCCACACCTGGACCTTGGCAATCATTAATCTGTTTTCTGTACCTACAGTTTTGCCTTTTCCAGAAAATCACATAACTCAGGGAAGATAGTCTTAGAAGTTGGGCTTTTTTTTTATTTAGCATAATGCATTTGAGATTAACCATGTTGTGTGTTTCAGTAGTTCACTCCTTGTTATTTCTAAATCCATTGTATAGATGTACCGTAGTTGAATATTCTGTTAACCAGTTAAAGGACATTTGAATTGTTTTTAGTTTTTAGTAATTATGAATGAAGCTGCTCTAAACAACTGTATTCAGGTTCTCCACCTGGGAGGCACAGGTAGGTCTCAGTTTTCTCTTTTTTGGCGGTCAGTTACCCCTCATCCATTAACATTTTATTCTCAAAAAAATTTTTTTTTGTAGAACTGAGTTTTTTAAAAATTTTAATTAGTTTCAAGTATACAGTACTTTGGTTAGACGTCTATATAGTTTGTAAAACGATCCCCCCAATTGCTCTCTCCCTTCCCTGACCCTCCACCTAGCCAACTTGTTCATTCTAATTGCATTCCCTATGCTGTGCTCCCCATCCCTGTGTCCATCCATCAGCTACTAATTTGTACTTCTTTAACCCTTCACCCCATTCTCCCAGTCCCCCAAACCCCTCCTCTCTGTCCACCAAATTGTCCACTATATTTGTGAATCTATTTTTGATTAGTTTGTTCTTTTTATTCCTTAGATTCTGCATATAAATGAATTCATATAGTGTTTATCTTTCTCAGTACGACTTACATACCTTCTAGGTCCATCAAAGCAATATGTTTTTCCATCTCCTTCCTTTTACTCTGTGTCTTTTAATCTGAAGTGAGTCTCTTATAGGCAACATGAGGGGTCTCGTTTTCCTTTCCATTCATCCACTCTTTTAGGTGGAGCACTTAATTCTTTTCCATTTAAGGTACTTATTGATAGAAATGTAGTTGTTACCAGTCTTTATTCCTGTTTTTGATACATGTTTTTTCTCCTTAAAGAAGTCCCTCCAACATTTCCTGTAATACAGGCTTGGTGGTGATAAATTTCTTCATCTTATTTTTGTCTGAAAAGCTCTTTATCTGTCCTTCAACTCTAAATAATAGCTTCGCTGGATAAATTATTCTTGGTTGTAGATCCTGGGTCTTCATCCTGTTGAATATTTTTTGCCAAGCCCTTCTGCCCTGCATAGTTTCTTTTGAGAAATCATCTTCCAGTCTTATGGGTGCTTCCTTGTAAGTAACTAACTGCTTTTCTCTTGCTGCTTTTAAGATTCTCTCTTTGTATTTAACCTTTGGCATTTTAAATATGATGTGTCTTGGTGTGGGCCTCTTTGGATCCCTGATTTTTGGAATTCTCTGAGCTTTCTGGGGTTTTATGTCTATTTCCTTGACCAGGTTAGAGAAGTTTTCTATCATTATTTCTTCAAACAGCTTTTCAACATCTTGAT
>NW_006442508.1:7498626-7570950 GCF_000325575.1 Pteropus alecto | reverse complement strand
ATTCAATATACCTCCCATCTCAGATAATGTGTTCTTCATTTCAGACTGGTTCCCTTTTATAATTTCCATTTCCATTTTTATGGTTTTTTTTAATCTTTTTGTTGAAGTTCTCATTGAATTTATCTGCACTTTCCAAAAGTTCATTGAGCATCTTTATAACCAGTGTTTTGAATTCTGCATCTGTTAGATTACTTGACTCCATTATTTCTGGATCTCTGTTCTTTTCTCTCATATAATTTCTGTATCTTTGTCTTTCCATTTTGGCTGCCTTTCCATGTCTGTTTCTATGTACTAAACAAAGCTCTTAAGTCTCCCAGTCTTAGTAGTGTGGATTTGTGAAGTAGGTGTCCAGTGGCACAGTCCTGTGAGGGGTTCAGCTACAGGCCAAATTTAGCCCAAGCCTCTGCCCTTCCGGGGCCACCAGTTAAGATTCAACAAGCAATCCGCAGATGCTGTGCTTATAGTTGCCTCAAAAGACCAACCAGAAACCGAGGCCAGCTGCCTCCAGTGTGAGTCTAGGCACTGCTCAGCAAGGAGCACCTGACTCTTTGAGGATACACCTGGATGTGGCTTGGGTTGGGCCGCGAGTTGGGCGAGGAGGGGTTTCAGGGAATCCTCTGGGCAGAGCGACCTCTGTTATCCAGTCTGATGACATTGCGGCTCTGTGTCCGGGCACTGGGAGAGGGGAGGGCTTAACAGGGAATAATGGATGCTGCCAGCACTTCTGTATAGAGTGAGTCTCGCCTCGGCCCTCAGTCCAACAATGTCTCCCTGTAAGTCCCTGGTGCCCCCTATGTGTAGCCCAGTCGGCACTGGTGCTCAGAGCAAGCAGGTGTGTCACTGCGAACATCTGCTTGTGGACGCGGCCCCTTTAAGAGGTGTCTGCTGCTGCTGCAGCCTCCTCTCAGCCACTTGAGACCAGACAGCCCCGCATCCTTGCCCCCTCCTACTGTCTGCTATTGCAGGGTGCTTTCTTGGATTTCTCCTTAGTTGTATGGTTTGTTCATCAAGATCCCAAGTGATTTTTCCTTGCTGCTGCTCCTTGTTTCCATCACTACTTTGATTTTGTTGCCAGAGGGATGAACAGAGCCTCTATCATCTACGCCATTTTGGTTCTTCTCTTTCTCTGATTTTTGTCTCATCTCCATTCCGTCGCTCGTGTTGGTGTCTGGGCATATGAAGGCCACACTCTGTCTCTGAGGCTTTGGGGAGAAGGGGTTATTAAAATCGGCATTGCAGGAAGTGTTCCTGGACCATCCAGTGGCTGCTCACGTTGTCATTCTCAGGCTGTCACTTGTCTTGGTTTTTTTCAGGGTCTGGTAACCTGCCCCCACCCAGGCACTCACAAACAATGGGGTCTAACTGACACCCCTTCCTGCCCACCTCTAAAGCCCCAAACTGAAGGCTGCCCTGCCCCATCTCTATGCTCCTCTTTGACAAGGTCCCCAGACAAGCTCTTAACTAACCTCCACATGTGCTGCCTTGAGCCTGGGGTCCCTAGGAAAAGTGTCTGTGTTAAAATGTAAAAGCCAGTGTATTATTGGTAGAGCGATGGGAGGGGGAGCAATTGCAGGGAAGTCAAAGAGGAAAAGGTACCCACAGTAGAGGACAAGGAAATGCAAAACAAGAGGATGCACAGGGAAACACCGCTGGCTGCTCAGGCGTGTGGACATCTCTGGAGAGGCTACTCAGAATCCCTGAGCCTTGGAAGAAGCAGAAGGCGGGAGGTAGGGTAGAGAGAAGAAGAGGAAGAGTAGGGAATGTATCTGCTGGCTTCTTCCTGGTTCCCATCTCTCCCTGTTCAAACTTCACCTCAGTGAAACTCTTCTGCACTTCCTGCTTGTGTTCCCCGTCCCTCCATGCAGCACGAAGAGAAGCCAAAGTCCTGTCAAATCACAATGTATCTGAACTTGAAAATCAAGGGGTTCTGGTTTCAGCTGCAATAGTTCCCATAGGGCTTACATTTCAGACAGTTAAAACAGCAAGTCATTAGCACAGCCTGGGCTATAGTTACACGCTCAGGCAATCCTGCTGCAGGCTGAGCTGGCCAACTGGTCACAGTTATTGGCCCAAGGTGTCTACAATGAGTAAAGAGTGGCAGAGGATGGAAAGGATCCAGTGTGGCTGGCAGCAGCCCCATAACTGGGCCCAGGAGCACATAGCCAAAGGAATCTGGGAGGCACATAAATTAGGGCCACTACAACTCTCTGGGTCACTGCAAGATTTTCTGGGGCTGAGCCACACCACAATGGCACAAAGAGCAGTTCTGAAAAGCGAACTTCTGATGCACCACTGAGTCTGCTTGGCTCTTATGGCCCCAGGTCTGTGTCGGGGTAGCATCTCAGGGGATAACCCTCCCAGAGCCTTAATGATGCCCTTGTCATTCTGAACTTGGCACTGGTCACATCTAAGCCAGTCCCTACCTCCACATTGAACAAGCCCATCTCACTCCTCCCTTCCTGCTTCCTCTTACCACCTCCTATAATCCCTTAGGACCAGAAGGGGCAGGTTCCAACCTTTCACTTCTACCGTTTCACAGCCTCCTGTCCTCAACAGCAAGCCCTTGGGCAGAAATGGGATCTTCCCTACTCGGTGGAGGAACTCTCTGGCCTGGCTCCTGAGACTGGCTCTTGACCCGGTTGGGAGAGGCGATCCGCCATGTGGGTCCCTGTGAGCTCTTACTGGATGTGCCGGCAGTGCAAGGCCCTCACCCACTTACCCCGGCCACTCCTCAGGGTTGCGTTTGCAGGGAGAGCCTGAGGGGTGAGGTGACATCTTCCCTCAGACCAAGAGCAGGCTTGCATAACAGAGGTGACTCCCTGAATCCAGTGTTCTTTGGCCATGACACACCATTTTCACGCTTCCCCCCAGTGTTTGTGGGCAGGTGGTGCAGCCCAGTGAAGAACCTGCAAATGAGTGCAAACGTGTAGCTCCACGGGTTCTATATTCTTCTGCTAGTGATTTGTTAAAAAAAAAAAAAAAAACTTAGTTGACTCCATCTTACCAGCTTATATAGCACCGAGAAGCACCTGCCCTAGCCATGCAAGTGCTCACGGCCCATCATTTTTGGATGTTCCTGTCTTTCCTTAGACAAGTTGGTTGGTTGCTACCTCAGCTTTCCAACAGGGTCAAGAAAAGTTGTAAACTTGCAGATTTTCTGGCAGATTATCACTTATTTGATTAAGCCCTAAAGCATTAAAGAGAAAGACCATGATGAACTCAGTGAAGAAAATGATTCAGCGGTAAACAGATAAATTAGAGAATATACCATCAAATAACAACAGAAAACTCTTAGATATTAAAAATACGATGAGTAAACTGGGCTGGGAATGAATGCTACAGATGACTTGGTTTCATTAGAATTCTTTCTGAATTACACAATTCATAACCATGTCCATAATATGACTTTGATAAAAAGATTTTCAAGTTATAGAAGGCACATGAAATCTTATTTATCACTAAGTCATGAGCAATAAACAAAGCATCCTAATCATATGTTGTTGGTAGCTGGTACAGTTTGGGGATACATCAAAACCACAGAACCCAAATCTGTTCCACTGAGAGAATTTGAATCAGCTCCTCTCCAAGAAACTGAAATTAAAAGTCTGAGAAGAGCTGGCTCATTGTAAAATTGGCATTTCTATGCCTCTTCTTTATCTCTTAGATGACTAAAAATATTTGAGCTGCTTATGGCACCAATTTGGTATCTAAGAGTATCCTTAGAATTAGTATTCATATAATTAAATTGCAAGAGAGGAGCCACGCATAGGTCTCACATGTTGAGATCGCTGCCTGGACAAGCTGGAACACTACAGTGGTTACAACTATTCACTTTGGCTTCAGTCAAGCTTCATTCCCGCAAACAAGCACTTTGTCATCTGCTGACACCCAACAGTTACCTGGGTTGGAATCATAGAGTTCCCAGACAGCCCGGCACCCCTGAAAAATCTGAGCCATGTCAGGGTTCTGCTTGTCTTCTCTTAAAGCTCTTTCTTTAATCAAGCATTTCCAGAGACACATTTACGGAAAGAAATGAGTCATAAGGATATGTGTCATATTTTAGCTATTAGTGAATTTCTTGGGCACTTTCCATTTAGTGGCTTAGAATTTAATGTGAAGAAGTAACTAGCTTTCACTTACTCTAAGATGAAACTGGATCAAGCAGAAACTGAAACTTTGGAAACGCAGAAAGTTCTCAGCAGCTTAAGAAGGGTGGCGGTAAGTGTCAAAATCTGTACCCCTGGTTCCCACACTGGCCCAGTGGCTCATCAGAGAAACAAATAAGAAATTCATATAATTTCATATGTGTTCAAATAAAGAGATAAATAAAAAACAAAAGTATCTGACAAAAAAAAAACAACTATATGGAATCCCACTGAGAAAAGTCTGATGTTACAAAATGATATGCTACCTATAATCTCCCTTCTTCCCAAGGAATTAGGGTTTGAACCAGACAGGGTGTTTGTCGAACAGAACAAGGCTTGGCAAAGAGAGGGTTCCTACTGCTTCCAGAAATGGGCCAAGCTCTCCTGAGGTCAGAAACTTCTTCCACTTGGTCAGCAGCCTCCCCAATTCCAAGTCTCCTCCTCGACTAGGCAGGAGGAAGAGTTTTCGATTGCAAGACTGCCAAAGCAAGGGCTTGCCACACACAAATGCATTTCTAAACCACAGCCAACAGAGAAAATTTTTTTTTCTCTGGGCAGGAAGAACATTCTTCCCAGGCATAAAAAATTGTATTTTCTATACCATTACTGAGCATGTATGTGAGAGCAGTTAAGATGGCTGCTATTAGCCTAGCAGAGCTGTGTGAATAGAAGTTAAGAGTATTGGAATTTCATGTTAATTCCATGTATGCCCACATCGAAACTTGAGTTTCTCCTGTTCAAAAAGAAAAATTCAAGTGAAAAACAAACAAAAATAAAAACAAAAAAAAAAACAAGACGTTAAGAGTATGGGCTCTGTGGCCAGATTATCTGGGTTCAAACCTTGCCTCTTTTTAACTGTGTGCCCATGGGAAAATTGCTTAACCAGTCTGTGCCTCTGATATTTTCAGCTGTGTAACGAGAGTAATAAGGATGTAGTGAGGACTAAGTTGTTGCCTACAAAGAACTTAGGATAGGGCCTGGCTCATAGAAAGCGTGGAGCAGATGTTACCTACGATTATTTTGGTGGCAAACTTTTCACATCTCAATTGCTTGTGATCCACGAGGTGTCCTCTACCCATCAGCAGAGAAGAATCATTCTGAGAGGTCTCGCAGGGTATTTGTTAACTGAACTTGCTTCAAAACTTTCCGCATGCCTTGCTCTATGCATCTCTTCCATCTAGCTCTTCCTGTGTTACATCCTTTTATAATAAACTGGTGAGCTAGTAAGTAAAATGTTTCTCTGAGTTCTGTGAGCTGCTCTAGCAAATTAATCAACCCCCCAGAAGGGGTATGGGAACCTCCAATTTATAGCCAGTTGGTGAGAAGCAAGGGGAACTTGTGATTGGCTTCTGGCTTCTGAAGTGGGGGAGTTGGGGGCAACATGGAGTCTTGTGGGGCTGAGACTTTAATCTCTGGGATCTGATGGTATCTCCAGGTTGAGCGTGAGAACTGAGTTAATTGGTTGTTGCTGTTAGAAAACACACGTACACCACATCGTCGTGCCTTTGAGAGCCACCCATACTTCTGAAAGGTGGCCAGTCAGTAGCAGCCTCACTGCAGTGACCTCAATTCCACGGCTGAAGCTTAACAGATTTCTAAACATTCCCACTTCTGAAAATCTAGCCAGTCTTTGAACTCTGTGTTTCCCTGAAACTCTTGATAAAATTAGTGGGAGAGGGGGCCCAAGGAAGTCCACCAGAAAACCAAATAGTACACATGGTGCTTATATGCCTTGACCTTCCTCCTGGCAAACTTGTGTCTATACCATGTGGCCTCTCCTGTAATCTGCTGGGCGGAGACATCTACCCAAGTCTACATTGAGCTCCCCCACCTTCTAGCATGTGACTTAGGACATTCTAAACCTCAGTTTCCTCCGTATACTCCCCATGATTGTTAAAAGATGTTCAAGGAGATCGGTGTAAAGCACATGGCCTGGCTGGCCATTTTCTCTTCTGAAAGGAGTTAAATGATGTCAACAAGCCACCAACTGGCCTTCTTGATTACATCCCTTGAATTCATTACAGCTTGCTGGCAACCAACACTCAACACAAAATCCATGAATATACGCATGGCATCAGTGTGCTAAAGCAGGGATCCCCAACCCCCAGGCCGCAGACTGGTACTGGTCTGTGGCCTGTTAGGAACCGGACTGCACAGCTAGGCTGCACGGCAGGAGGTGAGCAGTGGGTGAGCAAGCGAAATTTCATCTGTATTTGCAGCCACTCCCCAGCGCCAGCATCACAGCTTCAGCTCCACTTCTGGTCATCGGGCATGAGATTCTCATAGGAACACCAGTCCCTGGTGCCAAAAAGTTTGGGGAACACTGTGCTAAAGTGTGAGGATGACTGTGTTAAACCAGAAAGATAAAGAGTCTAATTTTTTCTTCGTCAGTATCCAGAGTCTGTCACCTGCAATGTCATCCCATAGCGATCAGAATTCAAAAACCAGTTTGCCTAAAAAGACCCACAAAAGTCTGCTCCCTTATCTCCAAATGTCCATGCTGGAGGGAGAAGGAGATGGTTGCGGGTGCCTTTTAGCGAATAATTCTTTTAGCAGGGAGGACTGGGGGAGCAGGCCAGGAAGGAGACTAAAGCAATGTGACTGCACAGAAAAACATATGCTGCATGAAAACTGCGTGCATTCTGACGGAGAGGAGAGAGCACAGGGTCTCTGCCAGCCTGCAAGCTCTCCCTGTAACTGAATGCTGGCAGTCAATGCCTCCTCTAAGGGAGATTTGATACTAACACAGTATGAGCTTTGGGTCTCTGAAAACTAGTTAGCGGGTGAACTTCCTGTTCTTCCCACAGTGTCCTCCCAGCGAAGTCCTCTCATCTACACCTCAGTGCAGCTCGCTCGTCTCTCCCCACTGAGGCCCCTCCACTAAACAAATCTCCCTGTGCCATACTGACCCTTCTCACATGCCAGCACTTTGGCTAACCACTCCCAGAATCTTTGAGGCCTTCCTCCCGTGGGTGTCCTCCCCTCTATTAAAGTGCCTAACAGCTGGGCTTGGTGACAGACGCTCCTGGAAAACGGACCTTGGTCCCCTTTCTGTAGGGAATGATCAGGGGTGTCGGCACATTACTTCCATCCGATGAGTGGGCAGGCTTGTTGTGGCTGAAGTCTCCAGAGGGCGGCAGAAGAGCAAAGAGCACGTCCTGCCTGGCAGAATCCTTGCTGTGTGGGCCATTTCAAATATAGTTGGACCACCTCCATAGGGAACTTTGGGGACCAGAAAAGAAGTTCCTCCACTGCTTTATCATCTCCTGCTTTATGCAGGTGCCTCCACACACTCCACATTCTTCATCATTAAAGTCCCTGTTTTTCTGTTGGCATCTTTTCATCAGTTATATTGCTATCTTTTGGTGACAACAAACACTTCTGTCTGAAAAGCCGACCCTCTCTACTGCCTCTATTGCTGCCTTCGTGTGCACTCCGGGCCTAAGGAGAGCCCTACACTGGGTCCCCATCTATCCCTACAATGCCCTTCTCTCCAAAAGAAACTCAGTTCCTACTGAGTGTCTGTCTGGTCAACCATTTATAAGCGGTTGATGCCACTTAAACCTAATAGGCACAAGACCTCTCATCCAGAAGTCCTTCCCAATTCTTCAATCTATTTTCTATTTACCCCAGCCTCCTCTCCACATTGCTTATATAAACTTTAATAGCTGTGTTCCCAATTTCACATAGGAATTCTGCCTAACATAAAATTGAAGTTTTTCGATATAGACAATTGTACTGAGAATCTGCAAACCAATCTTGCAAGGACTTGATGGATTTATGAGCACTTTGAGACGTGCAGAATAGATTGCTAAAAGGTACTTCATATTTTATTCAATGATTTGGGGTGTATCCGTGATAGAATTATAACCCTTGTCCAAATGTTACTCTCAAGATGGAGTATTTAGGAGTCACCACAGGTCATGAAGACAAAATAAATAAATAATAAGCAAGTAGGGACAAAATACAGTGGCTTTCAATATGTGTACTATTGGAAGTAGGCCGAAAACTTTTTAGTGAGTTAGGTCACCGGTATTGAGTACAGCTGCTGCTCTCTTTACTATCACACGCTTATTGGAAGATTTCTAGATTAGTTTGAATTTCAAATATTCAAATTTAGGCAATTCTGAGATGTCTCTGCTGGAGTGTCAGAGGGAAAAAACAAACCCTTCCAGTTTACTTTCTCATTGCCAGGATTCATCACAATCTACATTCTTCAGTGATTGCAAAGGAATCTCTTTCAAAGGACTGAATACATTTCTTCAGAAGGGATTTACATTTTAAATGATGTTTTTTAAAATTTCCACTTAATTACTACAGTCAATTTTTGTTTTTCAGTTTCCAATTATTATTCTCAGCATAGCCATCCTTACCATAATTTCTAAGCAAGTACTTCTGTATACATGGGATGATTTTATTTTTTAAGGCAATTGAAATGCCAGGGACAAATTCAGTAGGGGGAAAAAACAATTTTCTGCTGAATGTGCCAAAAGTAGTGAACATGCCCTATTTTGGATTATCTTCTGCCTTACAGGCTTAGATAAGTAGATGGCCAGAAAGCTTAATGTATTATTTCCTCAAGTGAGTTTTTTTCCTGATTTTTTTTTTCCTTCTAGCTGTAACAAGTTCCAAAGACAATTCTTTTCTAAAGGAATCATGAAAGCCTTTCTCTAATCTCCCTAAACATTATTCTTCACAGCAGAATTGGGGGTTTACATTCAAATGAGCCATTTCGGCATGATGTAATGCACGCTACAGCACTGTGGAAAAACACATCCCACCTTCCTGTAGGTTCAGACAAGTCAGGAAAGTTGCCATCCGGAGTAGCCAACTACACTCCGCGCTTCTGCAGCCCCAGGGTTGGCCCAGCGATCTCCCATTCCTACGGATAACGTTTTTCATTTTTCTTTGTCTCATTATTTCCAAAAAAACTATTTTTAAAAATGTTCTTCCTTTAGAGAAAACTTCTTGTAATTTCTTTCCTACAGAGGTATGTTTGCAACATACCTCAGCTGTTTTTTGTGTGTGTTTTTTTTTGCGGGGGGTGGGTGTTAGGGGAGTGGCCTTAAGTGGACATTAGTGATTTATTCTCTCCCTGGTCTATTTTGTTCCAATTACATTGCTGGAAAACTTTATTTCAACCTGTTAATTTTATTGCGCACCACCAGTATTGCCCAGAGAACACATCTCACGTTCCTATTTTCTATTACTGGATAATGTGCGCCTCATGACTTTGTTTGCTGTAGCCCAGGTTAAAAATCCTGTCTAAACGTTTGTCACCCCCTACTCCTTTCTATCAATTTTGGATTAAACTTTTTCCTTTATCTCCACCCACTATCTATCCCTTCTCTTTGTAGGTGTCTGGAAGAATATTTCTCTGGTTTGATCCTCAGCTTTTGGCCCAAATAATAGTTGAAAGAACCATCTACTTAACCAGTGTAAACAGTGAGCACCTGGATTCTCGATTCCATTTTTCAGGAATCTTGTTTTCTACCTCTTCACTTCCTTTCAAGCTTCTAAAAATCTTAAAAGTCTATATCTGTCCCTCCTGATTTATCTTTACATGAGGTTTCTTACGTCCTGACAATTCTTTGCCAAGTGCAAACCCTGTTACTTGCTTCCATCCACATACATTTTCTGAGCATCCACACTGTGCCAGAGGTCTTGCCATCAAGGAGCGGACATTCTAGTGTGAGACAACTGCAGAAAGTGGTCACCAGGGCTGACATACACTTACAAACTAACTGGGTGGCAGGCCTTGGAGGTAGTATAAATGGTCAGTTCTGCCTGGCTCCTTGCACACAGTAAGCATTCAATTATTAACTCGATGTTCAGGAATATACAACATATGGTACTATATTTTTAAAAATCACTATTTGGCCAAAAATCACTATAGTGTTTGTACTTATATCTACAACCGTTCTAGATTAAAAGAGACTAAAGAAGCATGACAACTAAATGCAATGCTTGTCCTTGAATTAAAAATAAAATAGCTATCAAGGCCATTATTGGCACAAATAGGGAGACTTTAATCTAGACTGTATATTGGGGAATAGTATTGTATCTGTCAAATTCCTTGAGTGTGATCACTGTATGCAGTTCTAAGAATGCCTTTGTTTGGAAATATTAGGTATAAAGTGTCAATGTAATTTACTCTCAGATGGTTCAGAAAAAAAGTGTATCTATATATTGATAGAAAGAAATGCACACACACACAGAGTGGCACAGAAATGTGGTAAAATATTAACTGGAAAACCTAGGTGATAGGTATATGGATGAGTGTCCATTATATAATTCTTGCATTATTTCTATGCTTTGAAATTTTTCAATATAAAAAGTTGAGAAAAGAAAAAGAATAAAACTCAAAATACTTAAAAACTACCTTAAGTGGTTTTTGAAGAAAAAGGCAGAGAAAGGAAGAAAGAATTTACAAATCAGTTCTGAAACCAAACACAAATACTTTTTATTTATGGGATATCATTTTACATCAATTCCATTAAAACCTAAAACCAGTTTGCTGTATTCAATCAAGTTAGGTGGCATAACAGTATCTGAGTTAAGCTGGGAGTCACAGGACTTGCACACGTTTATGAATGTAATGCAAATACTGACGACACGAAGCATTCACAGTTATAGGTTAGCTGCTGTTCATTTAACAGTAACCCCCAAGAGAAATTATTTTATGAAAAAAGCAACCCACGTTTTGGTCTCATTTACAGACACCCAACATATTAGTTGGTCAATGAATTCTATACATTTATTATACAACATATGAAAGAATAAAAGATAAGGCTTACAGAGGTATTTTAGCAGTTGTAAGAATAAAAACCAAGGGGACAAACGAACTTTTAAAGCTTTTTGTATAAATTTCAAAAGCACTGTTAAAATGGAGACTGAGCGGCAACAGAAATCTGTTGTTAAACCGGGTTTGTCTAGTCAGATTCATAGAAACTTAATCCAGAGTTCATGCTCCAAACAAGCTGCATGTAACATTACAATGGGTTTTTATGACAAATCGAAAAACAACATTTCTGACCTACCGCAGCAGTAAACGTCTAAAAGTTGTACTCCATTACGACAGAGTATTGCAATGAGGAGTTCAAAACACAATGGAAAGAGATAAAGGGCATAGACTTAGGTAAAAAAGGAAAACCAGAAGAAGGCACCCTAATTTATTTAACATTACCCAGTAAGTGCTTGATGATTGCTCAATTTTATGTAACAGGGACATGTTTTAGAAAAGGTATCTTATTACTCTGTCTGACCTTTTTCCTTCCTCTTAAAAATAACTTAATAAAATCAAGAAAACCAAGGGCAAGCACTCAGCAGTCACAGGGGTTTATTTTTCAAGGGAGTTTAAAGATTATTTGAAGTTTTCTAAATATGCCGGATTATCCTTTTGGAGTATTACTTTCATATTACGCATCATGAAATAATTTTTACTTGGGTTTTTCCCCTATCATCAAAATGTTCATTGTAGATGAAATGTAACATCTCTCCCGTAACAGTCCTTACATCTAGGATTAACTATGCTTAGTGTTTAAAAATTTCTCCAGTTTCTAACAAAACTTTTAAAATACTTTCATCTATGATTTATACGTGTATACTCATTTGTGATTTACAGTTGATCAAATTTAAGAACTACTGACTTTACAGTGTGACTTTTAAAAACTTTATAGGATACTTTTGAAAATGGAATCATGTTCTCCACAGACATAAACTTGCCCATGGCCAATCGCCACTAGAATGGCACCATCGGAACAGAACCCCTTTCAACACATTAGTCTCAAGAGCTGTGCTTGCTGTTAACATCTTCTATTCTTTTCAGATATTAATTTGTGCAAACCGGGATGAATTTACAAGGTAGAAGTGAGTCTACAGTTCCTAAACAAGGAATGACTAAGTATGCTTAATCACTACAGAGTTTGTCAAACTTCTGGTTTATTTCACAGCAAACCAACCCTTTCTATTGGGCAGAAAAAGGAAGTACTTTCATTTCACCATATCATGATTTTGTATGTGCACAATACACTGTATATACATACGGAATTTCTGTCTTTGGTGGTTCAGTTAGAGAAAAACAAATATTGTGAAAATTTGAACACTGTTTGCAAAGAAACTGTGAGTAGTGGTCAAAAGTAGCATTGTCTGTGTGCTTTTCTCATTTAATGCCATTTAAAGGTTCACAATTAATCCAAAAAGATTTTTTTTTGGCCAGATTTTGAAATAATCCAAACCTCTTCCAATCATTACATGTTCAATCATGGATCTCGCTTACAACTATAGCATTCACTTGTTCAAATGCACCATTAGCTTTTTACTTGGATGGATTACATCATTAGACTTTTGTGTTTTCACAAAACTTTAGGGACTAAATTAGTCATTCAATAGCACCAGATAGTTGAGGGGAAACATGTTATCTATCTACTTCCTCAAGAAGGGTAAGGCAAGGGGAGAAAAAAAAGACATAAAATACAAACCTAAAAACACCGTCCTGTTTACTCGTTTCCTCATCCACATAAATAATGGCTATCACCTTTCTGCACAAATTACTCAGGTAATGACGAGTAGCCTCTCCAGGAAAGGTCCTACTGTGTAATAGAGTTAGCTCAATGCTGGTGGTTTCGTGTCCACTGCCAGCAATGGACATTCTGCCAGGAAAAGCCTAGCACGAAAGAAACAAAAAAAGAAAACAAAACAAAAACCTCTCACTTATAATAGAGCTCTTTTCCCAAAAAATTAGAAAATTAGACACCATGAAAGCTTAACTAAAAGTTCAAGCCACAACTAAAAGTGCTCTGCAGTTATACAATGCCAGCAAACCATCGGGTTTCATGGAGGAGCCAAACAAATTTTACTTAGAATGGCATAGAGAGCATCAGCAGACCAAACACTGACAAGAAGAAAGCAAAAGAAAAACAAAACAAAACACTAAAGAAAGTTTGCAAGAGTTTAAAACCCATCCCACCACACACACAAAAGTTACAATTTTAATTTGTTCATTTGTACCTATATTCAAATTACTACAGCTTTTAACATTAGAAAATTAAAACCTATCCCTTTCATGGTGGAAATGATTTGTGACATGTACATGTCTATATGTTCAAATAATTATCAGTTTCATCATTTAAAAATGCCAGTATTTAAGTAAGCCAAATTATATTTGGAATATGCCTCTGAAAAGTTATTTACTCCCACCTCCTTCCAAAAGTTGGCCTCTTAAACAATAAGGTGAATTCTGGCAACATTTGCTTATGGTAACAGTTGTTCTGTCTTGTCTTCTGAAATGCTACATTTGAGACCAAATAAAAGTATAATTGGTTCATTTGAAAAAAGGGACTAGAAATATGCCTCAAAATTATTTTTACAATACATTTTTGCAGAAATAATCTCTAGGTGAAGCTTGTTTTTATACACATATACAAAATTTAAACAGCAATATACACATAGTCACAGTGAGGACGTTGGCAAATTCACCAATCTGTAGTGTAAATACAAACTGCAAAGCAGCCTTCCAAGAGAACAATGCTACACAGCAGGCAGAGCTGGCCCATTCAATAGCAAACACCAAAAACGTCCCTGCAAAAGGGAGACAGTGCAAGAAAAGCAGCATGCGCTTTGATACAAACAGCAATTTATGGCTAATGGTTGACATAACTGTGGTAACAGTGACTCTTTCGCTGCTATGCATAAAGTCCTAGGACATCTGTTTGTCTTTATACCACTCCACAAACTCGTCCAACAAAACTGGCCCTGAAGAGAGAGAGAGAGAAAACAACACAGCTCTGAGGCTTTTCACAATGAGAAGGATGAGCAAATGTACGGCAACGGGGGAAGAGTGAGAGAACACCCAGCATCGGTACTTACACGCTCCATCTTCGTCATAGTTGCTGAGGTCAAGATTAATTGTTCTGCTAAACTCTAGCACATTGCACCACTGGTCTTTGTTAATAACTTTATATTTTGATTGCTGATGGAGGGAAAATTAATATGGATTACTGATACAATTAACAAATGGGATGGTTTCAATTGCTGTATGAATCAACTTTAATACAGTTCATGAAGGTTAACTCTCTCCATATGTGGTGTGTTAAGTACCAGTCTAAGAGAAGGGTGAGAAAGAGAGCAAGCGTAGAACTTAGGATAACAATTTTCATTACAAAAATATTATGGGGGTTCAACACAAAATGACAAGCACATCAGAGAAATACAATTTTATACCCCTAGAAGTGAAATTTCTAGACCGCAAAAGCCCTCTCTTATATAAAAATGGGGATAATACCTACTTCATAGAGATGTTGCAAGAATTAAAAGAGAGAATTTGTGTAATTTATGTAAAGCACTTCATTCTGTGCTTGGTACAAAGTAAGTGCTAAATAAAGAGTAGCTCTCATGAATAGACCTGACACGACCAGCACACTACCTGTCACACTGTCAGCTAAAAGTACACACACACGTGGGTCGCTCGATGAGGACCTACTGAGTGCTACATGCGGTCTCAGAGTAGGTGCTCTAGCCACTGAAAAAAATTACTGTTCTAATAATTCAAAACTTGAATCCAGTAATAAAAGTAATCAGAATAGCCATGAAGTAGTTTTCTAATCCTCTTAGACAATAAATTGGTCAAAAGTGTATTTTAAAATACAGTATTCCTGCATAAAGCTTTGAAAATAAAAGCCAGATCTAATAATTTTTAAATCAACCACTAATATCTGAAACAGTGGAAAACAATACAAGCACATAAAAAGCAAAGAGAGTTGAGCCAATGGTTTTGAGGATGCAAACAAAAAAGCTCAAATGAAAAGATCTGTGTCCTTTTAAAAGAAAAATCCAAACTAATAAGAAAGAGAACAAAGCACAGAGTGCAAGTTTAACTTTCTAAGCAACTAAAGGCAAAAAACAATCATTGAAACAGGTGATGAGGCTCCTGGAATTCTGCAAAGTCAAACTGGCTTGCAGCGAGGTCTTTCAGCTAAAGAACATTTCATGCTCAGGCTCAAATTCTGCTCAACTCTCTAAGAACAAGAACCTACTTCTACTCATTTTTCAAATAAAGCGAACATTTCATGGGGCTGTCAGAGAAATTAGAACAGATCATGTAAGCAAATATTTTACATTAAAACCAGTTTTTATACCTTTCTTGAGGAGTTCCAGTTAGTAATGTTACAAGCAAATTTTAATAATGTTCCTCAAAGTATTGTATCAGTTGGAAGTTTTTCCAGACAATTACATAAAGTAAGTCGTAAGAAAGATTATTCCAAGAGTGAAGCTAGAGTCAGGGACCAGGATTTCCTCAAAGACCCAACACCCGCAATCCTTCCAAGCAAAGGGCATTTTTTAAAAAGGGTTTGGGGTCGAAGGGCAAGAAGAATGCTACCTATATATGAGAACCCAGTAACTCCAACTTACATCTCAGGTGCTTCCAGATCCTACAGTATTATACTACATTAAAACCTGCTCCTAATAACCAGCAGCTCAAAGTTTTTTTTATCACTAATACTTAAAGCAAACCAACGATGGAGTAAAGTGCTGGATTATTTCTAATGCTAACGTGAAGAAAGTTTAAACTGAAGGAGATATTGTCAGTTTGCCTAACACTTAGATTGATTCAAGGTCCCCAAGTTACCTGGAGATAAGAGTAGAGAAGACTGCATTACAAACTTTTTTTAATACGAAGGCAGATGGCTGTTTTTTTAAGCTTTGCTCAATAAAAGTGAAAATTCATCTCAAGCCAGAAAAGAGTAAATCTTGCTTTACTACTGCTACAAGAGCAGGAAATCTCAACAAAAGTGAAGCCTTAAAATGAGGACGAGACAGGGGAGGACAGGAAAGAGCTTGGCTGTCCCTGATGCGTCTGTACTGGGAGCGATGCAACACAACGTCAATGCACACACGGGCACAGAGAAAACGGGCAGCTGCTCATGGGCAGCAATTATGTCACCACAATTCCTACAGGCAGAAAAGTACAACAAACAGCAAGTAACATAAAATGGTTAAATAAAGTATACTTGGTACTTCTAAGCAAGCAAACATATATTCCATAAAATAACAATTTGGTACCTCTAAGAATTGGTGAAAAACTGGAAAAAGGGGCCAGATTTTTCCTAATAACAGTCCCAACATGCACTTGGCAGTGTTTATGTCTAGGCTGCGCTGGTCCTTTTCCTGTTTAACAAACAAAAACAAGGATGAGCCAGATGCCCCCAAATAATAAATTCCAATAATCCAAATTTCTATTTCACTTCAATAAGAAATTAGTAAACACTCATTTATCATTTAGCATACACCATAAAATACTTGGATTGAGGCTAAGGTGGGGGATGGGAGGTAGTCAAACACAATGGAAGCCTTGCTCTGTTTGAAAGATTTGTTTCAACTGAATATCACCCTAATGCAAAATCAACTAGTCAGGTAGTAACGGTATCTACGATTATTTCGGGATAAATAAAAATCTACAACTCAATCACTTGCTGTTTGACATTTATGAGAATTACCAAAATCATAACTGTTCACCCCAAAGCCCATAACTTAACTAAATGAAGTTTAAAGGTTTCAATTTCCATGCTTAGGAATCAAGTTTCCTTAATATAAATCATTTTCCAACAACTTTATTTTATTGGTAAATATATTTCTTATATTTAAAAATGTTGGAATTAAATTTAGTTCATAATAAATGTTGGGGTTCTGGAGAGTCTCTCCAAGTAAAAGGGTGTATTCATACACCTGCCGTGGGGGAAAGCAGCCTGCCTATACAATCCTTCTTACCTTGGATTTGTTAGATGTGAAATCTCCTAGCAGAATACCCCTAACTAGTAACCAAGTGAAAGACAACATTTCATAAAGAAACCAGAAAAGAAATATTACATAAACCTCAATATGGGCAGATTAATTCTAGTTATGTTTGCAGTTAAGGATCCTAATTGCTCATTCTCAATCTCCTTACAAGTTTTCATTCTCGAACTCTTAAGTGGGGAGTTTTTATGCAAAGGGACAGAGGACCTGGGGCCGTAAATGGTAACCTTACATAGCCAAAGCTATCCTGTGTGTGGTTATCTTAACTCTGGTGGAAACTTACAAAAGAACTTTCCTACAAAGGGACAAAGTTTCTGGCTATCTCATTTGTGGTAGAATCTAAATGTTCATCAAATTAAGGAATGATTCTGTGACCACGATTGTCAGCCACATATGCAGTCACACATACCTCCTGATAAAATATATTATTACCTGAAGGACTCTAACAGTGAAGTGCTCTCTAGTACACAGAAAATTTCTGACCTTGACACTGAATTTAAAAGTAAAGGACTTAAACAATACAGCAAATGTAAGGGCCTCACTCAACAACAGCAAACAAGGTAGATGAAAATACAGAAAGATGTGCAATAGGTCTGGTCTGTCTTTTGGTCGTAAAACATAATGACCGTTCACGAACAGACCACGTCAGATGTCTCCGCGTCACCCTTCTCTGTTACAGGCCATACAACTTAAGTCTGGTGATAGGGGGGATGCCCCAATTGCAGTTCTATGCAAACGAGTGGGGCCTCCTAGCCACAGCATTCTCTGCCTGCCCCTTGGCCATGCATATTGTCCTGCTCAGGGCTGCAGTACTCACTTCCCACGGAGAGGACAAGAGAAAAGGTGCTCTAGAGATTGTCCACCTTTTGCCAACCAAGCCTCATTGGTTTGTTGCATTTCAAGGGTTTATACTTCTGCGATACACTGTGCAAACAAATGGAAAACTTCCTCTAACCCTGTAACAAAGGTGTGGCAGACAGCAACAGCACACCATACTATGAAGCAATCCACAAGAAAAAATGAGTAAACTGTTGAAAACACACATGGCACCACAGGACTGGGCCAAAGTTCATTTGTTGAACAGCAGCTTACGCAGCACTGGGCTGATGACACTGGTGCTCGGGGAAAAGCTTTCCTTTGGAGGAGTTTGTAATCATTCACTAAACCTAAAATTGCTAATCTAGCTTCAATACATATTGTGCCTTCTTCCAACATCATCAATGCCTATGTTCCCATCACAATGGACATACACTAAGGTGACAAAAAGAAAAAAAAGATACAAAAGACCTGGACAGACTCTTTGCAACAATATAATCATCTGACAAACTGATGATCATGAAGGATTTCAATGCATGTGTTTGGCAGTGATGCCCAAACAGGGAGGAAAGGCATCAGACTCACAGGACCGGAAGCTGAACAGCACTCACTTACTCCTGCTCTGCAAAGGTGCCAGCCAGCAGCTCACAATCACTAACACCATCTTCTGCCTAGCAAATAAGAGAAAGATATTATGGATGCACTCAAGATCTGAACAGTGGCTTCTCGCTGATAACCAAAATTGCCTGTGGGTAGATTTGAGGCTGTGTAACTGAAAACACTCAAAATTCCTGGGAACAACAGTCCGGAGATCCCACAGCAAACATCTATTGAACATCAAAATGGAGACATGCCCAGGGGGTTCTCCACAGCAATGATCCTAATGGCATTCTCTGCCAAGGAGTTCCCAATTACAAGTGAATCAATCTCCCAGGATACTATGAAGCTGGGCATTTAAAAAAAAATAATAATCACCTTAACTAATTCAAGGAGGACAGCAAAGACATCCGGAAGCTCCTCACAAGAAATTTAAATAGTACACGTCAACATCGACCCTGTGACCCTCTGCTCAGGGAGCACCAAGCACCTCCCCTCATGGAGCAAGGGGCAGATTTCTGCATCTCTAGGTCAGAATCTAAGCAGAAAGCATCTTTAGACAGCCTATCAAGAGTCAATCAGCATCCCCAGAAGGTCTAGCAAGGTTAAAGGAGAAGAAATGAAACTTTTCTCTCTGCCCATATCTTGACCCAAGAGGTGTCAGTATATATTTAATAGATTTTAATTTTCTAAGGTAACAAATTCTTTAAAAATTATTTTTCAAATAATAACAGAAACTGAAAAGATTCCATATACCAAAGAGGTACCAACCCCCTACAATACACAACTAGACTCTGCCTTGTTGTCTTCCTTAAACACAGATTAAAAACAGCAGTTACAGTTGAGATTAAGCCTCTTAGTGATGCAGCTGCAAAATCAAAGGATCCTACTGTGAGTAGTCTCTTAAGAAGTAATGTTTTATATATGGAATAAATGCAGTCCCTAAGCTAAAGACTAATAACAGCTAATGCAGAGTAGAAAATAATGAAGTTTTATTAAAGTTCATATTTGAAGTTCTAACATGAAAAAAATATATCACCTGTTTATGTGAGACTATTCTAGTACAAGTCTTCCTACAAGATGTGAAAATTAAGCATGTTTTCCCTTAAACAGCACAATGACTTAAGAAATAACTGAAACAAATAGGCAATTGTATATATATAAATAACAAGTTCATAAAAATGAATACTCAAATGAATAGATACACTATTCAGAGGCCCCCCCAACTCTTTCAGAGAATCTATTTCCAATTTTCACAAAGTTTTGACAGCTTAAGACATATGTAAAAAGGGGAACCTTTAATTATCAAAATTATAAAGAAAAAAATCTTCAACAAAAAAAATTCCTAAGATTTTCAAGATCTAGTTGGATTTAAGAATAAATATGTAAGTGACCATTACTGGAAGCATAAATGGCGATGACCAAGTCAGAAATTGGTATGTGAAATCAAAAGGACTAAAATGAAGACCTATGACGTATCATGGAATTCACATTTGAGACCACGGGGATTACAAAAAATAAAGAGAAAATGCAGTCCTCCTTACCACAGCTACCTAAATAAACAAACATAAGGCAAAAAATAGAGAGCTCTAACTTGAATCTTAAATAATACAACTCAGTTTATAAAACTGAAACTATAGCAAATCGGTTTCTGAATAGGTTTTTAAAAAAATACACATTAAAAAAACAAAACTTTTTAAAAAAAATACACATTAAAAAAACAAAAAGTCATAAAACCCCAAAATTAATCTAAATAATTATGCTCTTAGAACTTACCAAAAATTAGTTTAAAGATCAAAATGTTCGCAATTACTGAAACTATTGACGTCTCCTTAAAACAAAAGAAAAAAATCTGCCAACAGGCACAGTCCTACTTTGTCATTTTATTTAGTTCAGATCCTATTATTGTAAGCACTATTCTTGGAGTATAAGTCATTATTTGAAACTTCAGGTTTGCAGACACCTAAGTAATGTCAGTAAAGGATAATTCAACAACTATTTCTAACTCCATGGTTAACTTTTATTAAGAAATTAATCTGAGCTAGAAACTGTTCTAAGTGCCTTTATACTTAAACTCATTTAGTACAACAACCTTATTAGGATAGGAATTATTATTCTCCTCAATTTATAAAAAAGGAAACTGAGGCACAGGGGGTTAAAATGGTAGACATTAAGTGGTAGATAATAGGTAAATAGCTGAGACTTGAACCAGGAAGTCTAATTCCAAGCCTGAGTTCTGCATCCTGAGAAGTAATGAGAATGAGGGAAGAGAGGTTTAAATATAAAGTGACATACAGTCCAATGAGCTTTACAAGTAACTGCTGAGCAAATCCGTGTGCAATAACCAGAGCAATTTTTTTTTAATTAAGATATAACTGACATACAATATTATATTAATTTCAAGTGTACAACATAGCGATTCAACATTTATATACATTATGAAAAAAGAGTACTTTTAAAGATAAAACTGACAAGGTTTTCAGGATAACAGACCTGGGATCAGATGCCTACATATTCTTCCTACTCTTGTTCCTTACCCAGACCTACTTTCTCTTTGTAATTTACAATGAAAATATAAGACAAAAAATAGAGAGGTGTGTATATGGTGTGTTGGGGGAGTTGTGTGGGAGGGAAACAAACAGACTGACAAGTAAAGTGGCTAAGAAGTGAGAAACTGACTCAAATCAGAAGAGGATGTGAATCCAAATGGTCACAACAGACTAAGGTTAGAGTCAGGAGGAATTCTCCAATGAACACAAGATCCAGCATATTTTCCTTAGCAAATTCTGAGTAACATCATCATCATTTCTAATTTAAATGGAAATGTTGTTTTACTTAGAGAAAGGAGATACATTTATTTTAATATGTGTGGCCTCTGACATCTTCCTGAAACACCTCCTCAGAAACAGGAAATAGACGCACAGTTACCTCCTGACAGAAGAGTGAGTGTATCAAGGGACAGGCTGTGAGGACTGACTTGTAACAGACCACCCATCACAAGCTCACCTCTCAGTAAGGAATTCCCACTGGTGTATTCTGCCTCCAGAAAGCCCTGTTTACAACTTTACTTAAAGTTTTCTTTCAAAGAGTGAAAAATCAAGGACTTCTCTCCTACCCTAAAGGGAAATCCCTTCTCTTGCTCACTGCCATTCCTTCCCCTTCACCTTGAAGGCCTCCCTTTCTCTCAATCTAGTGGTTTCTTCTAACTGCACCTACTTCCTGATTCCGTCTGGATCCACCTCAATCATTCTAGGAGGACTCCTCTTGACTCCCTTCTGCCCTCCAGGCTCACATACTTCTCACTCTCAATCCATCCTTTTATCCTCTCCTTTCTGCATTGATAAATTATATGCAAGGACCTCATGCACTGCTGGAAAAAAATCTGAGAGCAGCATCACTATAGATTCATGGTGTCCGTCTACTCTTAGCTGGACTAAGATGCTGCTGCTAGCAGCACTTCTCTGTTATCCTTCTTAAAATTCCAAGTGTCAACTTTCTCTGCGACTTTCAGCATAATACCTTGTCTCTGCCACAGAGAATGTAGAGAAATCAAATTTAACTGGTATTTAATAACTATTCCCAGATCAATAAAACATTACTATATTTAGTCTTTTATCTCATTCTCTTTGTCCAATCTTATCTCTCCAGGTCCTTTTAAAAACGAATCAAGAAAAAAATGGCTGTTTTATTTAAAGGAATCATACAACAGTATCTGTTTATATAATAAATCTTGCATTGGGGGAAAAACCATATGCATAAACATACTCTGACAAAATTCCACTTGTATGAGAGAATTGGTCATTTCACCCTTAACTTATATACCATCACCTTCCTCTAACAAAACGTCATAGGATGGTGACAGCTGTGAGTCAGAGAAGGTGGTGTGGCTCTGTGGAGAGGACACGGCCTGTACCTCAGGGGCAGAGCTCAGGCGCAGGCTGTCCCCTGCACTCTGGCTCTCTTTATTCAGCTATAAAGTTTCATGAGCCTATGATATCCATAACACTATAGCTAAGTTCAAGTCAAAGTAAAATCAGAAGAAAAATAATATAACTGTATAGCCAAGTACTATTTTTAATTAGCCATAAAGTTTGAAGGTGAGGAAAAAACAATCCCACCCTTAGGAGTATAATCTGGGTGGAGAGATGTTAAATGGGCCATTTTATCATTTTCTGGTAAGGTACTATAGTTGCTTTCCTGGTATATTAAAGAATAATTCAGAATATCTAACATATGCCATTGTTATTTGCAATAGAGAATATTTAGGACATTAAAACAATCAGAAAGTTTAATTTCTATTAAAAGTTTGATTTTAAAAGTTCTGCTGTGTGAATTATAAGTTATTACCACCTTTTTAGTGGAAAAAAAAGATTGGAGGGATAAAAAGCAGCTTAAGTTCTGCTTCTAACCAAATGGAGTTAGAGAAACCAGATTTCCCTTTTCCTTCATAGTCAAGATAAAAATTAACCAATACAAAGAGACTCAGAAATGGCAGAGATAATGGAACATGAAGACAAAGTTGTTAATATACCTGTTATAAACATGTCTGGATGTTCCAGAAGGTGGAAGAAAATATTACGATGAAGAGAGAAAAAGAAGACAGAAAAAAAGACCCAAACGGAACTTTTAGAGAAGAAAAAATAACAGTATTGAAAATGAAAAATATACTTGCTTGGATTAATAGCAGATTAGACATTGCAAAAGAAAAGATTAATATTAGTAAACATAGTAATCGAAATTACCCGAAACCGAAAAGGAAAAAACCCTGAAAATAAACTGAACATGGCATCAGTGGCTTGTGGGACAATATTAAGCATCTAACATAAATATAACTGTAGTCCCAGAATGAGAGCAGAGGAAGACAAAAAAAAAAAATATTTGAAGAAATAACAGCTGAAGAATTTCTCAATTTAATACAAATTATATGCCCACAGATCTGGAAAACTCAACCAATCCTAACCTGAATAAACATAAAGAAAATTATAACAAGGTACACTGTAATCAACTTGCCGAAAAGCAATAAAAAAAGCAGTCATAAAACAAAACATGACATTATGTTCAAAAGAACAATAAACAGCACCAGACTTACCATCAGAAGCTACCCAAGATAGAAGACAACGAAGATATCATTGAAGTACTAAAAGAATATTCGATCAATCTAGAATATTTTATCCAGAGAAGTACCTTTCTAAATTGAAGGCAAAATAAAAGCGTAGAGAATTCATCACTAGAAGATCTCTACTATGAGACACGTCAAAGGAAATTTTTTAGGCAGAAGGCAAATGATACCAGATAGAAATCTAGATCTATACAAAGAAACAGAGAACACAGACATAATAACACAATATATGGTATGGTCTTGAATGTCTATCCCTCTGAAATTCATATGTTGAACTCCTAACCCTCAAGATGATGGTTTTAGATTAGACTCTGCCCTTATGAATGTGGAGGTGGATTGGTGCTCTTATATAAGAGACACCAGAGAGACCTCCTCCCTTCCGATATTATGAGGTTACAGCAAAGTGAAGCTCTCACCAGACACCTAATCTGTCCATACCTTAATCTTGGATTTCCCAGCCTCCAGACTATGAGCAATACATTTTTGCTTTTTATAAACTACTCAGTTTCTGGTAATTGTTAGAACAGCTTTAATAGACTAAGACAATATATTGTGAGATTTGTGGCATACATGTAAGTAAAATGCAAGGTGACAACAGCAAAAAGTTGGGAGGGCAAAATTAAAGTACACTGTTGTAAAAGTTCTTGCATTATACAGGAAGTGGTATATTACTATATATTACTATTTGAAGACGACTTGTGAAAATTTAAAGCTATATAGGGTAAAGCCTATAGCAACCACAAGAAAAATGAAGCACAGATATAGCTAACTAGGCAATAGTGGAAATAAAATGGTATCATAAAAAAAAAAAAAACAAAAACAACCCCACAAAAAACCTCAATCCAAAAGAAGTCATAAAGAGAGAAAAAAAGGAACAAAAAACAGATGGGTCAAATTGGAGGAGAAACAGCAAGATAGGAAATGTAAACTTAATCACACTAATAATTACATTAAATGAAAATGGTTTACACATCTCAATTGAGACAGATATTGTCAGACCGAACTATATGCTAGCTATAAGAAACATACTCTAAATATAAAGACACAAATAGGTTAAAAGTAAAAGAATGGAGAATGTGATGCCCGAATCTGTGGCAGACATCTTGGTATCACGAGGGAGCCGGCTCGCAACCACTTCCATGATGGCAGGGTGGGAAGGAGGACTGTGAGGCCTTGATGGCATCCTTGACCAACAACTGATAAACCAACCTTGGGATCACCCCACTCACAGGCTTATGTCTTGACTTCAGTGGTGAAGTTAATGAGTGAAGAGATTCTGAATCTTGAAAAATCACATTAAGAGAACATTTCTAAGGCCAAAAAAAAAAAAATGGCATAGATGATAGAAGATTTGTTCATCCCTCTTGCAACCACATTGAAGTTGTGACAGAAACACGGAGCAAACAGCAAGCAGAGTCGCCTGGGATCTAGATGAACAGAGCACTACAACTAGAGAGAGAAATAATTAATTACCCTGAAACGGTAGAAGGTAGGACGGGGTGAAGACGCAGGGCTGCCCGGTCTCGAGCAACTGAGTGGGACAGAGGCTGTGGCAGCGGCAGCTGCAGACGCCTCTTAAAGGGGCCAAGTCGCCAGTGGATTTTTCACAGTAACGGACATGCTCGCTTTGAGCACCAATGCTCGGTCTGCTGCTCAGGAGGCACCAAGAACCTACAAAGGGACGCTGAGTTGTCCGAGTGAGGGCCGAAGGCGAGGCTCTCTCCCGGGCAGAAGTCCTGGCAGTATCCATTATCCCTCTGTTGAGCCCTCCCCCACTCCCAGTGCATGGACACAACGCCACCATAGTAGAGACGTCGTCAAACTGGATAACAGAGTTCGCTCTGCCCACAGGATTTCCTGGAACTCCACCTCTTCCAACTCGCAGCCCCACCTAAGCCATATCCAGGTGTGTCCTCGGTAAGTCAGGTGTTCCTTACTGAGCAGCGCCGAGATTCACACTAGAGGCAGCTGGCCTCGATTTCTGGCGTGGTTTCTGGCTCGATTTCTGGCATGGTTTCTTGAGGCAACTATAAGCAAAATATCTGTGGATTGCTTGCTGAATTTTAACAGGTAGCCCCGGAGGGGAACAGGCTGGGGCTAAACTTGGCCTGCAGCTGAACCCCTCTCAGGTCTGTGCCACTGGACAGCTACTAAACAAAGCCACACTAGTAAGACCAGGAGACTTAAGAGCTTTGCTTAGTACATAGAAACAGACACAGAAAGGCAGCCAAAATGGAAAGACAAAGAAGCAGCAACTATATGATATGAGAGAACAGAACAGAAATCCAGGAATAATGGAGTCAAGCAATCTCACAGATGCAGAGTTCAAAACACTGGTTTTGAACTCTGCATCTGCATAAAGATGCTCAATGAACTTTTGGGAAGTGTAGATGAATTCAGTGAGAACTTGAACAAAGAGATACAAAACATAAAAATGGAAATAGAAATAAAAAAGGAATGAAGAACACATTATCTGAGATGAAGAGAGTATATCAGATGGAATAAACAGAGTGGATAAAGAAGAGGATTGAAGCATAGATATAGAGGATGGGGAAGCCAAGGACACTCAATCAGAACAGCAAGAAAAAAGAAGCCAAGACTATAATAATAATTTAAGGAGCCTATGGGACACTATGAAAGGTAAAAATATCTGTGTCATAGAGGTACCTGAAGGAAAACAAGATGTTGAAGAGCTATTTGAAGAAATAGTGATGGAAAACTTCCCTAACCTGGTGAAGGAAATAGACATATAACCCCAGGAAGCTCAGAGAGTCCCAAGAAAGAGGAACCCAAACAGGCCCACACCAAGACACATCACAATTAAAATGCCAGCGGTTAAATATATAGAGAGAATCTTAAAAGCAGCAAGAGAAAATCGGTTAGCTACCTACAAGGGAGCACCCATAAGACTGGCAGCTGATTTCTCAAAAGAAACTATGCAAGACAGAAGGAAGAGCTTGGCACAAAATATTCGACATGATAGAAACCCAGGATCTACAACCAAGAATACTTTATCCAGCAAAGCTATCATTTAGAGTCAAAGGACAGGTAAAGAGCTTCCCAGACAAAAATGAGCTAAAGGAATTTATCATCACCAAGCCAGTATTACAGGAAATGTTGGAAGGACTTCTTTAAGAAGAAAAAACATGCATGGAAAACACGAATAAAGACTGGTAATAACTACATTCCTATCAACAAGTACCTCAAATGGAAAAGAATTAAGTGCTCCAGCCAAAAGATAGAGTGGCTGAATGGATAAGAAAACAAGACCCCTACATATGCTGCCTACAAGAGGCTCACTTCATATTAAAAGACACACACAGACTAAAAGGAAGGGTATGGAAAGAGATATTGCCTTCATGGACCTAGAGGGTACTGCGCTGAATGAAATGCGTGGGATAGAGATAAGACAAATATCACATGATTTCACATACATGTGGACTCTAAAGAACAACAACAACAAAAGCAGAAATAAACTCACAGATACAGAGAATATTTTGAGGGCTACTAGATGGGAGGGGGTTTGAGTAGGATGGTGAAAAAGTTGAAGGGATTAAGAGATACAAATGGATAGTTGCAGAATAGACATGGAGATGTAGAATGCAGCATGGGGAAGACGGTTCATGATGTTGTACTGAATATGTGAGGGGGAAGACAGTAGTAGATTGAGTGGGGTGATCGCTGTGCAGGTTATGTGGATCTCTGATCACTATGCTGTACAACTGAAACTGCTATATTATTGTATGCCAACTATAATTGAAAAAAAAACTCACTGAACTGCATAATATAAATAAAAGCAACTAACTGTCTATTATATTTCAACAAAGCCAGGAGGAAAAAAAGAATAGAAAAAGCCATATTTTGAAGACTTTAATCAAAAGAAATCTAGAGTGGCTATATTTGTATCAAAGTAGACTTCAGAACAAGTAACATTACCAGAAATAAAGAGACATTTCATAATGTGAAACAGTCAATTCTTCAAGAAGACATAATAGTACTGAGTGTATCTAAATCTAATATCTGAGCTTCAAGATACATGAAACAAAGGAAATGATAGAAGTGATAGGAGAAATATTATAGTTGGAGAGTTCAATATTCTTCTTTCAGTAGTTGACAGAACAGGTAGGCAGAAATCAATAAGGATACAGAAGACTGAACACAATCAACCAACCTGAGCTAACTGACATTTATAAAACACTCTACTACACAGCAGCAGAATATTCCTTCTTTTCAGCTACATATAAAACATTCATCCCGACAGACCATATTCTAGACTATAAATCAAGCCTCCATACATTTAAGTGGACTTAAATTATACAGGATATGTTCTCTGACCACAGCAGAAATTAAACTAAGTATCAATAATAAAAAGATTACCTGGAAGATCCTAAATACTTGGAAAATAACACAAACACACTTCTAAATAACCAATGGGTCAAAAAAGAAACCACAAGGTAAACAGGAAAATATTTTGAACTGAATGCAAATGAAAACATAGTATCTTGAAACTTGCAGTATAGGGCTAAACAAATAAAACGAAAAAAGATTCGATAATAAATTTACCTTATACCATGTTTTAGCTGAATGGTAGTTGTTATTATTATGTTTAATAGCTTAATTCACTGATATTTATTGATACTCTCCTTAAAAGCAAAGAACTCTGCTGGCTGCTATTGGGGATATCTAGAAAGAAAACATCATCCCTTAACCTGGCAGATAAAATTAAGGCCTTTACCTGAACTCCCCAGCCAGGCTAGAGGAGACAGGAGTGCCACATAAGAGAAGGCACATGATCCCTCCAGGACAGGAGCCGGCGAGGCTGTGTGAAAGTGGAAGCGTGTGTCTTGGGCCCAGAAACATGATACAGGGCTCTAGGTGGAGGTCCAGCGTGACAAAAGACAAAGTAGAAACTACCAAAAAGGCAGGCGGCAGGCTCAGTGAACAGGTAACTCAACTTCACCACAACACAGGTGTTGCAGACATCGCGTGAGAAAGGGAGCCTGGGACTTGACTGTGAGAGCCTGGATTGACCCGCAGACTAGACCTGGAGCCAGAACCCAGGTCCTGGGTCTACTACTGATAAACAATGTGACCATGGTCCAATTTCTCCACTTCTCTGAGACCCACTTTCTTCCTCTGTGAAGTGCGCTAAGAGCACCAGTCAGAGTTGCTGTGGGAGCAGCTGCACCATACATTCGGTGAAACACTATGTTAGCATAAGGCAGAGGGAAGTTGCTGAAGGCTTCGGTGAGCTGGTGACCCTGAGACTGGAAAAAGATGAATGACAACCTACTGATGTGAATGCTGGACGAGAAGTGAACAAATGTGGAAATAAGGCGACTGCAGCAGCACAGGCCAGGAGTAACAGGGCCTTAACCAGCAAGAAGCACCGAGAGAGGCAACCAAAGGAGCCTGACCAAGGGTGGGATGCAAGGCCGGGAGGAGTAAAACGGAACCTGAGTCTAAGGTGCCCGCACGCAGGAAAATGTGACCCCAAACAGGGAAGTTAGAAAATAAGTCCTATGTTTCTAGGTATAATGCTTCTAAACAAACTTTGACTCATACAATAAGAAACAGCTGACTTTGAGAGGAAAAAAATCCTCATGTAATAAAATATTTAATCCTAGAAAATATGCATCTATTCTAAAATCATCTGGCAAATCGCTTCTATATATAATTACACAAATGCCATTTAGTAAAATGCTATATCTGAATTTTACCATACAATTTCTAACATCTATAAATTTTCATGCATGTTGTCATTTTATTTGAAGGTTGTAATAGTGCAAAAATTCACAAATAAGGACACCACAGAAAACTACTAATGTGTTATTATAGAGGACACCACAGAAAACCACTAATGTATTATTACAGAATTCACTACTAAATAAACCTTTGGTGCTGAACTACAAGAGCCAAAGCAGGTAAAATATGAAAAAAATCAGTATGGTGGTAGGAAAATCAAGCTTTTCATCACCGAGTTCTCCGCTTTAATAAAGAATTCATTTAAAAAATGCAATTGGTCAAGAAAGCCTAGTCACCTGAACCCAGCGAACATACAAACATAACAGAAAACACCATTTTCGAAGAAAGGATAATTGTCTGTGGGTTGTGTGTGAATGAATACAATGCCAGCCGGTGACTCCGAATTCACCACCTGTGGTGACTGGGATGAAAAATAAAACTATTTCACTCCACTAGAACTACTGTCACATAACTTGAACCTGGCTCACTATGTAACAAAGATGATCCCCTTTCAAAATGATTAGAAATGACATTAGAATAATGTTCATTGAAATTAGGGTAGGTTTGAAATTCAAATGATTTCCAAATATAATATAGCACCCAAATTGAAAACAGATGAGATCTGATCAGTTTATTCTAGTAAACCCAATGGATGAGGGTTTGTTGTTCCATGAGAAGAAGTTTTTCCAAAATTATCCAAGTGATATTTAGAAGTGTCTATTATATGCCCATTTATTAATTACTTCCAAATAAGAGCTACTAAAGGTGTACCACTTCAGCTTTTTGCTTAACATACTACATTTCTAGAACCAGAGTTAGTTTAGAAAGTGTATATGTAGAAATGAATTCTACATTTCTACAATCAGAGTTAGTTTAGAAAGTGTATATGTAGAAACGAATTCTAACTACCATCCTGGGAGTAACTTATTCAACTTCTTTGCTGTAGTAGGTAAAAACAAACCCCGAAAGGCAAAAAAAAAAAAAAGAAAAAAAAAGTTTTTGGCGGGGGGTGGGAGGGTGGGGAGGGAAACATCTGGATAGGCTCCAGAGAACTCACCCGTGCAAAGTCAAATGCATATCTGTAAATAAGTTTAAAGTTTGTAGAATCATTTAATAATGATCTTAAGTAATCCAAAGTATTTCTGAGTTTTTCTGTTGTATCACATCTAGAAAACAGAATAAAGGCAAATTATAACCTGATCTTTTTTCTTAATTGGGGCAGTAATATAAAACACAATATCAAAAGACAAAATAAAAACCATGGTGTTGGAACACGTCCATAATGACCTACCTAATTTTTCCTATACTTTTTACTTTTAAAAATTTCAAATGTACATTAAAGTCCAAAGAATAATAAATAAGCACCCATATACCCATCCCGTCGGTTCACAATGAATGTTGCCACACTTGTGCTCTCTCCTCTCACACACGCACTCTTTTCTGTACCATTTGAAAGCTGCCAGTGTAATGACACTTCGTTCCTAAACACCTGATACCATCATCACTCAATATTCTATCAGTGTCAACTTTCTTAACTAATATACAACCTACATTACCAACTTCCCAATTGTTTCTCCAATTTTCTTCATAGCTGTTTCTTTTTTCTTTCCAATCCAGGATTCAATCAAGGCTCATACATTACTTTTAGTTGTCATTATCTCCTTAGTCTCTGGAAGGGTGTCCCACCTTTCTTGTCTTTCTTGACAATGTCATTTTAGAAGAGGCCAGGCTAGTTGTTTTGTAGAACCTCAACACTTATGATAAGAACACTACACATGATTTCCTCGGTGCACCCCGTGAGGAGGCTCATAGCATCAGTATGCCCCTAACTGGTGATACTGAGTTGGTTCCTTTGGTTAAGGTACTGTCCCACCAGATTCCCCATTTAAAGGTGTTTTTCCTCCTCTGAAATAGCATATAACCTGTGAGATGATATCTCTTTTTTTTTTTTTTTTTTTTTTTTAAGGGTTAGGGTTAGGTTTAGGATTAGGGTAAGGGTTCAGGTTCGGGTTCAGGTTAGAGTTGTGAGATGATATCTTGAGACTCTAAATCCTGTTCCTCAACCTTTCACCAGTGGCTTTAGCATCCATTTGTGATAGCTGCCTGAATTGATTTTATATTTGAAGATGCAAAATGGTGATTTTTCTAACTCCATCATGCTTTTACACTTACTGGCTGAAAATCTTCTATAAAGAAGCATTCTATTTACCACCTTACTTCTTATTTTCTGGATGTAAGGATTTTTGTTTTTTATTGTTATAATCTGTTGCTGTTGTTATTCTTTCTGATATATAAACTGTCCTCATTTGGGCAGTTTGTATATCAGCCACCCCTTCGAGCTGGCTCTAGTGTCCTTCTGACACATCCCCATCAGTCTTTTAGGACGTCCTCACTTTCTGGCACAAGGCATTCCAGCTCACCTTGTACCTTCCCTACTCTAGACTTGAAATCAGCTATTCTTCTAGGGAGCCCTGGTGATAACGACCTATTTTTACAAATAAGCGACACATTGTGGGGTTTTTTTTTTTCCTAAGGAAGCAGACTAATTGGTCATTTTTACAAACTAATTTTGTTTGTAGAATCTAGTCCTTAAAAATGAGAACCAAGAGTCACCATTTTCACCAGCAATGTTAAAGCTTTTCAGTGTTGGATATATTTCCTTGTGTTTCTCTGTAGAGTTTTTATCTACTACCAAGTATAGATAATACACATTACAAGTATTATCAATGTAAATATTGTAAATACTTTATAAACTAAAATATGGTTCATAGTAGAGAGCATTGATCTATTTTTAACAATAAATCTGTGAAAGCTAACTAAAAAAAAGTCCCCAATCCACTGAGATAAAATACCTAACAGCCAAAATTTAGAGTAAATGTTTCATTTCTGTGAATCTACAACAATTTAGAATGCCCTTTATTTCTTCTTGATCTTTGAAAACTAAAAGATTAAAATTAGACTATTTTACAAGTCTCATTAGACTATTAAAGAAGGCTTCTTTGAGGGACTAACATGTAAACTGAGAGCTGAAAGCAAAGCAGAAACTAGATGTTTTTGGAGGGGAGGCTTTCCAAACAAAAGGAACAGCAAAGGCTTCCTGGTGGAAGAGAGCAGGGCAAGTCCGAAGACTAAAAGAAAAACACTGACTAGACTGCGTAGAGGAGGAGGGTAAGTGGTAAAAACTAAAGTTGAAAGGGAGGTGGGATCAGACCACAGAGAGTTTCTGTGGTCCACAGTGTCTTATTTTTTTTTTTTACTGAATCCTAGAACCAATAGAAGCCACTTCCTACTACGGGAGAGACCACGATCAGGCTAGCGCCTTAAAAAGCTCATTTTGAATCTCTGTGGAAAAGGGTTTAGGAAGGGAAAAAAAAGACACTGATAGCCTCGTTAGAGATCTAGTGCCAGAACCGACTGAGGGGCAATGCAGAGTATAAAAGGGTACACAAGAAAGCAGTAAGCGGCACGCTAGGAGGCAGGAGAGGGAGCATGGCTTACTTTGCATTCAGCACTCTTCTGTATCATTTGACTTATTACTATGTATATAAACAATAATATTTTATGAATAATAATATGGGGGAGGGTCAAAGAGGAGAGAATGCTAACATCAAAACATAAGGTAGAGGTCCCTGTTCTTCACTGAAAAGGAGGGCTAAGGCCCAAAAACAAAGGATACTGGCCAAATTTTGGCTAGTTTAGTTTAGCCCTGCCCAATGAGAGAAGCAGAGCAGCTGTTTGTTTCAATGGATTCAAGGGCACGAACCACTCATTTAGGTAACTGCTACATGCTAAAAGGAAATAACATAGCTGGAAGTCTTTTTGAGCTGCAAGGCAAAATGTCGGGTTCTGCAGCATGTCTGGGAGCGAGTCCAGCCACCTTGGCAAAGGGCGTTTGAAAGATGCTCAGAGATCTCATCTGGAGTATAAAGCACGAAATGCCCAAAGTAAAATTTTCACTTCATGTATCTATTAAGTATAGTTGCATGGGTTAGAGATGATACTGTCAATAAAGAATTCAATCTGCTCTAAAAGAGGCTTTGTCCTGCAGAGCCTCCAAACTAACCCCCACTAGGGAGAAGCCATTGAGCCATGCTGTGTGGACCACAGGTTGCCATCTAGTGGCCACTCAATAAGGTCATCTGCAGAGGTGACTCAGTTCTACAAAGGGCCTAGAAACAGGCTTAGGAAGTTTAAGCAATCAGCCTGAGAATTTTCAGAAAGAAGCCATATTTTCAATCTGTTTTGCCCTGCTTTTCTTTGTACCATGTATAAGAAAACTCACTGAAATTGTAGTGTTAACAGTGCCACACTGCTATGGAGCATCATCTGCCTAAACAAAAATAGACACATATCATGGAATCAGTTCTTATTTGCGTTTTGCTATCACGAAACCCATTTGGAAGCAACAGAAATCAAGACAATAATCCTCAAAGTTTATAAAATCAAAGGTAGTTCTTCCCCCTTACCCAGAAAAGGCTTTCGCCCCTTCACCTTAGGCAGACTAAAGGTATTTTCCCAGCCCATCGTCAGTTCTATGCAAAATTAGCTACAACTCTAACATATTTTACTATTTTATTTAACTTAAACATCCCTATAAAGCTTAATTCATCAGAAGTAACCTTAAAACCACATGTTGAAACACGCAATAAATAAAACAAGAGCTGTGCCTTCTCTGACTGAGAATGACCTAGAGAGCTTGGGGACAGCCATTACCTATCAGCTACTGTCAGTTCTTCAGACGTTCTCACAAAACTGGGCTCTGGAGAGACCACGCCTGCAACTCCTCTAGACAGGGTAAGATTGATTTCTGAGTGCCCAAATGTACACCACATTTTATCACTTCTCCTTCCTGGTTTTAGAAATGCTACCACAGACACTCAGGAAGTGGTCAAACTGATTCAAAACTCTGGTTTCAAAACCAATGGGCTTCCTATTTCTAGCACACTCTCACTCTATAGTAACAATTTTAAAAAACCTAGCATTTTAACCCAATCTACTAGTATATATAAATACGAGTTTTGTTATATACACTTTAAATCCAGTTTGAGTCCAAAACAGTTCGGTGGACAGGTTTAATGAAACCAAAAGGGAGCAAAAAATAAAAAGAATCCAAAATAGAAGACAAAACAGATCATTCAAAAATGGACTACTTTCTATCTTTAGCATATAAATGATGGACCTGAGTTTTCTTATTTACTGGGTGCACATACGTTACCAATAACAGTACTTACTTAGTTAATACAAGTAGCATAAAGAGAAGTGATCCTATTATTTCTGGATCTTTTGCCTGCATTGCTTCCAAGCCCTGGCCCTGAATGGACTTTGTCTTATTCATGGGTTTTGTTTCCCCAGGACCTAGAACACTGTGCTTGGCACATCACTGCCATTCAAATATTTGCTAAACAAATGACAAATCTAGGGGGACTGGGGGCGGGGGAGGGGGGATGGAGGTGCTTAAACCATGAAATTGGTCGATTTCTGAATTACAAAGAACCTTACAGATATTCTGAGTAATTATCTCTACCTCACTGATGACAAAACCAGTCTCAGAGATTCTCAAAAGAAAGAAGATTCCTCAATGACTTTACAGTAGATCAGGCTTGTTATTGCACCCTAAATTGCAAGGACCAAGTGCCAGCATTCTATAGGAAACTACCTGCCACCTGTGTCACATAAACTGGCAAGCAGAGTTCCCAACGATGAGCCTGCGGTGTGTCCCCCACACCCCAAATCCAAACATACATGCAGATTTCATCTAGGAAACTGCTTATTTCGCTTCCCAGGTGGCGAGGCCCTCAAATCACGCAGGCAAGGCCTGGCATCGTGTAACATTCTCTCATAACGACAAATGTAAAAAAACAATCTAGAACTATACAAAAATGAATATTATACTATCTTAAGGCAATTGAAAATATGCCTGAAAAAATGTTGATGGTGCCTCCTCTGAGGCCTTGAATAAAATCTTGATAGGGCCATGCAGTCATCATTACAAGGACACTTAAAAAAAAGAGTAGCTACCGTGTACTCTATTCGGAATAAAGGCAGTGAGGAAAAAATGAAAGAGTTAAATGGCTTAAAGTCATGCGATGTTTACCAACACAACACAATTTAAAGAGATTTCAGAGACTTAACCCTAAATTCCAAAGCAAACTAACGGAAAAGTTTATTTTGTAAAAGGGTGATTTGGCTTTTACCTAAAACTCATTTGCCATCAGACAATAGTTGTACAGGAAGAATCAGAAGTTTTGGGTTTTCTTCTCATCTCTTTCACTTACTTTCACAAATCATGTATCCTCTCTGAGCCTCAGTTCCCTCATTTGTAAAATACACAAGGATCAAGCCCGATCTGTCTAGGTAGCCATGAGGCTCAAACGGGAAAATACTGAGAAGGCTTCATAAACTACTAAGGCCCGAAGCAAATAGAGCATTATCATCAATAACAACTGGACAATGATACTTAAAGTTGATAAATTCCAAAATTATTAAAATAAAACCATAAAACCATTTCAACTCTGATTTTAAACTAATAAAAATCGAAGTCTATTATTCCTAGTAAAAGTGAAAAGAAAAAGAGAAGTCATTCCAAGTACTATAGATCAAAGTTACTATGTTGAGAATTAGCACATGTTCCAGTACTATCTGAAATGTTTAGTCATCTATCTCAACCATATCCTTCAACATACAATGTAGAATAACAATTTGTTTTCTTGAATGAAACTCTTAGCAAACACACATACACACAAGCACAAAGTAAACACATAAAACCACTGTTTTTTTTCTTATTCTGTGCCAGGTAACACCAACAGAATCTTTATTATTACTATCTTTTAATCACTAGAGTAATAAAGTTCCGATTTTGCCTCAAACTAAAATAATATATAAAATAGAAGATATCATCATTTGCACTTATAAGTTATACTTTACTCAATTTTTTCCCACTAATTGTAAACCAGATACTTATAAGCCTTTGCTTTTTGAGCTCTAAGCCCAGGAGGATACTACCCTAGGATACTAGACGCAGGTGGCTACTGAGTAGTTGAAATGCAGCTAATACAAATTGAGATGTACCGTAAATGTAAAATATGCATCAGATTTTGAGGACTTAATATGAAAAAGGAGTGTAAAATAGTTCACTGATTTTATTAACTATTGATTATATGCTGCAATAATAGTATTTTGAGTTAAATAAAATATATTAAAATTAATTTTACCTGCTTCTTTTTACTTTTTTTAATGTGGCTACTAGAAAATTTTAAATTACTTATGTGGCTCACATATGAGAAAAGGTTGGTCTATTTCTATTGGGCAGAGCTGCTCGAGAAGAATATTAAAATATTATATAAAAATTTTAATTGCTAAAATTCAACCATAATAGTCCTACCCTCCTCATCATATAAAAACGGGCCTTGGTCTTTACACCCACGGCCACAGGCGAAGTCTGCCCAGATCCCTGGCCTTCCTCCAGTTACCCAATCCAGTCTCACTGAGATCTCAGGGAGAAGGCAGCCAGCTCGGGAGAGGGACCCCACCAGAGCAGCCTCTGGACTTACTGTAGAGAAGTCATTCCTTTTAACCATTCCTGCAGAGTAAAATAACCCATATTTTGTGCATCCAATTTCCAAGCTAGGACAAGCATAACTACCTGTTTGAAAAAAAAAAAAAGAAAGTCTGATCAAATCACAAGGACAAATCTCAGCAATTAAGTACATTAACATCTTGCCAAATACTTCTGTTCATGGTAGTTTAGTCACTGAAATATGAACAAGATAACTTCAAAAATGAATCCTAGTTTGGTGAACATTTAGAAGTTTGATAATTCAGTCTGCTGACAACAGCTTGGAGAAACATGAACTCTCACGATGCACGATGGTGGAAGTATAAAGCATATCAAGTATATTAACCTCTCCAGAGGGTAATTTTGCAGTATCTATCAAAATTAAAACCAGTTCTTGATGTGGCAATTCCACCTATGGAAAATTATATCTATATCTTATAGATATACCTGCACATGTACGCAAAGATGTATATTCAACATTTACTTCAATGTTATTAACAGCAAAAGACTGAAAGCAAACGCATGTCTATTAGTAAGGGACTAGTTAAATACTTCTTTGCTAAATAGAGTGCATACAGAGGAATACTATGCCACTATTAAGACAAATAAAGTAGAGCTATTGGTACAAATAGGAAACGTTCTCCAACAGCTCCTCAAGGAAAAGAGCAAGGTGCAGAACGAAGTGTTAAAAAATAAAAAGGTGTGTTGTGGGTCATAGATAGTGGCGCTGTATCATTATTGCATTAATGTTTATAAATTCAACTATACACACGGGGGGAATTTTACTCTAAAGTAGCCCGACACCTCACTTTAGTGTTGTGCCTGGAATGAGCACAGGAGGAGTGGCCCCATCGCTCCCCACTGGGCGCCAAACAAAAAAATCAAAATGGCTGTGCTATGATAGAAGGATTATGTAAACTTCTTCTCTATTTAAAATTTCCTTTCACCAAGTATCAATTAAATCGGTACATATCAATTTTTAAAGTCACCAGGTGTATTAGATTTTAAAAACCTAGATTACTAGGTAGATTACAAGGACTATATTAAACCAATGTTTCTACATATACACATCATCATAAAATATGACTGTGAACTAGGTTAAAAATGGTGACTTAAGAGACCAGTGGGCTACTCAGAAGAATTTCCCAAAAAGAGGTTAAATGTTCTTCAAAATAGTCACACATTACTGGATTTTCTCCTCATCTCTCAGCTTTTCTTGGAATTCTGACTCCTGTATATTCATTTATCTAGAAGAACTAACTCGCATTTTGTAATTCAAACTTGGTATGTTCTCAAACAATGTCTATACTCAATCCTCTATTAGAAAAATTTAAAATTCCACAAATACTTGTTAAGCTAAAAAAATGGTAAAGGCATAAGAACACAAACACAACTATGTTTTATAAGAACAATGTCTATACTGCCAAAGCAGATATTCACAATGGGTATTTCTTTACACAAAACAGACCTTTTTTATGATAGCTAATAAGGAAGCTAATTACTTAAAAGGATTTTGCCACTACCTCAGTAAATGAAAGTAGGCTTGAATTTTACAAGCCTGCTTAAATTTCATAAGCTATAAATATCAGGCAAGGTAAGAGTTTTAAATACTTTAAAGGTCTTACTTATCAATGAAGACAGGCTTTTAGAAACTATTTTGCCACTTGTTTTTCAAATGTTAACATTTCTGAAATTGGGATGTATCCACAATTAATGGCATATTAGATTTTATTTACAACCTATTTTTCCTTGGTGATGACACAAAATACTACAACTTCCATTAGTGGCATCTTAGAATTGAAGTATAGTGATAAATACTTTAAAATAATATTCTAAATATTTAGTCTTTAAACTGTGTGATTCAACCTTTCAAGACTATTTCTATTTCTACAAAAATGGAGAGCTAAAGGACTCATAACTGCCCCCAAAAGGCTTAATAGTAGCAGCTCTCTCCTATTAAGTACTGGTGTTTGGGGGTGAGGAACTCTGAAGAGCTGACCCCCTCCTTTTTTTTGGTAGAATCAACATCAGTACTCCCTCCCACCCTGACAGGCCTTTCCACCTCTGAAAGTAAATGCTCAATGAATCCTCCTCATGCCTGACCCTGGCTTCTCCATCTCCTGCTCACCTTTGGCACTGCTTTTGGCCCTACTGCCCACCCCTGGGATCGTCTGTGGATTACTGTTCTCCGGGTGAAATCTCTGGATCCCCTCTTGGGCCCAGTTCACTTATACTGTTCAGAAAACACCGGCTCCCATGGGAACACCTCCTTCTTAAGGTCAGCAAAATGTTTTCTATGTCTACGACTAGGCTGTGGACCAGAACAGGCAAAATACTGCTGATCCAGTTGTCCCCAGACCTTTATACCAAGTTGAAAAATTTATCAAGATACCTGAACTAAAGCACATTAAAAGTAAAAATACAGGACAAAAATCCATGAAATAAGTCAAAAGACATTCCAAAGGCTCTTTAGAAAATTTAAAGTGTTACTAAGGGGAAGTGGCAGGAGACAGAGGCATAGAAATGGTAAGCAGAAAAAAAGTTTTAATAAAAAAGTGTGAAGTCTCAATTCCTAGTTTTCCTTAAGAGCATGACATAAGTTCATGAACACTAGATATGTTGCAAACATTCTGAATAAAGGCAATGATCTCTTGAGATCTCTTCTAGATCATAAATTCATTAGGATCCAAGACATATTTGTTAAATTGGAGGCTAATGTAATATTAAACTACACAGTTAATGATCCAAGGTATTTGTATGAGCATAATTTTTCATTTTAGTGTAAGAGAGAAGATGTGAAAACAGGAAAAAATATTCAGCAATAACATGGTGATAAGAATTAGGCAAAAATAATTAACCATATAAAATAACTTCTAATTAAATGTTTTAAGGTAAGTACTTAGGGCCTTTACACTAAAAAGCAATCACTTTTTGAGCTAAATTCAAATGGAAGTGAAAGAACTGTGAAAAATTGTTGATAATTATGACCTATCAAAACCCTTATGAATTATTATTTAAGGTCTGGAATAAATTCTACATTAGGCTAGAATAACTACGGAGTGAGACAAAGGGACACAATGCTGTACTCCAGTTGATCTATCATTGCAGATATACATGCCTACCTCATATTTTAAAAAAATCTAGCTTAATTACATTATTATTGTATCTTTTAGATACAAGAAATTAAAGAAAAAAATGACGTTATATCATACCAATTACAAAAAAATTGTTTTGCTTGCAAATCAAATTAGAATTAGAACTTATTTCTTAGATTGCCTCATAAGAACTAGCACACCATTACTTCTTTATTGTTGCTTTATTTGTCAAGGGACAAAAAAATAAATAAAATAATCAACCGATTTCACCCAACTCGTAAGTCAGACTTACATTTTCTGGTTCAACACCAATGTCTTCACAAAATTTCTCCATTCCCTCAGGACCTACAACATCATCAGTACCTGCAATGAAATGCAATCTTACATATATTAAATCTAACCACATACAATATTACTACTGTAGTAGCATTGTCAAAGTATCTATTATTACAGTAAACTAAAATTAAGTAACACTTAAGGGCCATAACTCCTTTCTGAAGAAAATCACCAAGCATAAATTTACAAATATTCTGGAATTTCAGTTACATCTTTAAAGGATTCTGCTCTGCACAAGCATTTAACTCAACTTATCTCTATGTGTGTATGTGTATGTGTATACATATATATTAATTTATGTCTAAAAATAAGGCTACCTGAGTTCAATTCCTGCTCTTTATTAAAGCAGCTTACAGCTCTATTCTTATTTTGTTAATAATTTCAATATGTACAATAATTTTTGGAAACATAGCAAAGAATCACATATTCTTTATAAAATTAATTGAGCAAATAACATAATTGTTTTTACACAGAAAAACAATCAAGTAGTCCTTTTGTTCTTGATAAGGCAATGAAGCTCTTTCTTTAGCTCCGTTTCTTCCTGAAAGAACTGTCCACATGTTCTATCTCTACTACATTCTTCATTCATTCTTCAACCACTGCAATTTGGTTTCTGTTTGTCTCTCCACTGAAACTCTTCTTGTCAAGGTTAATAACCCTAATTACCAAATCTAATGGACACAGTCTATCTTTATTTTATTTGACATCTCTGTGATATCTGAAAATCCGAAGCAGTTCTTTCTTGCCAAAACTTGTCTACTCCATGGCTTCAGGAAGTGCCCTGTCTCATCTGGTTTTCCCTGACTTCTCTTCTTCTAGCTTCTTTACGGGTTCCTTTGCTTCTCCCAATTTGTTCATTTTAATATATGGAGTTCCATCCTTAACCCTCTTCCGGGCCTTTCTATACACTCTCCCTAGGAAATTTCAACCAAATTTGAGGTTTCATGTACTACCCAGATATTCTTCTAGCCCAAACTTTCCCCCTTACTTTTGAACTGCCTATCACATCACCGTCTGGCTACGCTACCTCCTCTTTAACTGCCACAATTAAACTCATCTTTTGCCCCAAAGCTACTCCTCCTGCATTTCACATTTTACCTGTATTCTCTCAATTGGTGACACCACCAGAAATAGAAACCTGGAAGTCAACCTGGATTTCTCCCTTCTCCTACATTCCTTACATCTAATCAGTTATCAAGAGTGCTGCCAATTTTTCCTTCCAAATATTTCATAATCGCACCTATCCTGCGCTGACCTATTCAAGCTTTATTCGCTCACTTCAATTACTGCTGCAGTCTCAGGATCTCCTTAATTCCAGAGCCTTGGCCCCTCTGACCCATCCTGCACATAGTCACCCTAGCATATGCTCCTTCAATGGCTCCCCACTACCTAAAGTCCAAAGTCTTTGCATAGCAAATAAACTACCCTATGATCTAGTGCCTCTCTACCTCTTCAGCATCCTATCTTTCCATTAAGCATCTTAGAAATAAATGAATCAATAAATTTCTCAATGAATAAAAATTAAGATCCAGAAACATTTACACAGCTTTGTTCTACACACACTTCCTGACACACATCCAACACCATACTACTTTTTGTGGCTTCAGCTTATCTTCCTCTCTCTTTCTCCATCTTACCTGGGTAACTCCTTCAATCGCTAAAGACAAAATCAGACAGGTAGCCTTCCCAATCTCCCCACCCCCACCAGCAGAGGCTGGGTCAGGCAGTCCTCTGTGACCCCATGCAATGCTAGGAAAAATAAACCACAATAAATATATATAGTGGTTGTCCTCAACAGAGGATGAATATTAAAATCACCTGGAGCACTTATTGGAAAGTCTTGTCACTTCTCTGCTTTAAATCTTGGTCTCCCTCTAAACTAATTTCCAAAACAATCACAAATAAGAATAGTGAGAGTAGCCATCTTTATCTCATTCTTGACTTAAATGGGAATACATTTATCATTTTATCATTTGATATGTTGCTGGCTTTTGGGTTTGAGAACGGATATACCCATGTATGTGTGTACTCAAGTATATTAATACACAAATATTAATAATTCGCATGGTAAATGTTCAAACGGAGAAAAGTCCAAGTAAAATACAGTAAAAAGAGCAAGTATGCCTTCTCCCTTTCCTTACCAATTAGGCGTGTGTCCTCCCGGACCTTTCTGCTATGTATTTATATATATGCAAATACACAACTAAGTGCAGTTTAAATTTCTTTATCTACAAACATAGGTTCATGCTATATCTACAAATTGTACACCTCGCTTTTTTCACTAAATATGTCTGATAATCGTTCTGTGAGAGTACACATACATCTACTTTGTTCTTGTTAGCTGACACATTTTACTTGGTTGTATGTAAAAATATATGTGTATGTGTTCATCATTCCACTACTGTATTTAGGCAACAAGATTAAAGAATACTTATTCTCATAAGGAAATAACCATCTACTCCTATTTTGCTAAGAGGTTTTGTTTTTAGGTAAAGATACCTTTTTGGTTATCTACTAATAGGACTTACTGGAGGTGGCGGCACAGGGCTGAACAAAAACTTACCTTATAATTCCCTTTTTTCCCATTCTTCCTGATTTAAAAAAGCTCTTTCACTATAACCTGTTCTTGAGCCTAGCTAGCCACCTACATTTTGCATGCCTGTGCACTAGGCCTGGGTGTCTCCCAGCTTGCTCTCTCACTCTTGCACCCTCCATCCTGGTGACTGCCTCCTCTATCAATACTCATTACAAAGACGATGCTTCATGATTTATTTGTCTACTTGCCACACTACAAAATGAGCGCAGCACTTCTGTTGACTGCACCCCAGAGCCTGACATGGAGCAAGCCCTCACAGGTTTGTTGATGTACACTGTGCAGTGGCATATTAAAATTATCCATTCTTTTTCCTTTTTTTATATTTTATGCAATGCCATTATTGTATTAATTGTATACACTTGTATCTGTGTTTTAAAAGAGCAAGTTTTAACAGTATTATCTGCAATGGCATGACTCTACTAAAAGTAATTATTTTATCCTAAAAACATTAAAATGTAACTTGTCAATCAACATTATTTAAAAGCTACTCATAATCCTGCTATTTAAACTTTTTCTTTTGTTTCCTTATCTTTCCACACACAACTTTAGATCTAGTTGCAATCACATTGTTCACTAGGATCATGGTTGTATTTACACTAATTTATCAATTAAACTGTAGAACGGAACAATCTTAATTCTAACAAATATGCCACTGGGTTAGAAGTGGGATTTGAGGAAGATAGTTTAAGAAAACATTAAATCTAAAATAATAAGCTATGTAATGCCCTGGTGACAAGATTCTGGAGACACACTTGGAAGGCAGATACACTGACAATAATCTAGAAAAAAGTGGTCCTCTCACTTTCCCTGCCATTTTCAGCAGGGTCTCCTAACTAGATATATTTAACCTTTCTCACAATGGATAAAGTTCTCATAATTACACCATGCTGTGTCACTGAGGCAAATGGGCACCTCCCCGCCGCCCGTCTCCTTTTGTAGCTTTTAACATCTCTTCCTTTGCTGACTTTGTCATTTAGCACCTGTTCCTGGTCCCTAATCTCATTTTGGTGAACCAAAAACCAATTCTGCTATAGAACTTACTCCGTAATAAAGACTAAGGACCTCTAGTCAGGACTGGTGCAGCTTCCACATCCTGCCCATGTCAGCTTTAGCATAACTCTGCAATCACTGTCAGCACGTGTGTATACTTGGCTTAATTCCTTATTTTTAGATATGCTCCCAGAAGATATAAGTTATTAGATAAATTATTTATGCAAAACTGGTTATTTTCATTCTAATAAAAAGAAATGGGATTCTAGCTTCACATAGAGTTCTAAATAATAGCTCCCACCTCCCCCCGCCCCCCATCCATCCTTCCTAAGGTCACGGAGAACTAAAGTACTAAAATACAAAAGACAGTAAACCTATAACCACAGAGAATAGGAGGCAGAACCCCAGTGGAGTGGCTCTCATTTATTAAATTCCTGAGAATCAGATATGAGTCGATAGGGATTTTAAAAAGTGAGAAGGCTACATCCTAAAATGTGCAAACCAAGGCTGAGTTAACTGGCCAAGCAGAAGCTGGAGGAGCCGGGCTCAGGCCGCAGGAGCCATGGAAAGCAGACAGCAGGGTGAGGAGTGGAACTGAGAACTCTGCAAAGAACTAAAGGTCCATACACATGAAACAACTGCACCACCAAGGCACGTCACCCCTCCACTCCACACCGGGTTAAAGTGCAAGGAATGGCCTCAGCCTGCTCTCACAGACTCAATCTATAGCACAACCCGTCAGTCATCCTTGAATAATACTGGTCTATGGTTTTTATTCATGTGGTTGGTATATTAATAGTGAAGCAGGTGCTACTTAGGGCTTTTAATTATTCCCAATTTCAAACCATTTTCCCTACTGATAAGATATAAGAAAAGAAAAAAAAGGGGGAGGGATGTAAAAATAGGGATAGCCACATCCACAGAAACTTCTTAGGGATGATCTATAAGGAACCATCCAGCAGGATCTCAAGGAACCTAAAGAATGTGGCTTAAACTTTATCTCAAATGTCATCTTTGTGAGCCAGAGAAAAGAAAACAAGAGGGAAAGTTGTAGCCTGCTCTCTCTTTAAAGAAAACAAACTGTGGCTTATACTATGGAAAAATTGTTATTTGCTTGTAAAGAAAGACAAAAAAACACGAAAAAAATCAAAATAGCTGTGCTACAATGGTGGGATTAAGTGTACTTTTTTTTCTGTTTAAAATTTACTTTTTAGAATACATTTCATACCAATAAATGTGACCAATAAAAGAACGTAAAAGAGCTTCATAGTCAAAGTAATACAAATATGAGAAAACTCTTCATTCCTTCGGCACCCATGTATCAAACACTTGGAAAAGTGCCGACCACTTTTACTAGGGATACAAAACATCTTCAAGAGATTTGTGTTCTTATGACATAAATGCAAAAACAGATAAATTCTAATACTATGTAAGTGTCTGTACTAGTGTCCACGCCCTGCAAACAAAGTCCAATTCAAACAACTTCAAGTAAGGAAGGAGAATTCACAAGAAAGATATTAGGGTGGCTCACAAAAATCCAAAGAACTACCAGAATCGGGATCACATCCTTTCAAGTCCAGCACCGGAAGAGAAAGATGCTCTTCTCCCAGCTTCAATCTGATAATCCCAGGAGATTTTTTCTAATTGGCCTGGACTGGGTTACCTGTCAGACCCCTGGAACAACCACTGTGACCAAAGGTACAGGCTCTTACCAGAAAAAGGGGTGGAGGGAAATGGCAAGATCAGGCCATGGGAGGAATCCTCACTCTGACACCCAATAAAAGGGTATCAGAACTGATGAAGAACACTGTCCCAGGGAAGTACAAAGAAGGCTAGTAAATTAATTAAGGGAATTTAAAGATGTACAAGAGCTTGTCAGATGAAAAAATGGAGAAAAGCACTCCAGGCAAAGGGATGGCAGGCATTAGCGGTCTTTCATCCTGTAGGTAGCAGAGATTTTTTAGTGGGGGTGGGGGTGAATTAATGACAGGAAAATTGTTTTGAAGGTTGCTGGCATAGTCAAGTTGACAAGAAATAAGGTAAGGAACAGGAAAAGTAAAGCAACCTTCAGTGCAAACTTGTCTGAAATTTTTTCTTTTTCTCTTTTTTACACCATACACAGTCACAATAACAAACCCTGTATTTCAGTATTAAATTATGCAACCAATTATAAGTTGAAAAAACAGGACTGAATTTAACACATTTAAGTGACAAAACGAGCATTTTCTGCCAAATGATCTTTCAAAATAGAGATAATTAATATAAGAAATTCCATTGCACTACATCAAAGGTTCAAAGCACCGAAGCTTATTTTAACTTCAATGCGTAAACCAAATAATCATCCATTACCAACATTCTAAATAGGTTTCCTAGCAATCCAAAGTACTTCTCTCAAATGCATTTCATCTTTTTCAGTTCCTTTCTAGTGTTCTGAATTCTTTGGCTTAGCCGCTGGCTAAAAATAGGACATTTGGTGATTTGTTTCAACTGTATTCCTCCCTCAAACAGGGACACACAAACCAGATTAGAAAAGTACAAATTTTTTAATTCCTTAATGTTCTCTAAGGTAGTCCTTATTTTCATGAGGATTGGTCTTAGATGATATAAACGATACATACCTGCATATTCATAGAACCACTCTAAGCACCTCTTACTTGAAAAGGCTTCTTCTTCAGTCTTTATTCTAGTTGAATCATATTTTCTATACATGCTAGAAATTGAGAAAGCAGTTTTAAGTTATTTAAAGATACTGAGTTATTTTTAAGTAGCTGATAGATTCTATTCATTTATCCAAACCAGACATCAATTCAATCAGTATTTCAAGTACATTTTAGATATTTTACTCCCTGTTTTTAGAAACTTCAACTTTTATAACTACAGTTTTAAACAGTCATACCCAATACAGAACTAAATGGTAAGCACTTCATACAGGTTTTTCTCTGATTAACAAAGAATCAGTAAGAACTGACTAGAATAGGTATTTGATAGATTCCCTCTACTTCACTAGCCAGAACTATCTACAGAATAATAGTGAGCTACAGCAAGAAATGTCTACGATGTTTTCTTCAATTGATGACCCTAGAACTCACTCATGTCTCCACATTAAATTCTCCTGACTTCTGTGTCTTATGAGTCTGGCTGGGCACAGAGCACAGTCAAAGGAAGAATCTGTCAATATTAGATACCTCAAGGGAACATTAAGAAAATAAAAAGAAATGTCAAACTGTGCCCAAGCCTCCAGAAAAAAAATCAGGTGTAAGGTTGATGAGATAAAAGTCCCTTGGGTGGCTTCTTGATTAGTATAACCTTAAAAACCTCAGGAGAGAGAAGTATAGAGAAACCCTGGCTTTTGCCATTCTCTTATAATTCCCTCGTGTTGTGGACATGGCCAGCCTAAACTGGAGAACTGAATCAAGAAGCACAGCAACCTCCTCCTGCAACACTCTGCCCATCCGCAGGAATTCCTTACTTCATAACGACCTGGGGTTGAAGACTGAGATATTCTTTACTTGGGGAGGCAGGAGGAGGCAGAATCTTTAAAATAGTGATTTGGACAGAAAAATTATGAGTATATACTTTTCTTATCCCTTATTTATCTATAAATTGCCTAAATAGTTATAAACACTTATGAATATAGTTTTTATTTACATAGTACATTAAAAAAATCATACATAAAATTCTTTTTAATGTGCATTGATTCACCACCTAGGCATTCACCAGAATATTGGTATATACCTCTAATTAGAGATTCTGAGTTTAAATACCAAAAAAAGAACATGGGTGTGAAGATACTGAAATTGCGATCCACCCGTTTTATACTTCTTCTATAAAAGGTAGCTATACTACCTGGAAACAGAGGTGGATACTGGCCAAGGATTCAGAGAGATACATTCCAATCCTGGGCCTCGACATTCCTGAGCTCAAAGTCTGTAACCGGTCAATAATCTGGAGACCTATATATGACACTGTAATGTTTGAATTGCTTAAACATACTCTCCATAAAAAGGGAAAATGGAATACTATTCAGCAAATAAAAGAAAAATAATATCGACAGATGCTATTACATGAATGAACCTCAAAAACAGTAAGCTAAGTGAGAGCAGCAAGACACAAAAAATCATTTATATAAAATGTCCAGAAAAAGCAGATCTGTAGAGAAAGAAAGTAGGTTCGTGGGTGCCTGGGGCTGGGGGTGGGACAGGGAGTGACCAAATGGGCATCAGGGGTCTAACAGGGGTGATGGAAATCTTCTAAAACTGGTTCGTAGTGATGGTTGCACAATTTAGTAAAAAATCACTGAATTTATACATTTAAAATGAATGAACAATATAGTATATAAATAAAGTTGTTGTTGTTTTTTTTTAAAAAAAAAAAAAAGACCAAGAATGAAACTCAGATAATGCGATAGCTCCTTCTCCCTTGGGTGACCACAGAAATGCTATCGTAAGAGTACCTCACACCCTCCTGCAACTCAGTCACCAGTTTTTCAACTGGCTTTATCATACTAAATTATACTGGACTACGGTGAAAAAAATAATAAGGACTTTATATAGTCATAAAATGTTACGTGATTAGTAGAATTTAACAATTCCCCCATTATCACATCAACACCAAGGAAGTATAACAAGTGACCTGGCTTCATAAAGCTGAAAATCACTGGTCTAAATCACCTCTGTCTTCTTTTAGTTAACAGTTTCTACTCTTTTGGGATATGAATAGTGACATTATTTTCACATTTTCGGAGTCCACCTCTCTTTCTCTCCAACTGAGTTGTAGCATATTAAATATCACGGCAAGAAAGACAGAAAAATCTCATCTTGATTTACAGATGTTAAAGTTGAGGCCCATTAGAAAAGTGACCTACAGAGCCAGAATGGAGGGAGACGGAAAAAGAAAGAAAGAATTAAAATTATGATGTTTGTTCATTGTTTTAAAAAAAGAGAAGAAAAACTGACAAAAATCAGGGTGAAACAATAAGGACGCCTAAAATAAACCAGTCTAACAGAGCTTTGGAGTCACCAAAATTAACAGTTCACTTGTCTGAAAGAGAAGTGGTTTAAACAGACTTGTTTTTCATGGTTTCTAGCAAATTCTCACTCTTCTGAGAATAAAGCTCAGCTCGCTAATACTCCAAGCAGGCTTCGAGCATTCGGTACAGGCAGCTCTCTCTAGCCAGGTCCAGGTGCCTTGCAAAGGGAACTATCAGAGATTGCTGTGGCATATTTAGGGAGACTCTCTCAGAGAACAGATACATAACAATGCTGTGGTACTCAACAGGCAGACAGCACGCCCTTGAGAGGAAAGAAAGAAACTCTATACCAGTTTTGGTGGATTGGTGGACTAAAATAAAACTTTAATTTCTGAAAACTCAAATTACCTAATTTGCTTTTATTTTATAAACACACAAAATAAGCGACATGAAGTAATTACACTTTGAAAATTCACCTGGCAGAACCGAAACAAAGTTCCAGTTGGCATTGTACACTTAGATGACCTACTGGATTAGGCAGAAAAGTGCCTCTCTGACACTTATGTCATCAGTTTTGATCTACTGTCTCTGCTCCATACCTATCATGTCTACTTTTCTTGGCAGATAAATCATCTCCAGAGGCAGGTCTTCTCTTTTTCCTGGGCGGCATCACTTTACTAAAGCAGTCCGAAGAACTACAAGACCGCAGACTTCCTACAAAACAGAGTCAAAGGGCACAAGGTTAAGATATACCGCATCACAACATTTGCAAAAAAAATAGCCCCGCCAAATTAGAAACTTTTATGGCTGGTACTGTAAAGGGTTTAGATGTTATCTGTAGATGCTATGGGTGAAAAAAAAAATGGTTTTTAGTTCCTCTTTGAGAAAATGTTATAAAGAAATAATTCTAGCAATGACACAAATAAGTTAATACTTTCCCCCCCCAAACGACACCAGAAATAGTTATCACAACTTCAGTTTACTCTCCAAAAATACTAATATAAATCATCAAAGCTGTCAGCTTCTCCTACATGTCAATGTTCCTTCAAAAGGAATTGCACTGTTATCTCATTAGTGTACTTCACTAGGCAAGGTCAGTTCAACCAGCCACTTTGAGTCTAAAATACATGTAAAAATATCACTCCGAATACTCTTCAGCTTCAAAAATATTTGGTTTGTTTTTTAAACAAACAAACAAACAAACAAACAAACAGAATTTGGTTTATTTTGAGAAGAAGCCTGACATGTTCTTGATCAAAATTTCCATAGTAATTTTTACTTTGTTTCTGCCACTTGAAGAAGATTCTACCACTTTCCGTCACAGTTTTCAGAAGCACACCTTTCATTTGGTAAAAAATATTAAAATGTAATAACAACAGGCAATAACAACATGGAACACTTACTGACACCTTACTGTGAGCTAAGCCCTGTTCTTAACACTTACTTACACGTATTAACTCACTTAACTTCATAATAAGCTTATGAAAAAAACATCATTTTTGCCCATGCGGATGATAAAATGGAGGCAGAAAGGGTTAGGCAAGTGGTAAAATTGGGATTCAAACCCTGACAGTCTTGCTTCGGACTGTCTTAAACCATTATAAGTTATAAGACAATTATAATTAAATTATCCCATTTGGCACAAGTACTATCAGGTATGTCATTCGGTTCCCACAATAACCCTGAATGATAAGCTGTGCAGAGATAATTATCTCTATGTGCAGAGATAATTATCTCTACTCGACAAATGGGAAAAACTAAGGCTTAGGCATTTAACTGACATTCTAAGGTCTCAGAAGTGTTACGTGGTGAATTCTGGACTGCACATCTTTACTCCTTCCACTGGCCTCTTGGTAGAAGAGCCTGAGTCCTCAGTGAGCCAGGAGAGAAGTGCATAGGGGTCCTGGGGTTTGAACGATCTGCGTTCAACGAATGAGTTCCAGCTCTTCACCTAACTATGTGGCTTGGTCAATCACTGACCTATTTTGGGTCTCTGGTGCATAATTTGAAAAATGAGAACTGTGGTATCTAGCTCTCAGGAGTTTTACGAGTGAAAAACATCAATTCAATAGGTGCTTAGGTGCCAAGCATTATGTGTAGATAGATGTCAGAGACAATAAAGAAATTGGTCCTGAGTGACATAACGGACGTATGCCTGTGGTGCTCAGGCTAGACCTCAGCACTCACTGGATCTTCATAATAACCCTATGATATAGGAACCTGTTAGCAATCTCACTTTTACAAATGAAGAAACTGAACCAGAGAAATTAGGTGACAGCTGGAAAGCAGTAGGTGAAGTGAAGGATCACACCCAGGCAGCCCAGCAGCAAAGCCCAAGCTCTCCGCCACTACTTACTGCTGCCTCTACTCAGCCATAACAGCAGAGGCTGAGAAGCAGAAAACTAAAGACGGAGCTCTTCAGGCAGAACCCTAGAACACATGATGACAGTGAAAAAAAAGTCTCAGGCTACATAAAAAAGCAATTTTTAATGCCAAGGAAAACTAAGTTTCCTTAAAATAATTTGCCAACATGAACCAAATCAACAAAATACAGAGACAGAACAGAACTCAAGGCTTGTTTGTCCCACACCCGCCACCCCAACATCACTCCAGACTCCTACCTCAGCAAGAGAAACAACTAGGGTTTTTAAGTGTACATGTTGGCTTGCTGTGCCTTTTTTGGTTCACCTGTGCATACACAGCATCTAATACAGTAAGATACATACACTGAGAATCCTACAGTAGACTCCCAATAAATATCTGTTAAATAAACGTGTTCCTAAAACATGTGTAAACCAAATTCTGCTAAAAAAAAAAAAAAAAAAAAATTCAGTATATTTCCAGATATTTAAAACACTTATGAAAAGATAATACAGCATCTCTTTAAATGTTTTTTTTCCATTTCTCAGTAGACTAAACACTTGACTTTAAGTTTCCTGGCAGGTAGGATTTTTTTTAAATACATATATCCTAGAATGTTTGCTTCTTAAAATAACTCTGTGATAAGTTGTTTTATAATAAAAATATCTCAGTTTAAATGAATGTTTTACAAATTTGTATTTATATAAATTTAGATTTACTGACTCAACTTATATAGCAATCTACTTCAACTGAATTTTATCTTTAAACTAAAAAAAAAATAGTAAGCAAAATACTACATAAATAAGAACGTTATAGAATGTTCATCTGCTTCAAAGAATAAGATGCTTTACCCCTTTAAAAGTATCTACTTAGATATAAACAATCTGACATTACAGGGACAGGCAAGATATTAAGGGAGATGTTTTAAATAACTATAGAGCACTTTTAAAGCTATCTTACCTTTACAAATCTGAGAGGTCTTATTACTACGCCAGGTAAGGAAAATGACCAATAAAGTTGAGCACCTGAAAGTGCCTAGGTCAACAGACACTTAATAAAAGAGACTGTCTAATGAACTTTAAGAAACCCACGAATTCATTTGAAATGATCAGAGCTACAAGCTTTCATTCTCTGACAATCATGCAAGGAAAAGCAGTGATAAAAATAATTTTAGGAAGCCATCTCAATCTCATAAGAAATGTTTGGCAGGAACACATAAAAGAGGAACAGCCATTTTATAATAATAAAGAAAAAGGAAAAGGAGGAGAATAATCTCAATTAGTAAACCCAAACTGTGATTCAGGCTCTTTAATATTATCTTGACTGATATTCTGGTATGCTAAATATTTCCATATTAGATGAACAGTGAGTGAAATCAAGCCTCCCAACTCTCCCATCATTAGCTCTTTCTTGATGCTGGGGTATCTACATGATTCTTAGGAAGGCAATAAAAATTGTTCATATTTTTCACTCAAGGGTTATGATTTGAGTTTAAATTTATTTTTGGTTCAGTGTTTAAAGAGAACAAATGAATTCTATTAATCAACTATATTTTCAAATAAATCAGGTAGTGAATGAATATAGCCATTCTTCCCACATTAAACAATTAGAAATACTGGCAACATTTTCCAACATATCTATCCTAATACTTGGTTCTGAAAAATCAATTTTAAAGAGCAACTGGAGTTTAACCTGGATCAGGCCAAACGCCCTTTACTGTCTATCCAGCTTGTCAGTTTGATGATAATTTAACAAAGCATGTTATCTCAATAAATGTTATCTAAGTAGGTATTCCACTGCCTCTATTTTTTCTTTTTCTTTTTCTTTTTTTAAATAATTTTGCACGTGGACCTCAAGTAAAAAAAGTCTTTTTAGGATTCATTTTTTGCAAGACACATAAAATTTTGTGCCCTATTTCTAGTCATCCCCAAATAAGAGAGCTATAAAATTAGAGTTTTTCCAAACTTTCCAAACTTAGTATAAATGCATATTCCAATACAAAAATCTCACTAATTTTTCATTTTAGCAAGTCTGTTGTATATAGTATAGTTTCACTTAATAACATTTTACATGGTACACTGTGCCACTGCAATACTTTTTATAGAGCCATTTCACCTCACTTTTCATTGAACAATGTAACAAAGATTTGAGTTGATAAATAGATTGTATTTTAAGATACCTTACCAGTACCTAATATTTCATTTCATTTTCTGGAACAGATCATTGAACTAGCTTGCTTGCTTGAGTAAAATTATTAGTGTCTAAATGCGCAAATTTTATACTACTATTTAAGGCACAGAATTTTTCCTTTCTTTTCTCTCTAAATGGCATTGACTTCTGACATCTATCATCTTCTTCCTGCATCAATTTTTGTCCTCTCTGACTTCTTTTACTCCCAGATTTTGGGCTACTTCTCCAATATTAATTCTCTCTGTGTCTGTCGGTCAGTTGGTCAGTCGGTCTCTCTCTTTCTCTCTCTCTCTCTTTTGATGGGAGAAGATTGAAAGCATCAAATAAAATTGTTAGAGGAGACAGAGCAGGAAGATACTGGCCTCTTTTTCACTTAGGTTTGAATCTTCTATATACAGTTGTTATAGATACTGCTCAGACTACGGCTGGGCCAAGAGATTAGAGCAGGCACTACAGAGATAACTTGCTCAGATTTCCAAACATTATAGATTTTATGTTGTTTAATTTTTAAAGTATAATCTGTCACTTATGGTAATCATAAGTGATGCTATAACTAGATGGAGAAATTTTAATGAAACAGACAAATCTAAAAAATTACTAATACTGATTGACATTAACTGGCACTTACAAGGAACCAGGCACTGAACCAACATGTCATATGCCAAATGTCAGACACATCCGCTGTCCCCAGGGGCAAAAAAAGAAGCATGAGGCCAAATACACTTTCCATTTTCATTTTCCTTAATTATAACTTACAGTTATTAAATTTCCACATTCAGATTAAATATTTAAATGTGAAATTACTATAGTAACAATACCCATTTTAATCCAAAGTTCAAAGTTAACTATAAAATATTTAAGATTCAGAACCTAGAGGTTTTATTACCTCAGCTAAGCAGAAGACAAACACAAAATTCAGTTTTATAAATCAAAACTACACTAACTCAAGTTTAAAAAAATCCCTCAAGCCTACAACATGTTGTTCCAGAATAGGAGAGAAACGTGCTTTGTTCCTTAACTATTAAAACTAGCCCTGAAAATTGTACTTCAGTATTATTAGTAATAGCTGAAAGTTAAATACACTTAAATGTATATCAGTAGAAACAATATATTCATGAATTGGGAAATTATGCATTCATTAAAAGATAAAATAAATGCTTTCTAAATGTTCTACTATGAAAAGATCTCCAAGATATACTGAATGACAAAAACAAGAGGCACATACAAATGTATACTTGTATTTGGGGAAAAAATTACATTATCATCATCATCATCATCATCATCATCATCATTTAAGAAACAAATATAAGAATATGAGCTACCTCTAGAGAATCAAATGTGGAATACTAGTGGGGGATGGGAGCGGAGGTAATAAAATGGGACAGAAATCTTCATTTTATACCTTTTCAACATTTGTTTTAAAACCATGTGCATATGCTGTTTTTTAAATTATTAAGGAAACTGCTTTTAACTGCCTTTGAACTGATCTATATTTACTGAAACAAAAAGATCCAGTGTAAGGACACTCTGTGGCATAGCCTTCTAGAACATTCCTGCATAGTCTGCCCACTTCTCTCACTCCTTCCCCTGGAAGCAAGTATCTGACCTAACTGGTGATGCAGGGAGAAGGGGCCCAGCCCCTCCTGAACTCTATTCCAGTCCCTTCTGAACTCCCTTCCTGATCATCCAGCCAACAGAAGCTCAAACCTTTGCACTGTCACTAGTGGGAGGTTAGAGGGAAGAGTGGGCGTGCTGGCCTGTGCTCACCTAGCGGTGGCAGTGATTAAATGTAAGCCTATCTAATTCAGGTAAAATACTGAAAAGTCTCTGCACTTTTGCTGCTCAACTAAGCTATGTTTTCCAACAAACCTGTTACTTCAATCTTCACCTTGTGTCCAATTTTCTATTTTTTTTTTTTCCAAACTGAACTTTATTTTCAGGGTGAAGACTTTAGTTCTGGTCTGTTTCTTTTCTATTTTCTAAACTTAATATAAATTTTTTTTTATTATTGAAAATTATTGGGGGGTGGTGAAATTGATCAACAAAATCCAATAAGTTTCAAGTGCACAATTCAACAGGATGTCGTATATACATTGCATTGTGTATTCACCACCCAAAGTTAGATTTCTTTCCATTACCACATATTTGACCCCTTTTACTCCATCTACCTCCCTCCTCCCTGCCTTCCTTCTGGTAACCACTAGTCCACTGTCCATGTCCATGAGTCTCTTGTGCCTAATTTTCAATTAATTCTGAACCAATTTGGAGGGAAGGAGAGGGGAAGGGAGGGGAGGGGAGGGGAGAGAGAGTTCTAAATCCCAACAACCTTAAAGATATACCATTACATGAAAAAATGATACTGCATAGTATATACAGTATGATCTCATTGAAGCTAAACAAAAAAACACTACCATAAAAATATACGCATGTATAAAAATGTTTGAAAGAACAAACATTAAACAGGGGGAAGGTTGGATTGGGAGACATGAAAGAATGTCACTTTTTACTCTTAAATTGACTTTTGTGCTATTCAAAATTCTCCGACAAGGATATATTCGTATATTATTGTGGTAATTCTCAAAAAATTTAAAAAATACTTTAATAATTTTTGCTGAAGTTTTATAATTATAGATCAAGTGCAAGTTTCTAAACTTTATGATAACCAATGGTTTAGAGAAGTGGTTCTCAAAGTGTGGTCTCCAGAACAACTGCATTAGCATTATCTGGGAGCTGGTTAGACATGCGAATACCCAGAGTTTCTGGAAATCAAAAACTCCGGCGGTAGAGCCTAGCAATCTGTTGTAACAAGCCCTTCCCAGGTGATGATAATGCTAGCGAAAGTTTGAAAAATTCAGGGCTAAAGAATCATTTATAATAATCGTTTCAATTTTCCCATTCATAAATCCTCAGGACCTGTACCACACATACACACACGCACACACACATACAAACACACACCCATATACCTATCGGATCATCTTTCATCTCAACTGAACAAACGTTAATGGAATACCTTTCAAATTGCATTACTACAATAACTTTTTAGTATAAATCAAATAGTTCAGTAGGGAAATAGTATCTTGAAACCAGTAGGGAGACTCCCCAGCTTCTTTAAAGAGATCAAAGTACTCTTTCCTAAAGCAGAGCCCCAGAATAGATTTCCTGCTGGGAAGGCATGGTAACATGGCTTCCTTCACGCACCCTGAAAAAATCTTCAACCAAGTAACAACTTGATTATGGAATGTATTACAATGTTGAGCAGTCTCAGCTAGTATTTTTCCCTCCTACCTTTACATTAGGAAATTTATTTAAGATTAAGCAGTGTTAGCATTTACAGATACCTGTTTGGTGATCGTCTTGGCCAACGTCTTCTGTTAGATTCTGCAAGAAATATGTTCATCATTACTGAGAAATCACATACCATACTGTAAGTTTTAAAAATAAACATTTTTATAAATAGCTGATATTTTAATATATATCCATATCTAAATTTTTACCAAATATGCTTAAAACAACTATTTTAAACAGTTGGTAGTTTTTTCTTTAAAAGATTGACTTACTAGCTTATTAAGGGTGTGGTAGATCTTATGAATATTTGCCAGTGTTGAGAGATGAGAATTCAGCTGAAAGTCTTTAAAAGAAAAAGGGGAAAATTCTGTCATTTATTTCCCATACTGCAAAGTCTATAAAAAAGTTCAGAAAATAAACAAATGTTTTGATACAATTGAATACTCTCTCCATTAATTTGGTACTTATTAAATAAAATATAACATGCAACTACTGACCTATCTCCTAGAAATAAAGTCTGAAAAAAGTTAAAATCTCAACCAAATGTTAAAGTTCATGAAATTTTCATGTGATTTGTAAGGTAAAACAAAAATACTTTAGTAGTTATAAAATCCTACCGCAGTGAATCTGAACTGAATAGCAAAATATCGATAATGTTAGCAAATTAAACAAGTCACACAAATAGAAGACAGATCTCAAATGAAACATGTTACTTTCTCTTTCCCAGAATTACTAGCAAAATATCCCCTCCAGAAATTAATAGAAAAGTATCTCAACCATTTGGCAGTTCTTACATATTTATTTTGTTGGCTCTTATACAACAGAATGAGCAAAAAAGGAATCTAAGCCCCTCCTCCTCCTATTAGTCAAACACAGACAAATCAAAGAATTACCCTGCAAGCTGAGTCTGGGCAGCTGAATCCTGTGATGGAGTCTAGTAACTAGTACTGCAATATCAAATGGGCCACAGAACCAGAAACACAGCAGCAGAAATCACTCATAGAGAAACATGTCCAAATCAAAGAATGTATCCACATTGAATCATGTCCCATAGTTGCAGAATTACATACTAAATCATATATATATAACAATTTAAGTTGCTCCATCTTAGAATCCTGTACAACATAAAACTATAAGTTAAACTGTTAGGCTTTTGAATCTCTAATTTCAAATGATTTTTATAAAGTATGCTTGCATACATAATAGGTTATGTAAAAATGAGTTAAAAGTCTGAATAATTTCATATTTGAATAAGCACCAATAGATGTATTTTCGTAAAACATCAGGATTTACATTAGTTGCTTTTCTTTACTATCTATCATAAAGGTTAGTAAAAGTTAGTTTTGAAAGTAACCTTGAAAAAGATACTGTATCTCTCCAAGTTATGCCATGCAGATAAAAAGAAAAAAAAAAAAAAAAAACTCCCTTCACTGGAATTTTTATTTGGGACATTCAGGAGATGCCAAGAACAGACCCAAAGAGCAGACACTACAAGTTATCTGTGCAGGGACACTGGACACTGGGCTGGCTGCTGCTCTGAATCTGGAAAACAAGCCATTCTCCCTGCCAGTATTTAGAAAGCTTTACTTTCTTTTCTAAATTGTGGCAGTAATCCAGTTCTCGGCTGGCCTACAGGGCAGAGGGACCAGCAGGCAGCAAAGCCCCTAACATTCACATTCCACTGTCAGGAGCAGCAGGCCATACGTTCACACACACGTGTACTGCCAAACACCTAACACTGCAGTCACAGCCATCAAGAATGGTCCAAAGAACCAGAGTTTTCGGCTGAGAGACAACCAGAGCAGAGCCTTAGGTTCTAAATGGGCCTTGAATATTAACAAATGTTAATTGTTTGGCATCTGAATGAGTTATCCATATTTAAGGTAAATGATGACATAATATGGAACAGAACCTCTTCCATATATATTAGTGTGTTGCACAGAAAAGTTTTTAAAAGCATTAGGGGTGTGTGAGTGTATGTATATGTGTGTACTTATGTTTGCAATTAATAAACCCATATAGAGATCTCTAAAGCTAGAAGCGACAGCCCTCTCCTGACCTGCAGGAGTAAATGGGAAGTTTGACCATACACCAACGCCCCCCCCCCTCACATCTACTACTGAGCCACAACGCTCCCTTTTCGTACTCTCTCAATTAAAAAAAAAAAAAAAGACAAATGATACATTCCAGTATCATTTTGAAATTAAATCCTTAGTTAAACTCCAAGACCCCCCAAAAAAACAAAAACAAAAACAAAAACAGAAAACTTACGGGTCTTGATTCTTTTTTCACTGAGGCTTCACAGGAAGGAGAGAAAGGGGCTTGCCAAAGGTCAAGCAAAGTGGTTTCCAGGCCCCCCCTGCCACACTTTTCTCACCACCCTGATGTCACTTCAACTGTCAAAATTCACATAAAAGAATCTAAAATTGCTAAATTCTTCTACACACACACACACACACACACACAGTTCCTGCACAAATACCACTGTACTTTATTTCCTCTCTCTGGAGTCTGACAGCTGGTTTGAATCTCAGGTTTACCAGTTATTTAACCTAAATTTCAATGCCCTCATCTGTAAAATGCGATTACAATGCCTAGATATGGCAGACATCCGTTACAATGCCTGGACCATAATACATGCTTACTAAAAGATATCAACTATCACTATATTCGCACCACACATGGTCTTCTAAAATGGTCTCTAATTTTGGTATGTCCAAGTCAAGCCCCACCTCAGAAACCCCCAAATTGGCACTCCCTCTGATAGAGGCACATGGCCTGATACATCTCCGAAGCCTATGATGACATTGCCATATTCATCCACCACCGACTGCTATACACAATAATGGTCAAAGATAATCTCTACATAGTAGAAAAATGATACAGCAGCATTAAAGACCACATTCTATACATAAAGTTTCACTTTACAGGCAATAAGAGTAATGAGATTTATTTCATGAATCACATATATCAGCAATTCTCTATTTCCACATCAAATGTCTACTACCCTCACCACCTCATCATCACTTCACACACCCTCAAAAAAAGTAAGAAAAAAAGGAATCAGCAACATGAATGATTTTTCTTAAGTTACACTAAGGTAAGGAGCAGCTAAGAAGAATTCAAGGAAAAGAGACAAAAATGTCATTAAAAGATAAATCCACAAAGGTTAACAGATATTAAATTTATGATTCATCTATTCAGTGCTCAGGGCAAGTAACAGCCCTTAAAATCTAAAACAGGTTTCACATCCTTAAGGAACAGATGTTAAGGGTAAAGATCAAATGCTTTACAGAGAACATATTTAGGAATATAGTATCTAACTGATTCATAAAAATCTCCTTTGGCTCATATTTCAATTCTGAAGGATAAATGCTAGGTTAAGTCAACTTTATTCCATGATCAAATGGCTCTCTACAGTAAAGCAGTGACTGGGTTTGACTCTCCTGTGTGCCATGCAAACCCTACGTTCTGTATTAAAAGCAACAAATGGCTCTGTATAAAGGCACAGACTGCTTGATAAATAGCTTGCTTAAATAATCTTCTGGGTATTCTTAAAACTACCAACAAAAGCTGACTGGGCAGGAAGTTTCTGGGTTCTTCTTTTTGTTTTGTAACCACCATTTGCTGTAACCTATATAATATAAAAGAAAAAAATGAATGGTCAAGGTCCATTCCCTTAAACTACCTTAGGTATAGAGCCCCATAATACAGACAGATACAAATATTTAGAATGAAAAACAATTATGGGTAAATTCAGACTATGACCGTAATCCAAAAGAATCAAAATTAACAGTCTTATAGTAGTTTACTTCATAAGAGGATCAGAAACAATTTAAATGTATAAAAATATAAACCTTTCCTTTATACCACAGTCACTTGTAAAATACAGATGTGAGGTCATCTCAATTATAATAGCAACAAAAAAGCAATAATACATGTAGGAATAAACCTAAATATGCAACATTCAAATGAAGAAACAATAAAAGCTAACTGAAAAACATAAATGTAGAGATATTATCTTCCTGAAATGGAATGACCCAATATTGTAAAGCCATCACTTCTCTCTTTACTAAACTACAAATTAAATGTAACAATCAAATTCCTATTTTTGACCCCCAGTATCCCACCCCAAAAAAGAGGTGGGGAAAAGGAGGGAGTAAGACAAACTTGGCAGATTGGTTCTCAAGTTCATCTGAAAGAACGAACATGCTAGACTTGCCAAGAAATTTTTTAAAAAGAATGAGGAAGAACTTGCCCTATCAGATATCAATACACAGTATAAAGTAGAGGTTGGTAAACTCTCTGTAGAGAGCCAGATCAAACATTTTAGGCTTTGTGGGCCATATGATCTCTGTTGCAACAGCGCTGCCATTGTAGCTGAAAAGCAGCCATAAACAATACATAAACAAATGAGTGTGACTGTGTTCCAATAAAACTTTATTTATTAAAAAAATTAGGTGGGGAGCCAGATTTAGCCTGTGGGCTATAGTTTGCCAATGCCTAATATAAAGATACATTAGTCCCCCTTATCCATGGTTTTGCTTTCTGTGGTTTCGGTTGACCGTGGTCAACCATGTTCTGAAAATACTAAATGGAAAATTCCAGAAATAAACAATAAATAAGTTTTAAATTGTGTGCTGTTCTGAACTGCATGAGGAAATCTCATGCCCACCTAGAATGTGAATCATCCCTTTGTCCAGCATATACGCTCCCCGTCCATTATTCACTTAGTAGCACTGTTATCAGATCAAGTACAAGGTATCACAGTGCTTATATTCAAGTACCCCTTATTTTACTTAATAATGGCCCCAAAGTACAAGAGTAGTGATGCTGGCACTTTGGATATGCCAAATAAAAGTTGTAAAGTGCTTCCTTTAAGTGAAAAGGTTGTATGCCTAGGAAAAAACACAGTATATACAGGGCTCGGTGCTACCTACACCCATGAGGGTCTTGGAATATATCTTCCACAGATGACAGGGGAGTACTGTATAGTAACTACAACAGTATGGTACGTGTGCAAGAAGACAAATCAATGGAAGATTCAATAAACAAGTATGTATGCAATTATGTTCGTATGTATGTATTAACATATATATAATCAGCATATATAACAAAATTGCATTTCAAATCAATGGGGAAGAGATAATTATTCAGTAAATACAGGGGTAACTAGCTAGCATGTAAACAAATTAAAATTAGTTCCATCTTCACACAAAAATTACAGAGGGAGGAGGGAGGCATGCAAAGCAAAAGAAAGCCTTTATCATGAACTCAGGGGCCTGCACACTCTGCCTCTACCCATCTATCCAATCTCATCTCCTACTCATCTTCGCCTCGCTCACTCTTCTCAGTCACAGTGAACTTCCTGCTGTTCTGTGACTACTCCAAGCATGCTCCTACCTCAGGGCCTTTGCACATGCTATTCCCTTTGCCATGAGCCCTATTCCCTCTAATAACAACATGGCTAGCTCTCATACTTCATCATATCCCTACTACCTGGCACATACTAGGTGCTCAAGTAATATTCAATGGATAAGTGAATGCAGATACAGAGGCACTAAAACCTAAATTTAGTATGTTCAGGCCATTTCAGTGCATCCACTCCATTAGATCTTCGAATATGAGAAGCAGTATGGTAATAGTCGGAAACTCAAAGAGAAGGCAAAGGTTCAAAAATGAAGGCTGAATCCTGCTTCAGAGTTTACATTTAAACTCCTAAGGACTTCTATTTCCAACTGGACCTCCAGTTTGCAAATGTAACAGATAAACATGGCACATTCAAGCAGCATCAATTCTACTCAATGGTAATACATCCTCAAGAGTTTTACATGAAAACAAAAACAGAATTATGGCATAAAACGTTAAAGAAATTTTACCACACTAAGCTAGGCTCCCAGGGCCCTGAGGGTGCCTAATTCACTGAACCTCTGCCATAGCAAAAGGATGGGAGAAGTCTGAGAAGCACTGCTCTGAGTCTGGGTGCCACACAAGTTGTTTAAATTGGGAGTTTTTTTAGGACGATAACCCTGTGGCAAATGTGTGGCATAGATGATGGGTGGACTGGATTTAGAATGGCCTGTCACAAAGACTACTTGAAGTGACTGAGGTGCGAAATGATTAAACTAGACAGTAGCAGTAAAAATGATGAAGAAAAATTCTGAGTACAGTGGGATTGCAGAATATCCACATTTAACACGCACAAATTCAACTTTATTCACTTGGCAAAAAATAAAGGGGGGGGGGAGGCGGTGGTAATTTTCAGTTGTCCCAGTAACTGCCTTCCCTTCTACTTAACGAACAAAAGATAGGCAACATGAATCCCGTGGTCATTCAGTTTCCACGTGCCAATCACATTTTGTGCATCTCACAACACCGTATGAGTCTAGCATTTAAAGATGTACTTCTCATAAACCTGGTCCCTAAACATAAGCCAGCGGCTTCTACTGATGCTCAGATGAAGCGTCAGCGAAAGAATCGGCCGTGCTGGATTTATCTGAGACAATCTCCAACCAAGCACCTTCTGAAAGTATTTCCAGTGTTATTTTTAATATGGGTGGTTGTCACCTTACATATGGACTTTAAAACTAACTTCTTTATAAAACGTGACTGTACAATAAGGAAAAACCACTAAGACTCAATTGAGAGATGAGAGGGAGCCGCTGTGTTGCATGTCTTTTTGTTCACTTCTCCTCATTTTATTAACTCAAGGCAGGTCAGATCTTAGCTGTGGCCAAACTGGGAGTAAGTCACATCTTCTAATTCCCAGCCCAAAGCCCATTCCTCCATTCTAGCTTATTTCTAATCAGAGCAAACACTAATTTATCTCCGCGATCCATAAAAGGAAAAAAGCAATAGCATTTCCCACCCAAAACAGTCAATAATCAAGCATACAAACTTAGAGTAATATTTTTTTTAAGTTACTAAAACTGGCCAAATCTGAAACAATCTTCTGTCTTTTTCTTTTTTTAAGAGAAAAGATGTGCTGAGAAAATACCAGCAGTAACACCAAAGTTATTTCTGTTTCAAGTATGCTTCTTTCTTCTGGTTACTAAAGAGTCACAAAAGTATTTTATTATTAGCTAAACTCCAGTTGGCCAATCAGTGAGCAATGCTCTCAAGTATAAAAGTCTCTAACACAGCACCATACACAGGTATGTACCTAATAACTGCTTTTTGATGACAACAAAAACAATTAAACCAGTAAAGCCAGGGGCCACATGGGACACTGGGACAATGACAGAATAATTACCATGTCATTACCAAAAAAGTAAAACAGAACTGGACAAAATTAAAGGTTATCAAAATCAGCACTCATCCTAATGGTTTCTGGGACGGAACAAGAGCATGATTTAGCAGAGCATGGTTAGGCCTCTCTAACTGGGATGTAACATGGAATGCTTATGGGTTCCCTGACTCATGAGTTACATGGCCCATTCTCCTGAAATGTCAATATTACTCAGTGATATGGAAAAAGAAAAAAATTTGATGTTAAGGGTGTAGTCTAGATGAGAGTCATCGTTTAGGTTTGCCTCGTCTTCTTCCTCCCAGAAACAGAAGGCTTCTTTCCTGTGGGTTTTAGACAGACTAAGATGAAAATAGCAATAATTTCGAGGGACCCTCATCAACCTGCCTTGAAGGCCCTTTGATTTTGATCACTGAGATTTTGGATTTATTACTGCAGCATAAAAGAAAAGAATCCAAGTCTTCGACAAGTCCTCACAAAGCCCTACATGACCTAAGTTATCTGACCTAACTCATCTCATACCATTATCCTTGCTCACTCCATTCCAGCCGCACACTTCCTTCAATACTCAGTGAATTTCTACCTCAGAGCCTTTGCATTTAATATGCCCTCTGCCTCTACAACCAACCTCTGATGTTCACAAGGGCTGACAGGTTACTTTGTTGACATATCTACTCAAATGTCACCTCGTCATTGAAGTTTCCCCAACTTTCCTATCCAAAGCAGCACCTCCACCCCTCAGCGGATTTAGATTACTGCATAGCACTTGTCACTTTCTGATACTTTTTAACAGCTTTATTGAGCTATAGTTCACAAACCATAAAACTCACCCATTTAAAGTGCACAAGTCGATGGTTTTTAGTGTGCTCCCAGAGTTGTGCAACCATCACCACGATCTAATTTTAAAACATTTTTATTACCCCATTAGCAGTCACTCTCCATTTCTCCTCTCACTCCTTCAGCCCTAGGCCACCATCAGTCTACTTTCTGTGCAATGGAATCATACAATATGAGGTCTTTTGTGACGACATTATATTTTATATATATTTAGCCTATGTCACTCTCCCTAGAGCCCAAGCTCCATGAAGACATGGACTTTCTTTTACTTTGTTCCCCCACTGTATCCCAATACACAGAATAGCAAAAGCCTAGCATATAATATGTACCAATAAACAGGGGAATGCTTTAAAAATATGTAGTCACTGAGTTTAGCACTGTGGAGGTTACTCTGTGATGACGAACATTTTGAAGCCAGCACTGAGACCAGAAGGAAGTGGGTTGAAGGTCGAACAGACTATGTCAAACATAAAATACATGTTCCAGAAGTTTGACTATGAAAGGGAGACTAGAAACGCACATGGGATTGAGGGAGTGCTGATTTGGGTCTATGACAGCAAGACTAGGGGATGTTTAAAATGTCGGTTAGATTTGCTTAGTATCCTGGAAGGTTACCATAGCCAGAGAGTAAAGAGCAGGACAGGTCACAAGTCATTGTAGATCTATATATAAGCTCAAACATGTGATTTAAAAAAAAAAAAAAAAAAAAGTACAAAATGAAATTTTGAGTAAAAAAGATTAAAAATGAGTTCTACCTCAAAATGACTTGGAATATGAAATCTACCACAAAGTAAAGCCTATTTTTCTTTGACACTATAAAAAAGTAGTGTGCTACATGATCTACAATACTAATTTACACTTTTGCATACCAATTGACAGCCATTTAGCTATATGGGATGGCACAGGTATACGTCTCATAGGTAGAAACAAATATATATTCACGTTCGAGGCCAAATTTTTAAAACACAAAGATTTGAAATGAGTTTTCCATATCGCAAAACTAGAAAAACCCAAAAGCTGGGTTTGTAGGTGAGCTTCATTCTACATGCCCTTCATTGCTAGAAGCAGAAATTTCTTTATCTACAAAATGGATAATAATAGTGTCATCCTCATAAGGATACCACGAGGATTAAATGAGTTGCTGCTGCAATGCGCTTTGAACAGTACCTGGGACACAGTAAGTATATCTGAGTGTTGGCTATGATGCCACATGCTGAACAGGAATGGTCTGTGCTACCCGCCCAGTGCAGGGCCCAGGGAAGAGTTGCTGCGGCTCTTGAGCCATCTCCACCACAGCCCAAACCAAAGCCAGCACACTAATTAAGCTACTTAAAAATAATACAGTGACTACACATCAGAATCACCCAGGGTACTTGAAAAAATGCCAGTGCCAGAGCCCCAATCCAGATCAGTGAAATAAAAATGGGAGTGGAGAGTGTTCATCGTTTCTCAAGCAGCCCAGGTGATTCTAATGTGCAACCAGAGAGGAGAGTTTGGTCCCCATCCTCAACTCAACCCCCAACCTGCTGGCAGCCAATCCATTCCTGCAACAACCTCAGCACAAAACAGACAGGAATCCAACTCATTCACAAGTATCCTATCAGCATGTGGCAAAAAGAACAAGACCCAGGGAAAAGATTACAAAGCTGAAAAGCCAAGGGATAATCTAAAGAAACAAAATAGCAGTGACAAGGGTGTTAACTTCATTCTCATCTAAAAACATTTGCTATTTATAAGGCACAAAGCTAAAAAGGTGAACATGGAACGGGGAAAACCACTAAGGGGTAGAAAGCAGGTCATTGTAGGTGACTCAGCATTTTCACTGAACACAAGATCCAAAGTTAAAGCCATCCAAGCACACCACTGCTGGCTTTTTCCTCCTAACTCTCACAGGACCCATAAAAGAGGCTGGGAGGAGAAACTATCCGCCCTAGAGAGGCAGTGTGCCACCTAGCACCCGCCATCCACCGCAAAGCATGTGCCTGCGGGAACCATCTCAAAGGAGTTGGCCACTTCAGGACACCGGGTCTGGCTGCACTCCAAATGTGACAAGGTACAAAGGGCCCTAGATTCATTTCTTTAATCCCACCCTCCCCACTGAAGAACACAGACACACTCAGTAGTTCAGAGTAAAAATCATCCTTTAACCTTGCTAATGTTACAAGAGCCCAAATTTAGGCTAAAGAGTACATCTGTGGCAGCAGAAAGCCCTGGGTTAGAGTCCCAGCTCTGCGGTGTCCTAGCTGAGCGACCCTGTCCCTAACCCAACCTCACGGTGCCACAGTGTCCTCATCTGTACAGCAGAATAACAGGACCCTTTCACAAGGCTATTGTGAGGATTAAATGACATGGTACAAGCCAAGCACTGAGCACAGTGCTGGCTTATTACTATGCACTAATAAAGGTTCATTATGTTAATCCCTATTATTATCAGAACATGGAAGAACCTAAGGCAGACTGAACCTAAAAGATCAAAAAGTAAAGACAGGGCAGAAGGGATGACAAGGTGATGGGTCTTTAAAACTCTGACTTCAATAGCCAGTTGCCTGGACTTGACTGTACAACTATCCTTCTCAGCTCCACATTTAATAAAAAAAAGTAATCTGTGGTCTAATTAGAGGCATCTGTAGAAAAAAGATCTTAAAAGAGAAAAAGACTTAAATTCACCCTCAACTATAGAAAAAGAAGAAAATTTCAAAGATGTTACCCAAAAACTACATTAGTAGTTTCTGCAATGTTTTAGATACCTCCTTATATTTTCAAAATAAGTGTTTAAAAAATATTCAATACACATGATTATTTACAATAAAATCTAAGAATAAAAATGACTATTTTATCAGTGAGTTAAAAAAAAGTATGGAGATACTTTTTTCCCCCACAATCAGTTGTCCACTTAGAATCCATTTTTAAATGCCTACCGTTATTACCAGTAAAATGGCGGAAATGAGAAGAAGAATGGGAAAGAAGGAATTCATACTAGACCCTGATCCTGTTGGGACCTATTCCAAGAACAGAACCAAAAGCAAAATGGAGATAATCGTAACAAATGGCTCTGCCATCATCATTCATAGGCCAGTGACAAAATATGGAATTCCATGATGTCTGCAGGGTTACCACAAAGATTGAATGAAAAACACAAATAAAATGAGTGTTACTTCACTGGCAGTGGTGGGGCACCAGCACCCTGGAGTCAGAACGCCTGAGTTAGAATTTCAGTGCAGCACTTACAAGCTGTGTGACCCTGAAGAAAGTTAACCTTTCTTCACCTCAGCTTCCTCATCTGTAAAATGGGGAAAACAACAGTACACAACCTACTCCAGAGGGCTGCTGGGAGGATTAAATGAGCTAATCGGGCAAAGCAGTTGAGCAGCCTAAAGATAATCCCTCTATGTTTCAGTCCCTCCCCATTCCCTTTTGTTCCTCCTCTCTCCCTGCACCCACCTTCTGACTTCCCCCTTTCCTTCTCTCACTTCCCGATGCCTCTTTTCAGCCCTCCTTCCTGCAGCTCCTGACCACCCCTGAGCCACCTCTCCCCTTCTTCACTTCGCAACCCAAACTGCCATATGCTGCCACAGTCCTTAGTACTCTCACCTATGCTGCTTTCTCTGCTTGGACAGCACCCTCTCACCTCACCCCCCACCAGGTGCACACAGATCCTCTTCTTCACATATAAAACTTCAAAAGCTAAACCCACTTGACGATTGCTAATCCTTCCCTGAAGTCTAATTTTAATGAATCCCTATTTATTCCCAAAGCATCCTGGGCATCCATCTAACCCAGAAGCCACAGCCCCATACGTCAACTGTCCATTACTTCTTTGCCTCCACCACTTGACTCTCTAGAAAGAAGCTCCTTAAATATAGCGACTCCAGCTCAGTCATGCTTGTTACAGCAGAGCCTGGCAACACGAAAAACCTCATTTGTTTGGTGAATGGCTGAGTGAGGGAATGCCTCACTCACTTGGTGGTTCTTAGAACCTCTCTTCTTCTCCAGGCTCTCTTTTTAAAGCAGGGGGTCCCCACCCTCCGGGCCACGGACCTCTACTGGTCTATGGCCTTTAGGAACTGGGCCGCACGGCAGGAGGTGAGCAGGGGGCAAGCGAGCAAAGCTTCATCTGTATTTGCAGCTGCTCCCCAGCACTAGCATCGCCGCTTCAGCTCCACCTCAGATCATCGGGCATTAGATTCTCATAGGATCACCGGTCCCTGGTGCCAAAAAAGGTTGGGGACTGCTGTTAAAGTCTAAAGAGGAGACTGTCATTATAATCATTAGCAACAAAAACAGCAGAGTGCCCAGCACTTCTCTAATCACTTAATGTGTTTTTTTCTCCCTTAATCTTTGAGATCACTTTTGATCTTGCCTCCTACTTACTCCTCAGACCAATCCCCAACTCCCCTGGAAGCACACTGGCCTCCCTGCTGTTCCTCAAACACAGGCCTGCTCCCCCCACTCGGAGCCTATGCTTGTATCTGTGTTCCCTCTGCCTGGAACGCCCCCTCACCTCCATCAGGCCTTAACTTAAAACCACCTTAGTGAGGCCTCCCTTGACCATGCTATTTAAAATTACAACATCCTCCACTCCATCTCCCCTCCTCCCACACTTACAGGAGCACCTGTGCTCTTCCCCTTCCTTATCTTTCTCTACAGAACTTATCACCATTTGATATACTACATGATTTACCTGTTTATTATTTGCCTCCTCCCCTACACCAGAATGAAAACGTCATGAAGATGAAGAACATGACCTGGTGTTACAGTAGGTGCTCAATAAACACTTGTCGACTGAATAACTCCATACCTGGCAGTAGATATTTCTTATACATGAGGACTCTGAAGTCCACACAGAGTAGTTGATATACTTACCCACAATCACACGGCTAATAGATGGCAGAGCAAGGATATGAACCCGGACATTTTGATTCTAGGACCCGCACTTAACTATGTTTTCCTGCTCCCATTCTGACCCAGATAACAATTAAAAGACATCATCACCTTCACGGAGAAATCCTAGCATTGTATGTCTTCGGGCCACAGAGAAGGAAGAAAAGCCATCCACTGAAAAACCTTTCAAGAGAACAAGTCATCGTCTAACTCTAGACAGTTTCATGTGTAAAGCATTAATTTTCAGATTTATAATTTATATAGCACTGATAGCTTTTCTTTGGATTTAATAGTTGAGTAAAAAAAGAGAAAAAGGAAGATTTATCACACCATCTTAGATTGTAATAACCCATGAGCAGCAGAATAACAAATTATCAACTATGGAGGACTAAGATTACATATATTAAAAGCTAAAATTGTAGCGGGAGGTAGAGAAGTATAGACTACAAGGGGGCACAGGGAACTTTTATGGGTAATGAAAATGTTCTCTGTCTTAATTTTGGTAGTGGTTACACCAGTACAGATATTTATCAAAATTCATCAAACTGTAAACTTAAAAATGGTCCAATTTTATAGCCATGTAAATTATACTCAATAAGGTTGACTAAAAAGCAATTATAATTATCAGATATGAATTCTGGCTAAACAAATATTCCACCAAAAGTAATATTTAATTAAATAAAATTATTTTATTTAATAAAATAATAATAATAATATTCCTATAGCTAATATCCCCAAGTCAAATCTAAAAAGATGCACAAGAAGTAATGCATTAGATCCTGGACACACCTCTTGATTGACTGATTTAGAGACAAAAAGGTAATTAGAGAAAGACAGCAATAAAGAGCTCCATATGATGCGGTCCGGTGGGATGGCTGATGTGTGGCTCAGAGTCCTGCCTGACCACCAGCAAAAGCGGCCCCCGCAACAGTCATCTCTGTGTAACCTTGAGCCAGGACTCTTGGACTCTAAACAGAGTCCAACCAGGGTTGAAAGGCAGATCACTGCTCTTATCCACAGGGCCTCTGTCAGGAGTTGAGCAGTGGCAGGTTTGGATGTTGCATTTGTTAGAAATTTTAGTTGTGAGTATTAGAAAACCAGCTAGCTAATTTAAACAGAAGAGTGATTTGTTTTTAAAGGCTATTGGATAGTTCACAGAATCTCTAGGAAATTCAGAAAACCAAGCACATCAGTTATAGAACCAAAACAATGCGTAAGGACACGCAGCTGAGTGCAGCATCCACACAGCCAGGACCTGCTGGGCCACTGGAACCGCAGCCTCTACTAACTCTTGAAATAGAAACAGCGCAGTTGCCACCTCTGTCCATCCTCTCCAAAAGGCCTGCAGGCACTCGCTGCTTCTTCCCATCACTTGCCTCCAGCTTCAGTTTCACATTCCGGGGTGGGTGTGTCTGAGCAACTCTGCCTGCTAAGGTAAGGATTCAGAGGAATCAGGTCCCTGCTCACCACAGACACAAATGGATGACACACAGTTTTTGCAAATACTAATGATATAAGCCAGCAAGTAATGAAAAGGGTTTCAAAAAAATATTCACAAGAAAAAAATCCTCAAACATGGAACTAAAAAGAAACACACCCAGAGGTAATGCTATTTGGGAAGGGTGGGGTCTTTTTCATGTTATTTAGTGTTTTACCCAGTATGCGAGTTTCCAAAAACTATAAGCCTACATTCATAGACTGAAAATAACTCATTAACAGCATTTTCTAACTAAAAGAAAAACAATTCAAATCTGAAGTAGCAGATATGGACATGATACAAAAAATATCCTTAGAGCTGAAATAGTCATGCAGTAATTGCTAAAATATATGCTTCTATTTAAACTGTCACATTTCAGTAACTTCTTCTACTTAAAACATAAGCCACAAATTATAACCTCTTTTACAGCCACAAATATTTTTAAATGTATGTTCTGCTTAAAGGAATACTTCTCAAGAGGTACTTCTAACCTGAATCCCAGAATAAGAAAAAAGAAGAGCAAGTTATGAAAAGCTATTAACACTAATTCAAGCTGACCAACTATAAAAAGATATCAGCATTAATGTCAGATTCTCAGAAAATTCACCTCCAACTAACAAAATTTACTGTCTAAATGAAAAAAGCCTTTCATCTATCTCAATGTATTGTTCATATTCAGAAGTAAAACCTCAGGACCAGAATTGGTTATAAAACAAAGAGTTGGGCCCCCTTTATATGTTAGACCTGTTGAGCCCTGCCATAGCTTTCTCCATACAGGACTGTTACACACCAAACCTGAAATGGACATGTGCCCTTTCACACTGAGACTCCCTGTTCCTCAGTACATCATTAGCATCTTACTCTATTTGAGAATTTCTCCATGCCACAAACATTCTTCAAAAGTGATATATGCATGTGTTTTAAAAGATTTAAATTGGTTTGCATATGGCTGACTTTGTCAAAAAGGCAGAAAATGAGTAAGTGATAGTTTGCATTCCCCAAAGAAAAATCTAAAGACTTTTCTGAAGGACAACTCAGAAGCATGCTGAATAGCAGGAGGAAGAATTAAAATTTTCCAGGTAATTCACAAACTATTCAAGAATTGACCTATTAAGTTCAATTCAACGTATATATGAGGACCTAAGCATCATGCTGGACAATAAAGTGGATACTAAGACATAGTCCCAGATCTCAAGGGGGTAATAATCTAACTGGGGAGGAGACTAGCAGTAAACAAGCAAGTAAACAAGCAGCTATTGTTATACAAAAAAAACAGACTAGAAGTAAAC
>NW_006442508.1:7498273-7498598 GCF_000325575.1 Pteropus alecto | reverse complement strand
CTCCTAGCAAGGGACAAATAACTCAATAAAGCAAGTTCCAACAGAAGTAGCACTGAGGGCAGTGGGCAAGGAAAGAGTATTCCATGGGTAAGAAACTGAGCTTAAACTACAGAAGCTGGTTCCACCCCAGGTTGTGAGGAGTATTTCAGTAAGTACCTCAGGTGTTCCCTAAGTACCCGGGAGAAAATGAAGTTAGAGGAGGCTGAGCTTGACAACAGGATTACTGGTTATTACAATATATGAAAGGATGGATCAGACCTAGAGCGATGGGAATAGGTACAGGAAAAAGAAGAAAGGCATGGAAAGAAATGCAGCCTATGTTTCA
>NW_006442508.1:7495178-7498237 GCF_000325575.1 Pteropus alecto | reverse complement strand
TCCAGCTTAGGTTATTAAATGAATTGTAGTTTCATTAACCAAATGAATAAAATTAACTGGTCTTGTTTTCCTCTTTGTTTTGCCTACTAGGAAGCTCAGAGCCAAGTATATGGCCCATTTCTAATATATGGCAAGTATTTTTGTACAGCCTGTAAATCTATAGTTTATCTGCCTTCTCTTGACAGGATTTTATCGACATTTCATAGGTCGCCTCTAAGTATTTTAGAATGAGGCAGAAAATAAGAGATAAGAAAGACTGGGACCAAGCCAGAGACAGCTGGACAAAGTAGCTGGGTCAGGGATATAACCTGCAGGCTGCCAACCCAGCCAGAACATTCGCCTTACCCTTCTTCCACCCTAGCAGAGGCCACATCCCACAAAAACAGCTGAAAAATGCCAGATTTCACTTTCTCAACCTCCCTCACAAGCAACGGTGGCATGAGATCAGCTCTAACTAATAAAACTGAAAAGTAACCTTCTAGAAAAGATTCCTGTTAAGAAAGAGTTGTAAGTAAATAAACTCCTTCCCTCCCTTTCATACATAGGCAGGATGTCTGGTGCTGCAGCAACCATATTGCAAACACGAGGCAATGAGCCTGAAGCTTTTTTTGATAAGCCAAAATACCAAGAATAGAGGAAGAAAAAGATGTACAGATTCTTAAAAGATGTATAGATCGTTGAGACACTGCACCAGCCTTCGAATCTAGATAACATAGATAAGAAATCACAGCTCTAGACTTTTTGCTACTGAATAAGCTCTATATTCAAGCCATTTTTAGTTGAGTATTGTTACTTGCCAAAGGCATCCTGACACAACAGAGGTCATCGCAAGGTCAGTTTCCAAAAGCCTGATTTTTAAACTGCTGAGTTAACATTATTATTATTATTAAGATGAGAATAATGTACTATGGTCAGGAAGAAAGCAATAAGCTAATAAGAGCTTGTGGGAGCAGCTAAAAACAGGAGGATATAAGGATAAATAACATTTGACAAAATGTGATCAAGTGTTAGTAGGTGTACTTCTTGGAAGCAGAAATAGAGAAAGAAAAGAATAAACATACAGAAGTGATCTAAGGTGGAGAAAATGAGGGAGACTTTTGGCAACGTGATAGACAAGATAACCTAAAAATCCTTCCCCGTATAAAAGAGTCCAAAAATACTAAGGTATAAGAAACATCTGTTTAAATGCATGGCCACGTTCACAAGAAAATAAAGGACTTCCTGAAACGCCAAAAATCCAAGAGGAACCTAAAAACCAGGGGCTTATAAGCTGATAATGTATGGAAACCTAGGGTTTGGAGGGCTAAGGGAGAGGGTGGGTTTTATGTGTGTAAAGGGAACCTGCCCTTTGGAATGTAATAAAGAAAAAAGTAAAGAAATGACTAGCCTAATATTTTCTTTAAAAAACACCATCTTGAAGACAATTACAACTTCTGTTTTCAACCTCATACATTTTCCCCTTTATGAGAGCAAATTCCAGGGTTAAATACACATTTTAAAAAACACATCCATATTACATATTTACATATCACAAAGGGTATCCTCAATATTTCACCACAAACTTAAAGATATAAATTATTTCCCAAAAATCCACACATTGCCCAATTTTCCAGCTATTATGAAAAGAACCATCACTGAATCAAGTACACAAATTCAGTATATTTGTAACCATACTAGGTTTCCAAATCATAGGACTTTTTGATAAAATAATTATCATTAGGGTCATAATAATATTCTTCTAGTGGCTATGATACCAATAGTTTCGAAATACCTTACATAACACACAAAAATAATCTGTCATCTTTGAGCTAAACTTATGGCCCTCTACATTAGATTTTTTTAATCATTGCATATGATAAAGGGAACCTGAAAAGAATGTGATGTTTGGGAAGTCCACAGACTTAGAGGGCGGTCTCTAACATTACAAAGGCACGGGGAAGGAATTATAGGTTTCATCTAAAAACAAAAAAACGTGAAAACCTCTAAAGGTCCTCCAATGAGTTTATCTTGCTCTCATCTCATTTGTTTCCCATGATTCTTTGAAAACTGAAGACATTATATATTCTTTATTCATTTTCGCTTTCATGAGGGCTTTAGAAACCGGAGCACCCTAAATTCTATTAAGTCACCGCCATCACCTCAATTCAAGACTTTTTTTCAAAAAGTCCCTTCATCCTTGGGCAATCCAGACAGCCCAAGAAATAGATGTATAACTTGTATTATCTGCACAAGGGTTACATTTGTCTCCACTGCATTCTCAAATTTATGTAAGACTGAACATTTTAACCTAGTGTTTATATACAATAGATGCCACAATAAAAACACCATTCTAAACGCTGCTTTACATTGTGTTGGATCTTGAATGTTTTCCCCACAGCCTATGTGCTAGGTGGTTCAAGACTAAGCATTTATTCTACAAATAAAGCCAGCAAATGTAAGGGAAATCAACTTCGAGATCAAGAACCCAAGTGTGCGTGAAAGGGCTACACTTGGCTTGGTTCTCCCCATCCCGCTGACAAAAGAAGATATAGTGAATCGTTTCCAGCCCCAGGGTATAGGAGACCCTCCTGAGACTGCTCCGGGGTCCTCCGAGAATAAAGCACGAGTTAGCAGAAAAGGGAGGCTCCGAGAGGCGCGCTGCATTCTGGGACTCGTTTCCACAGTTACCCACGTGCACCCAACCCAACCGCGGCCAGGACTACAAGTCCCAGAATTCCGAGGGAGAGCCTTTCCCCTTCACACCCGGCGACTGGAACTAGACCCTAAAGGAAACCCCTAAAGCGCTCTCCCTGCTCGCCTAGGAGAGGTTGCAACCCCTAGGCTCTACGCGGGGCCTTCGGCGCGATGCTCCCTGCAGGGAAGCAGGTCCCAAAGGACCAGCCTCCACACCTGACAAGCAAAAATTAGAAAACTGCGTCACAGACTGCCAAATCCAGGGACCGCCAGGGACCCTGACACCTCCCCTGCGCAAAACCGCCCACCAAACCTCCAGGGCCGACCCTCCGGCTCCCGCCGCGGAAAACCCGCAGCCTGAGTCCCTGCCCCGCCTCCATCCCGCC
>NW_006442508.1:7494317-7495097 GCF_000325575.1 Pteropus alecto | reverse complement strand
CCTCCACCTCAACCCCGCCCCCTCCTCTCCCCGCACCTCGAAGCTCAGGGCTCCCTTCTCCAAGGACCTGATGCGGGGTTGGAGAGAGGCAGGAAACATCTCTCTGAAACGTACAGCCTGACACATTACACCACCCCCCACCCCGCACAGCCTGTATCGGGACTTGACAGTCCTCCCCCTGCCCTGGCCCCTCCCAATCTCCCTTTCCTCCCAACTAGCTCTTCACCACACCGCACCTCCTTTACTCCTGCCCCCATCCTCTCACCCCAAATCCTCCCCTCTTCTTCTCTTACTCCCAATTACCCTGTCTCCCCAAAACCTGATCCATCCTATTACCCCAACGTCTGCCCCTCTTACCACTCCCAGTTACCCCACTAGCCTTCCAATACTCCTCCCGCCCGCCGGACTCCCCAACTATCCCATAACACCCCCACCATCTCGCTCTCCCGTTATATCAGCCTTCATCTCCTTGCCCTACCTCCTGCCCCGCTGAGCCGCTGCCCCCACTCCCGCACCCCATTGTTCCCCCCCACCCCGCCAACCAGCCCTTCTTCCCATTGTCCCCGCCCCCGCGCTCCCCTCGCACTCACCCGCCTTTCTCACGGAACCGCCGGCACCGCTCAGCCCCTAGGAAATCCTCACCCCTGCGCCCCGCTCGCTCGCTCCCACTCCCCCACTCTGGTGCCACCTCCCAGCCCTGCCCGCTAGCACCCGCCGCCACCGCCGCTGCCTCCACCTCCATTCACCCCAGACACTCCGGTCCCAGCCTTATTACACATC
>NW_006442508.1:7487885-7494246 GCF_000325575.1 Pteropus alecto | reverse complement strand
GCCGCCCCGGGAGAAGGGGTGGCTCCCAGGCAGGGACTCCAGGAGCGTTTCGGGACAGGCGGCACGGGCGCAGGAACCGCGAGACCTGAGTGGAGAGTGTTGGCAGCCGTCCGGCCCCGACCCGCTCGCTCTCTGTTACTCACTGACAGCGGCAGCATCCGAGTGCATTTTCGGGCAGCTCACACCCGGCTCGCCGCCCCGGATCCCGCGCTTGGCTCGCGGTCCCCCCCACCGGCTCGCGCACCTCGGCTGGGAGCTGAGGACCCGCGGCCAGGCTCTCCCGGCCCGCCCACCTCGCCTTCTCCATTGGCTAAACCTCGCCTGGGGAACAGCCCCTCCGCGTATCTCATTTGACAAAAGGAGTGCGGCGAGCGCCGGTCTGGGGCTGGCACGAGGCCCCGCCCCCTGAGGTTCAATATGATTGGTTCCAGCCTCTCTTCCCCGTAACGCCCCTGGCGGAGGCCACGCTCTGGAGTAACAGATTGGACTCCGCTGCTGTCATTCATCCCCGGGAGTCTGAAAGCGCGTGTAGGGGCGAGGCCGGGGAATTGGTCCACCTTGACCCTGAAGCTCCGCCCCGTCGCAGGCGGGATTGGTGGAGGTGCAGACCAACCGAGAAAGATGGGTCGGTATCTGAAACAAAGCACGCGAAATGTTCCCCGAAAAACCGAGAACGGAAAACGCAGTAGGGGCATCTTCTATCCCGCTGCACCAAATAAGAGAGGTAACCCATACCTCGCGCCTAGCCCATCGCGTTCGGATCTCCTACTTGCCTCGCATGCCTCAGAGCGGCTCTCTGTTGGAACCCAGTCCACGCCGAACTTGGACTGGGACTTCTCTTACTGTTTCCTACAGCTGAAAACCGGATAAAGAATTGCCGGGTCTTCTTTTACAGCAAACCCCCTGGTGAGGAACAAATTCCCTTTTCTTGTGCAACGGTCCATCCTCTCCCCGCTTTTGAAATGAACTTCTTTTTAGACTTAATACACTCTTCCCCATTTGTGACGAATGGGGAATGTTACAGGCATTGTCCATCCTCCAGACATATGTACGGTTGGGTCCGCAAATAGGAAATCCAGGGCCACACTCTGAACTTCAGTCTCAGCCTACTACATCACCAGGTCACCAGCCCTCGAAGGACAACTAATGTAAACTAACAGAACCTAAATCATTGATGCTGGGAGGAGGTCCAGAAAACAAAACGGCTGTTATTTGGCAGAAGGCGTTAATTTACGTGAATTCTGACCATCGCATTTTCTAAATCAAGAATTCTCACCATTTTCATGAGTTCTGACCAGTTTTTTAAATGCTTTCAAGCCAACTAATCACACTCAGTACATTATTGTAGAGTAATATATTCTGAAATATAAATGGAGGATCGCTCCCTCCTACTCCAACCACAGCACACATACACCACACTTCCCTGCATCCCAAGGCCCTGCCCCACCCAGCACCAGAGCGTTCCACACCGATCCCACCTCAGAGAATGGAGGACACTACAACCATAAGAAAACACCATTCGTTTGGGTTTTACATCTCTACATCCAAGGCTTCTGAGTTTCAGGGTTCTGAAATTTAGGTCTCAACTCAGGGCGTAAATGTAACATTTATGCCAGAAACAAGATATTTGGAAGAATGAAATCAAACCAGTTCCCGTCCCACACCACTCTCATAATATATCCCATTCCTCTTAATCTGTAATATCTCATTAATGCATCATATCTTTATAATTTATAAAATAATCTTATATTTCTATCATTCAAACATTTATGAATCACTTCATCTAATCATAGAATCTCAGAATTGAACCTGAATTTATCCACTTTAGGTTTCTTCTCTAGACAAGAATCTCATCCATGTTGGTGACCTTTAACCTGACCAAGCATCATCTGCGCCCCACAGAAATGGGTAAGTACGTCTGGACTCTGAAATAGGTCATTCCTTGTTGGGCAATTTAATTTTAAGAATGTCCTTACTCTCAGCAGAAAAGCTGCTCCTGCATTCTTTATCCCATTTATGTTTTCAACCTATTCTGCATCTAGGAAATAAATTATATGTAGTTTATACAAGATCATAATATTTTGTATATGTAATATTTGTATGTTGTTTACTGCTTATCATGGTAATTTAAGGACTGAGACACAGTCGTTATCTTGTACTGAAGTGAGCTTGCTTCTTGACACTACTAAATTCATTGAAGCCCACAATTTGTTTTGGGTAGCTGTTTGCTATATGAATTCATTTGTAGCACACTTTGTAATAATGTATATAACGATTAAGCTACATGAGGGACCTCCAACTGCTTCTCCTCTAGCACCCAGCACTCTTCTGGCACAGGGTGTCCATTAAAAAATGTACAGAATGTACCACCTTTGTTATTTCTCAGCATCAGTTGGGTCAGTATGATTATTTTCAAATAAAAAACAGACTTAGAGAGTAATTTACACAGATCTTTATAGTTGGTCAGTTGCAGCCTGAAGATTGAGAGGCAAAGCTCATTCTGTAAACCCCACTGCCCCCATGTGTTTTACGAATAATAAAACAGATATAATTAAATGACTACATAAGTTTCTGCAAATACTACCCCATCATTTTAATAATCTACAAGATTCTAAACCTTTGAGGGCAGGAAACCTGTTACATTTATTTTTATCTCCCTAGTACTGTGCTTTCAAATAGTAGGTCCTAGTTAACTGTTCTTTAAAGGAAACTGAATGTTGACTGTAATGCGAAATTTTAGATCTGGAAGGAGCCTTGGAGATTATCAAATCCAACTTCCTCATCTTAAGAATATGAGACTTGAAGTCTAAAAGAGTTAAATGTCTAATCCAAGTCACTCAGCTAGTTAATAACAAAGCATTAATTAAACTCAAGTTTCCTAACTCCTAGACCAAGTATTTTCCCCTGCACCACACTGTCCAATATCAAAGCTTCAAATTCCAAAGATAGGTAAACTACTCTCTCTCCTGTTTGAAAGATATTATATAAATCTAATATAAATTCTATACTTCAGAGCTAGAATATTGCCTTTTTTATTGAAATCGGTAAGGACTTTTTTCAATATATAATACATTTTAATTTTTTCTCTTTGATAGCATTCCCGAATAACTTGATCCCTGTGGGGATGTTTACTGAGATAATAATGATACACTTTTGTATGTTTATATTAAATCCTTGGAGAAAAAGAATTAATAATTGTCTTAGAACTGTGATGGGTAGAGATATTTAGGAATACAGTCTCTCTGCCTTTTCACTTCACCAGGTTACTGCTTTAAGGTAATAACAAAGCAAGTTACTTTGTGTCAAATGATATCTTATATAATCAGAGCTTTTTCTATTAGTCGTACAATGTTAATTTTAATCAGATATATTTTTAAATATACTAAGGTTAGAATAAAATTTGATATGGAAAAGTCTACTGAGAGAAAGAATAGCAGAGCTCTTTAATCAAATTTTAAAACTTTTCCTTAAATTCTACAAACCCCACTATAGCATGCTTTTCCTACAAATTGTTAGTAGGGTTGGGGGTACAGAATGAGGTATAGCATAGTCCTCAAGATTGAAATAAAGTTGGGCCTGCTCAGACAAATACACAAATGTGCCCCTGGTAAAATCTGAAGAGAATGAGAAAGAACACACTCCAGGGTAGAATTAATTTCAGCTTCAAATTACAGTGAGAGAGTATATAGAACTCCAGTAGTCACAAAATGTCAATCTCACGGGGTTTCCGGGATATGGAAATTTAAAAATTAAAGAAAAAGTAAATACAATGGCCCCTTGAACAATGCAGAATTGAGGGGCACTGACCCCACCACACACAGTCAAAAACTTACATATAACTGTCAACTTCTCCAAAACTTAATTATAAATAGCCGACTGTTGACTGGAAGCCTTACCAATAACATAAAGTCGATTGATATTTATTTTATACATTAAATGTATTATATACTGTATATTCCTATAATAAGCTAGAGAAAAGAAAATGTTAAAGTCACAAGGGAGAGAAATATATTTACAGTACTTATGGAAAAAAATTCATGTATAAATGGACCAGTGTTGTTTGATATCTATATATCCATAGAGGTCAGGATAGTTTATTTCTCGAAACTCATAAACTGACAATTTGCTAACCCAAATAATGATAACCTTTTCTTAGCACTTCCAATGCAATAGGCACTACTCTTATGGTGCTTTGCTTGTAAATTATTCTACCACCCAATGGGGTACTAATATTATCCCCAATTTTTATATAAGTTAACTGAGGCTTAGAGAACTCCAATAACTTGCTACTCAGAATAGGTAACAGAGTCCCTAAATAGCCAAACTCCCTATGTTATGACATTCCCATGCTGGGCTTCAGTTCCCTCTCTTTTTAATCAGGTTAATATATGCCCTGAGAGATTTATTTATAAGGATACAATAAAATGGATAGGAATGTGCTTTTAAAAGATAGTGAAATCTGGCCTCTTTCTTGAGTTGAATATCTAATCACTCAGGATGCCTTTGTAGATATATACTATGAAAAATATCAGTCAGAAAGATTATTTCCAGGTTACTACATCTTATCTATTTTATCATTGTGACTTCATTTCAACAGCAAGTATCTACTTCATGGTATATTATCAATAAGATTATTTATCCAGAATCTCTAACGAGGCTTTGCTGAATGTAGTAAATGTTCTATTCTGATATATCAGTGAGAGAGGGAAGCCTCTTCAGCATACTGGAATTCCCCTGTTAACCACTGAGGCCTGTGTTATTGGGAACCAGTTACAGCTCTTAAGCTTTTAATTATATATGACTGTCACTATAACATATGTTGCTTTTCACATATATATAGAACAGTTTTGCAGATAGCCACTTGCCAGATGCTACTAGGGTAATAAAAATGTTGGTTTCAGTTTTCAATACCTACATACAATCAGGTCTTAATTATCAGGTTAATGGGAAAAGCATAGAAATAGGCATTTTCCTCAACGTCACCAATGAGGGCAGCCTCTCAAAACTGGTATTGATAAGCTGAAAAGTTGGCATTGTTTGCCTTCTATCCTGCTTTACTACGCTTTTTCTTTTATTAGCTTCCTTTTCCCATCTATCTTACACCAGAGGTTAGAACACTGACAAACACAAGCAACCTCTTTATTATCACTACAAGTTACTTCATAGAATTGATGTGTTCCTGTCAAGTGGGCTCATAATGCACATTCAAGAGACTTGCAATTTTTCATCACCTTCCACTGGGGCTATGATGTGTCCCCCAATATATATATATTAAAAAAAAAAAAAAAAAAACCTTAACAGATGGAACTTTCTAGAACCAATTCACACTGAGCATTTTAACCTTGGGAGCTAAATTTTTGAGGGAGTTAAACTTTAGCCTTGAAAGTTAATCTTTTGCCATTTTTTTCTGAAGCAGAACCTAGGCTTTATGGAGCCAGAAGGTCTGGATCAAAATTTCATTGGCTCTACCATTTAAGAAGACAGATTACTTCACACTGCTGTCTTGGTTTCCTCATCTGCAAAATAGTGAAAAGAATAGGACCTACCTCATAGATATGTTATGAGAATTAAATGAATGAATGAATTCAAGTAAAGCACTTAAAAGCACCTGGCACATAGTAATACTCAATAAATGCTAGATTGTGACACTTTACAGTATTCATCACATTCTTGAATAAACTCTTCCTTCTCACATCCCAAATCATCCCAAATCTGTCTTTTCCTCTAAGCTGGTCCCTGACTCCACATGTTTTATTAATTTGGCTTCCCTCATCCCTTCTAGAATTTATGGTTAGCGTTCAAAAGTCCTTCCCCAGGACATGCTACCAAATGGGAAATTAGCCTAGTTTGGAACTGAAATGTGAGACTTTACACAGTAAAGTAAAAAAAAAAAAAAGAGAGACAGTACCTAATATCAATGTTGTGTCATTCAAACCCTTTGGAAACTAACTTAACGAATATTGATTGATACTGGAGGTTCACATGGATATAGGAAATGCCCGTGAATATAGAAAGATGGCATCCTAAACAAATAAACAGATTGTAATAAATTACAGAGGATTCTACATGAGTAGAGACACATATTGTGTTCCCAAAATGAATAATTTCTCTTCCTTGTACCTTGAAGTAACATTACCTTTCCCTGAGAGCCACAGTTACTGATATAAAAGATTTTTAATCTACAAGAGGCAAAGGCAAAATGTTTTTCAGTATTACCCTTGGGCCAGCTTGAATTAAGACTCAAACCCTACTACTTAAATCCTTGAACAGGCATTAAACTTGTTTGGGCCTCAGTTCCTTCATCTACAAAAATGGGAGTAATACCTTCAAGGAATAAATAAGGGATAAATAAGATAAAATA
>NW_006442508.1:7484052-7487848 GCF_000325575.1 Pteropus alecto | reverse complement strand
GAATGAATACATGAGCACCAATTATGTGCTGTCACGTATTTCTTTGTGAACCTAATGCAATCTTGTGAGGTACAGTTGGCTAATTCTTATGCTTGAGACTATTTCAAGTAACAATGAGTCTGTATTTTTAAATTTCTAGAAAATCCTGGTTTCTTTCTTTTTGAAGCAGCCATCTTAAGGATCTCTCAGAAAAGCTAAGAATTTTCCAATTATGCTGAGATTTGATATTAGTGTTTCAATTTCATTAAGCAATGAATTTTTTTTGCCTCCCCTAGATATGGAGAAAATTTTCAGTTATTTTTAAAACTATTTCTCACTTCCAAGGTTTCTTGACACATGACTATTAGGGCAGCATTAATCAGCCTTTTTTTGCTAATCTTTTTCTCTAGCACAACTACAGGACGCTTAAACCAACACTTTCCTTTTTTTACTCAGAGCCTTTTATTTGACAGAAATCACACCTAACTGGGGATTTAAAAGAGTATTTGAATAAAAATGTATTTATTCATTAGCACATGCTCTTCTCTGAATTGGGTGTTTTCACCTTATTCGCACTGAGCTAATCAAGTCCTAATGATGTCGCATTAAATCGATCTCAGAAGGTGTAATTTTCCAATTGAATCTAAACAATGCATGACCTTTATAGTGACTTTCAGAAATATAGCATTGCTTCAGTTACTCCAGCTAGCAGAGAATGGACAGAAAGAATAACCATTTCACTTGGACAATGGCTTCTGTGTGTTGTCAGGCTCTTCATTTCTCTTCGCCTTTTCTATCCTGCTTCCATGAATACAATGTCTTTTAACATCCCTCTCAGGGCAGTACAGGAGGCCCCATCCATCTCCAGATGTCAGTGCTGCACAGCAGCCGAGCATCTCATTATGGCAAAGTGAAGCATTCTGGGATAGTAGATGGAGCCACAGACAGCAATAGGAAATGGGGGAGAGACGAGGAGGACTGGAGCTGTAGAAAATATATGCTCACTTCCTTGGTGATGATACCATGTTATGGAAGTAAGAACTTCATGGTTTAGAGAGGAAGAGGATGTAGGATGTCAAAAACCTGTGACTAAGCAGATTCCAGCCCCTACAACCTGATTATACCTCCCTCAGCTACCCCACACCTCCTGACACCTCACACCCGAACTCTCAATTGAAGCAACCACAGGAGCCATGTTAGTATGAGGAAAGCAATGAATCCAAGCATTTAAGAAATAAATTAGTGGTTCCAAAATAGAAAAAGAATTTTGATACAAACACATACACACACATACACACATGCACACATGGAGGCGCACGCACGTGCACACGCACACAAATCACCAACTTACGGAACTGAAAAATACTTCTTCCAACTTACGTGAATACTTACATTTTACTTTGTTAAGCTGCCTTAGCCAAAATAGGTTAAAGCAAATACCCTGAACATTTTGAGAGTGATAGCCCCGTTAAGATTCATTGAAAATGATGATTCTCCAAAACCTGTCTATGTCCACTCCATCACTGCTTAAATTAAGAATTACTAGGATAGGTATTCATTTGAGTTTATAAGTATCTTCTTTTTAAAATCTAGACAGTTTAGGGACTAGTCGGTGGCTTTCAGTAATTTTGTTAGTGAGAGATGAGTTTCTCTGTTAGCTTTTCTCTCAGTTTGGGCTGAAGTCTGAGTCCGCTCTCAAATAATGAGAATGTTGTTAGGGAACCGGTGGGTGAAGTGAACAGTTTCAGGCTGTGGAGCAGTGGCAAGGGAGGAGAACTTAGCTCTGGGGGCAGCATTTTCAAAGCAGAATAGAAGTATTGGACATAGAGTGAGAGAGAAGTGCACTGTGGAGAGGAATTGCCAAACATCTCTTTCCACGTTTTACTCACCTCCAGTTCCAAACTGGGTTACAGACAAAACTGCTTTTTCTGCAGCCACCTACACCCAGACACTGGGTCCTACCCTGCCTACAGTTGCCCTTTGCCTTCTCTCATCTAATTGTTTCATGCCCTCAACCCCTGACCCCAGGCCCTGATCAGCTCCCACTGCACTCTAGGCCTTCCACCTACTCTGCCCCCACCCCCATGATCTGGTCAGTTTATCCTGCGAGTCCGACCTGGAGTCCCTACTACAGCTGCTTCCATTTTATTCTCCATCCCTCCATCACACAATTACTTTTTTTCTGGCTTCGAAGCTCCATCACCATAATCTTAGTCTGTTCTAAGCCTCCGTTCAAATTTTCTATCACTTTAGCTTTGGAACAACATTTCAAGTTCACAGACAATAGATTAGGGAATATAAATATTGGCAAACATTTAAGTCCCACTGATTTGGCACCAGGTACTGTTCTAGTGCTCGTATTAACTCATTTAATCCTCCCAACAATCCCAAGAGGTAGAAACTTTCATTTAACCCATTTTACAGGTGAGGAGACTGAGATTATATTGGGTAAATTAACTTGCCTAAAATCATACAGCTAGTAAATGACAGAACTGGGAGAATTAAACCCAAGCCGACTGGCTTCAAATCTGCATTTTTCATCATTATGCTACATTGCTTCTTAGTATAGCATTTTACAGAGGGCTATTTTCCCACCCCATTCCCCCCCGACACACACTCCAAGTTCATTAATGTGGAAGCTGTACCTATTTTTCTAGAACCAATAGGCAATCACACCATTGTCCTAGGGGCCGGGGCAAATGCCCAGTGTGCTCTCTACCCAACGTTCGTGGCAGCAAGAAATACAGTTTCTCCAGTTCTAGGATATGAAACTTTATCCTCTTCCTTGTTAAACAGATTTTGAGGATCCAGCAATAGAGACTACGTGTTGGGGTATGTTAGAGTAGGCCCCAAAGTAGCAGAGTGTTGTTCCAGGCAGTTCAGCTTTAAAGGATTGCCATTGCACATGGGTCACGCTGTATCACTTGCACCCTGCTCCCTTTTCCCCTTGGTGAACCTTCTCTCCCCCTTCTAGCTCCCCTTCCAGGTGTCCAGGGCTCCCACTATGGTGCCTGCTGGATGGCCCTCCTGGACAGACCACTTCCATTTTCAGTATGAAGCCCATCCTTAGCGAGTCGAGGAAAACCTCACTGTACTCCAACAGGAACAAGATTGAAAAAGATTTAAATGAGCTTAAACAATATCCTTGAGGAAAGCCACAGAGGGGTCACCTGAAGAATTGGAAGAGGAGCAGACAGGTGCTGGGAGGTTATTGTACTTAACGATCATGGGAAGGGTTTAGGGCCAACTGCATGTGTAAGAGCCTCATGCCATGTTAGCATTATAAAATGGAGACACTTCTTTCTTCCCTGCCTCCCTGAGTCACTCTCCTGCTGTTTGAGCAAATTTCCCTTACTACTTTGCCCTTCTCCAGCACACATGCAAAATGTATATAAACCCCAGGGTGATCCCCCTAATTGATACACCCTAGAGATGCTTGTACTCGGGACCTAGTTTGATTATCAAAACTTACCTGTCCAATGTCTCATTCCCTCAGATTCTTGTAGATGACCAGCTTGCTGTTCTCGAATAAACTAATTCAGGGGAAAATATGGATGAGTAAACATGATACCCCTTACAAAGATATTTACATTAAAAAATACATTCCTAACAAACAAATGGCTCCACACCAATACCTAACATACTTCTCCCAGCCAACCCCTCACCCTGAAACATCTCCCCTTCTTCCTCTCTCCATATACTCCTTGTCTTCAGCCTTTCCAACTCAGCTCAAAACTCACCTCCATGAAGACTTCCTTGACTGAGGCTGCCCACAGTCATGTCTTTTTCCAATAACACCTGCAGCACTAGAACAGAA
>NW_006442508.1:7428025-7484012 GCF_000325575.1 Pteropus alecto | reverse complement strand
CCAGAACAAAAGGGAATAGAACACTGGGCTGGATGATCTCAAAGATGAGCTCAGCACATTCTCTCATTTCATAGGTGACAAAACAAAGACCCATAGCATGTCAATGGCAGTAGGGGGTGCATCTAGAGTTGTTTTTGCCCAGCCCTTCCCTCTTCCTCTAGGAAGAGCTTTCCCTTCTTTTGAGGAACTGCTCACCCCACCATTTGTCAGACAGTGGTTTGATATGGGTTGCCAGTCAGGGCGCCTCCCACTCCCTATGAGCCTGCGATCTCAGCTGGGCCAATCAGCATCCTTTCCTGAAATTTTCAAAATCAGAATTAAGGAGAGGTAAGCTGCCAGCAACCACGGCTCCCATCTCATAGAAAAAGCCAGAAAAATAAAGAAACAAACATTCATTTGCTTGTTCATTCATTTATTCATGAAACAAACATTATTTATCAAGGGCCTTTCGTGTGCCAGACACCGCTGGACTCTAGGAATAACACGTCGAGCAAAAACATAACCAGCTGCTGTCTGTGGGCATTACAGTCTTGCAGGGGAGACATTCCTTAAAAAATCATGCAAGCAAAGTAAAACTGCTATTTTGACAAGTAGTAAGAAAGGTACACAGTCTTCCGAGAGCATACAATATAAGATCTGACTCAGTAACTTTGTACAGTTGTACAGTCTGTGCATCGAACAAAGGAGCACAGCCAGTGGGGCAAGTGGGCTGAAATCCCACTTACAGTCTGCTGTCTTTGCCCAGAGGAAGGGGTACCCTTTTCTTCACACACTAGCACATACTAGTCTGCCCAAACAGGTCACCTTTTTCTTTTTTGCCCTAAAGTCTTCCATAAATCAGCTAAGACTCTGTATGATCAAGTTAGGGAGATAAGTAGTGGGCGGGGGAGGCTTCCCTGAGGAGGAGACTAGAGACACATGAATAATGAATAGTAGGTATACTAAGTGGTAGGGAAGAGCTTTCCAGACACAGGAAACAGCCCATGCAGTGGCTTTGTCTTCTACTCCAGGTTCCAATTGCTTCTGAAGCCTAGCTGATCCCCTACTCTTCCAGGGGATTGGTTTCATGACAATGCATTTTCTCTTTGTAATTCAAATTAGGTTTCTGTCACTTGCAACCAGGATAGTCCTGGCTCAGAGAGTCAAGCTAGTCCAACTGTTTATCCTCCCGAGTCCAGTGGGCCTCACCACTACTCCAGGCCCCATCGTTCCATGTTAGAAACCTCTACTCTATAAGGCCACCTCACCTTCAGAGCTGGAGCCCTGTTTTCGATGATCTAGCACTGTCTCCAGCACATAACAGAAACATTTCATGAGTCAAGAGTTGATTAACTCTTGCTAGTGATCCTTGTGTTCACCATGACTAGAAGAAGTAGTAAAGTATTATGGGACAGAGTGGCTTTTCTGTACTTCTCTCATCACCCACCAAGTTCATCCATGGTTTCTACTGACCATGAGCATTTGCAGCCTCCTGCTAATACTTATGTTAATAGATGGCTCTGATTTGTCTAGAGTTAGATTGTGGAGAACTAGTGGGATTGATTTCATAAGAAAGAGTCAAAGGCTTTTTTTATTCTATCTCTACATGCTGAGTGCCAGTGGGGCCCAGAAATGTGCCAATTTTACAAGCTCCCCAGGAGATTGTTCTGAACACTAATGGTTAAGGAAACTTCCCAGGTGTCATAGGGAAAAGCTTTGGCCAACACTTTTCACTTTTTACCGTCTCACAAGAACTAACTTAGCTGCTTCCGGCTGCCAGGCTAAAGCATGCACAGCTTGAATCAGAGGCTACTCGCTCTATCAAGATAAGCAGAAATGGGTTTCACTAGCTGTTCTTCACAACAGTGTAATGTGGAACTGCTCCAGTCTACAGCATCACTGACACTGCTATTCTTTGTAGTTTGGCATTTCAGTGGAAAATTACATGCAACTCTTGGAAAGGGTAAATATGTTGAAAAAACTCATTTGCTGCCCTCTCCATCTGTCTTCATGTCAAGGCTTCACAAAGTATAACAGACATAGCCTATAGAGTGTAAGAGAGGTTTTTTGGCTTCCATACATGCAACATTCTGATGTGTTTAAGGACGAATAGATCTACCCTAGCAGGCAGAAGAATTTAAACTGCTGATACTGTGGGGTCTACAACTATGTAGGAAAAGAAGAACCGAGCATCTGTTCTGTGCTCAAGGCTCACTATGTGCTTCCAGTAAACACGAGCTCATTTCGCTGCTGTAACAATTCTGTACCATAGTAACATCTCACTTTGTTCTCATTTTCCAAAGTGATTAAGTGACTTGCTGAAGCTCACCCAGGAAGAAAAAGAAGCTAAATGACTTCCCCATCCCAGGGTTGATTAGCAAAGTAGCAAAAAGGAGAAGAGCCGGCCTAGCTTGGCTCTATGAGACAGGACTCTCCTGGTTGCAAGTGGTTCATGAGTCCGCATGTTTCTACCACAGCATCATCTTCAAACTTTTTTGTTTGAGCATCCCATCGGTAAGGACTTCCAAGTGCATTTCTCATATGTACGTATTTATTTTGAATATATAATACATATTAGAAAGCAGTTTGCTCTTCAAACTTAAATGGCTATCAGAATCACCTGGAGAGCTTGCTCAAGCACAGATCATCATCGGGCCCATCCCCAGAGAATCAGAGATTCAGTAGGTTTGAGATCGGACCCAAGAATTTGCATTTTTAACGGGTTCCCAGGTGATCTCCATATTGCCTGTGACGGAACTCATTTCCGATAGCATTGCTATCATAACACAACACAACACAAAAATAGAAATTTAAAACACAGAAATACTGTGGAATAAAATAGTAATTAATATTTTTCCTCCACCTCAGATAATTGTCTTAAGCAGCTCCAGGAATGAAAGACACTGCACTAAACTGAGCCATACTCATTTTCCTTGCCAGAGAGGCAAGCTCGGTGGTAGGCGCTTCATAAATAACAAATCCCCAAGCCTCAGACATTGCGAATGAAGGAGATAACAAAGGGACACATCAGATGGGCACAGCTCATAGTCCCACTAATATTCCCCCACAGCGCCCAAGCGCTCTGCCGTTCTTTCGTTTTCCGCAGACTCTACTGTCATCTTTCCTCTGCTTTAATTTTTTTCCCTCTGCGATAGCAGCTACCATCACTTTTGGATATTGCAATCTAGCACTGCTGTTACTCCTTTTATGGAAATCCTAGCCACTGCAAGTACATGTGGTACTTGATATCTACAAAGCAAAAATGTTCCCAGTGAACGAGGCCTTGACTGAACTTTAATTTTACTGTTACTTTGAAGTCCTTGCTCTGGGTAAGTGATGTGCTATTCAGCATGGTTACATTCAGAAGCACTGGAAGAGAATTTTCCCTGCTCACATATAATACAGATTTCCAAGGTGCTCTTGTAGACTTTTTCAGTGCTTTTGCTATTTTGTGAAAACTGAGGCAGATTTATATGCAGTGAATAAAACAAATCCCAGCATTTTGAAAGAGAGACAAGGTGCTTGCAGACTTGGCACACAAATTTAAATCTAAAGGATACTATAGCAGTAGGCCGCAGTAGCAATAACAATAGGCTATTAGAGCAATATAATTATAATATAAATAAGATAATGTAGTATATAATTAATAACATTATTATATAATTATAATAAAAATATGATGTAATATAGCAATAGGCTCCATTGTAACAGGAAAAAAAGGAAAGGATTAGTATAGCCATTGCTTCACTAGAAGGAAAATAAACATCTTTTGAAATTTTGAGATAAAGTGGAAGCATGGCTTATTAGTAAAGACAGAGTGCCTTCTGCCAGAGATAACCCAGGATTTCCTGTGACCAAATCCAAGCGATAGAGCAAATGTCATGTACTAGGAGGTGCTTTTCAAAAAGCCATTTGTACTGTACAGAAAAACTGCTGTGAAATATGCTCTGGCTTTTGTTGAATAATGTGTCGATTTAAAACGAGATTCCAAAAGACTGATTCATATTGGCCAATGAAATGGCTCATACTTACTTCTTCGCCCCACAGCTGTTTATTTCCTGACTAGTTTCCCACCCCCGTTAACCTCAAATAAATGTGCTTCTGCCATGGGTTAAGCCCTTTGCTTGCTCAAAACTCAAGACGATGTTAACCCAGCAGCATGTACCAGGGGCAGCAGCTGGTGCCACTGTGGTTATCCCGACTGCCAGTTCTTATAGAAAGTCCTCTCCCCTTTCCCTCTTGCTCCTCACCTCATTCCTGCCACAGAAAGGAAATAAGTCAAATGGAAAAAAGTGGCAATGGGAACATGTACCCTGTTCAGAAATATAGACACGTAAGGGCCCTTCTGGATCTTCAATCGTTTTAAAAGAGGAGGAGCAAAAGAGAAGCAGAATTAGCATATTGTGCTCTTCAGAAAATATCTGAGTCCAACAAGGGGTCCGGCAATATACATATACTAGCCTTCAGCAGTCCTGGGTAGTGCCCCACCTTCCGCACTTACTAGATGTGCCATTCTATTAAGTCAACTCTATTAACCTGAGTATTGGTTTCCTCATCTAGAAAATGCAGGTAAGACCTCCTGAAATCTGGCTGTGGCAGATTAAAGATAACCACATACTTTTTGACACCGTCATGTGAGTAAAGCCCGCTTGGACTCTCTGGTCCAGCCCAGCCACCACCCACATGCCAGCAAGTGACCCCAGTTAACGCCACATATAAGAGAAGGACTGCCCAGCCATGCGCTGCTCAAACCTCTAACTCAGGAATCATGAGCCATAGTTTATTAAACAATAATAGATTTTCAAACATTAGCTAAAAAGATGATTGTGAGACTCAAAAAGAAATTGTAGATGGAAAAGAATTTGTAAACAAAAAACATGTTTGGTCTATATTTTATAAAAGGACAAATATAGTCTCTGACCACAGGAGTTTACAGTTAGTATTTTTCGTAACATTTGCCATTACTGTTTAGGGATGTAAAATCAGTTGCCATCAGGTGACAGTGGTGAAGATGAAGAGAAATACATTCACTTTATTGTTCTTTCCTTTGGCAAAGGTCAAGGCTTTGTGAGTAAGGGATACTAATGCAAACTCCAGCTGAGAAAAGAATATACCCTCAGGCTTTAAGTTGTCTCACTAAGGAATTCGGAACCATGATTTGAAGTAGTAATCTCAGTTAACAAGAACATTGAAAGAACGTGGTACTCTTATTATCTGAAAATTCCATCAATGCTTCTTGTTGAAAATCTTTTCCAAAATGCTGTGATAACTTTCTTGCCTTAGTAAATCGCTCAGGAAATCCAAACTCTTGAAAAGATTGTGAAAAGTTGATTTATTAAAAAGTTAATTTTTAAGTTGAGTATTTGAAACTTAAAATGCATTTCCCATTGAAATAAGGCCATAAATAACAGCAAGATTCCAAAACAGAAAGCCAGTAGAATTCCAAATGTGCTGTACACTGCATAATTATACATTTTAAGGTTTTTTAAAAATTCCCACAACTAATTCCATACAGAGAATTTTTTTTTAAAGCCTCGTGGTATATACTCAACCCTATCAAACCCTTTTCAGTCAGATCTAGGGGGCCCGCAGGATGTCAGAGCCCAGTAGGATGGCAGCTTTCAGAGGGCACTGCATCCCCGTTCCCAGCATTCAACAAATGTTTGCTCTCTTCCCTTTAGCAGCGTGGCACGGTGACTAAGACACGCTTCAAGTCAAAGAGATCTAGCTTTGATTCTGCCCTGCCTCTTGCTAGTGGCCACAGAGCATCTCTAAGCCTCGGTTTCTTTGAAAATAAAATGAGAGTCGGTAGTGCCTACCACACGAGCTCCTGCAAAAATTCAGTGGAACTTTTTATGTAAAGGCTTGGTACTGGGTCTGGCATAGAGTAAGTGCTCAAAAAATGACAACCATTATTATTACTATTACGGAACCCCTACTTAGCCCATCCAAATGTGGCTCCCAGAGCACCCACTGCTCAATTCAGTAGTGGGGAGTGGGGACATACAAGGAAAAACTATTATAACTTCTATTTGTATCCCTTTTTATTCAAAAAAAATTAAGCTTTACCTATATCTGATATATGGATGTAAGTTATAAGTAAATATATTGAGAGTGCATGCTCAATTTTTTTTTTTTTTTTTTTACTGATATGGTGGCACACATTATAATGTTTGGAGATCATTAACCTAATCCTTCAAATTAGTCAGTAGAACTGAAGCAAGGACAGAGGCAGACCCCCCACCTCAAAGAAGGAGTCCAGCTGTGGGAAGAGGGAGCTAAATGTCCCTACACACAAGAGAGATCCTGAGTCTCTAATGCTCTAGCCTCCTGCATAGGCAAGGTCCCGCCTCCTTAAGAAGGGAAGGGCAGATGTTGAATTATAATGCTGTATACCTGAAACTTCTATAATTTTTTTTAATTTAACAAAGAAATACAAAAGAAGGGAATGACATTGCAGGAGTAGAAGAGGGAGAGAAAGTGAGAGGGACAAACTCTGAGAGCCAACCAGCCAGCCAGGCAATCTGTCAGTGACACAGTTAGCCAGCAAGTGGGCATGGGCTCCCTCTGATCAGGGAACCTCACAAAATGGGGAAGGTATTATTTCCACAGAGCTGCTGACACTAGGACTAACAAAGTGAGTGGGAGAAATAAGGACAAAGAAGCAGTTGGGACAGAATCTCCATGGGAGATTCAGCCCTACACCAGAGCTTGGAGAGAGGGAGAAGGGAAGGAGAAACAGAAGTGCAGGTGAAAGATCAGATTCTGTCCCAGGAGGGTGCTGAGACCAGGGCCGAGGGGATTTGAGACGTGTGTAAGACAGACGGACATAACTCAATTTGGGACATCAGTTTTTATGTTGTAGGGGTTTGGACTATCTATCAGAGCCTCATGATATATCCTGGAAATGCTTCCCCCGCCAAGTTTTATGAGGCAATATCATGTGGAAGGAGGAATGCTGGAACAGGGAAAGAAAACTGTATTCTTGTTCCAGCTTCTCTATTATTTAGCTGTTCTTGTATATATCATCTAGTGGATTTAAATTCAGTTTCTCAACTGCAAAGCGAGAGCGCTGATTTATGTGATCTCTAAGTTCTTTTTCAGCCCTGTGATTATGGATTCTGGATTCTGAAATAGGCATATTCTTTTATGATTCGCCTCTTATGCCTAAAACTTGAATGTGGGGGGAAATTATAGTTTATTAAGGGTGTCTGATTATTAATGTTATCAATCAGTGTTTGACTAAGTGGTTTCTATTCTAGAGTCTTATGTAATGCCTTTATTCTGAAATTACTTAACTATGTTAGTGCTCCTATTAGCTGCTCACATAATGAAGTCAGCTCAAGGCATTAACTCTTCTAGAGCCCCTTAGTACAGATTAAGGTAATCTAACAAAGAGAGAGTGCATTATTAGCTCATTGGAAGCTATGGCTAAAATAATTGGATGCTTCCCAAATACATGGGAATCAAAATAGCTACTGACTCAACTATATAAAATAAGATAAATTCACCACTCCACAATACAGCAGATAAGTACTTTATCTTCTTCTTTTTCTCTTTCATTGTCCCCTGAACCCATCTGATCATCTAAAAAATGTACTATAACTAAAAAAAAAAAATGAGAAACAGGAAGCATGAGGATGCATCTCTTGAATTGCCAGATTCCACTAAGTAGAAAATTGGTTGGCGAACAAGCAAGGAAGAGTCTGGTCTCCAGATTGGAGGAGACATCGGCCATGAACACTATGTCCACTGTAAAGAAGGGAGAGATTTGAATGTTTCCACTTTCCCCCATGTTTCTGCCTTCCCCAGTCTACAGACCACTCCACCCCACCCCACAGTGAGAGTCACTGGGTTATTTTAGTAACCCAGTTCTCTTAGTTTGGATTGCTATAACAAATTACTACAGACTAGGGGTCTTAAACAGCAAACATTTCTCACAGTTTGGGAGACTGGGAAGTACAAAGTCAGGGTGCCAGCAGATCTGGTGTCTGGTAAAGGCTCTCTTCCTAGTTTATAGATGGCTGTCTTCTAGTATCTTCAAATGATGGCGAGCAAAAAGAGAAAGTTCTTGTGTCTCTTCTTACAAAGAAGCTAATCTCATTCATGATAGCGCTACCCTCTTGACCTAATTATCTTTCCAAGGCTCCACCTACTCATAGTGTTACATCCGGGGTCAGGATTTAAACATATGAATTAGGGGTTGAGGGGTCACAAACATTCATTCCGTAATACCTGTTCCCCTAAGGTCACAAACAACTAAATTCTCAAATTTAAAAGGAATATTGAAAAAAAAAAGAAAACATATTCAACATCTTGCTATCTAACTAAATATTTTAAAGGAAAAAAAATGTAAGTGGAAAACTGCCAGAAATGTTAGAAAAGGCTTACAGAGGTATTGTTAGAAAGTTTCTATATGGCAAAAACAAAAAACAGAGAAATGTTTATGTAGTGTTTTACTCTGCTAGGAAGCAGTACAAAGGAATCTGGACACTTCCTTCTCTTCCAAAGTAGGCTGGAACTGTAGAGGATGTAGGTCCCCAGAACTCCCAGTCATCCCAGATCAAGTCACAGAATATGATTTGAACCCTACATTTCCATAGAATTTACTTAATTTCTAATCTATAGGTTTCCTCAGAATCTTGACAAATAAGGTAAGCTAAGAGCATGTTGTATTTTGCTGGGTTGACAGATTACACCAGTTCGGTAATCACTATGTGTTCAGCTACATTGTCAGTCTGCAAAGCAGTGCAACTCGAGTTCCCAGACTGGCGCCTCCTCTCCCACCCACTTTACCAGACCTTAGCCTGCTCCTCCAGGGCAGCCCAATGGCTCTGCTCAGAAGAGCCCAGAAATCAGAACACTGATTTTTTTTCAGCCACTCCCTCACACCACCCAAAACATCAAGGGCCTTTATTTTACCCCAAGAATCAGCAACAGCCAGCGTGTACCAGGCCAGGAAGGTTACAGGCTCTGAATTACTATACTTGCACTGGAATAATCATCGTCAGGTTAGAGGAACTAAATAATACCGGTGCTCCATGTACTTTCTGCTAAAACTAGTGATAGGTATAAACTCTGACTAGCGCAAAGCACACTACTGTATGAAGGTGTAAAGGGATTATTAAATGTGTTTATTTCTGTGTAGAATAAGCATAGCGTCTTTGCAAATATTAAAAAGATGTATTCGAATTTCCCCCTTATTCTTATTCCCTGGGAGCCTTCCATTTCTACCTCTAAGTTTCTTCTCACCTGTCTCACAGTTCTTCAGCTATTTGTCTATTCTATGTTAAACAATTCCACTGTATTATTAATTTCAGTTACAGAGTTTTCGAGAATTCTAGAATTTTTTTCAAATCTGATGTTACTTCTTATAGTTTGTTTCCTTACAGAATGTTCAAGCTTGGCTTTTATGTCCTTGAACACAGTAAGCACAGTTTTTATAGTCTATATCTAATAAACCCCATACCTGAAGCCTCGATATATGTTACCCTTGTCTATTGGTTTCTGCTGATCATGGTTTATGGTGTTTTATTCCTTGTGTGCTCAGTAATCCTTTATTGTGTACTGTGTATTGTGAATGAAAAAAATTTTTGATTGTTAATTGGATTTTATTTACTTATTTTGCCAGGTGTCTAGGGGCATGGGGCATCCAGAATCACCTTAACTTCAGTTCAGGGCTTGAGATTTTGATCCACCAAAATCAAGGCCTCGCAAACTGACATCACCTGTGGATCTTGTTAAAGTGCAAGTTATGATTTAGTGAAACTGAGGCAAAACTTGACACTGCATTTTTAACAAACCCCCAGGTGATTTCAGTGCTTGTGATGGTTAATTTTATGTGTCGACTTGGCTGGCCAGAGGGTGCCCAGATTAAACATGATTTCTGGGTGTGTCTATTAGGGTGTTTCTGGATGGAATTAACATTTGAATCCAGACTCAGTAAAGTAGATCGCCCTCCTCAATACGTGTGGGCATTATCTAATCCATCGAGGTCCTGAATAGAACAAAAGGTAGAGGAAAGAGGAATTGGCCCTGTTTCTTTCCTGCCTAATTGCTTTGGCTGGGACATAGATCTTCTGCCTTCTGCACTACTGCTTCTAGGCCTTCTGACCTAGACTGAAATCTGCACCATTGGTTCCTTGAATTCACGCCTTCAGACTCAGGCTGAATTACAGCACTGGTTTTTCTGGGTCTCCATCTTGCGGACAGTAGATTGTAGGACTTCTCGGCCTCCACAATTGCATGAGCGAAAACCATATAATAAATCTCTTCCTACATGTATAGTCTGTTGGTTCTGTTTCTCTGGAGAACCCTAACTAATGCAGTGCTGATGGTCCACAGTCACACTTTAAAGAACAAGGACTTAGATGACTTGAAGCAGGCTTGCAGTTCTTTTGAGTGCTGATTTATTTCCAGTTCATCCTACCGTGGATATTTTCCTCTTGATTTCTGCTTCCAGTAAATCTAAAAGCGTATTTGTACATTCTGATGGGTTTTCTTATATAAACAATTGTATGGTCTGAAATAATGACAATTTTACTTTTCCAATTCTTATACTTATTTGTTTTTTTCTAGCCTTGTGGCATGGCTAAGACAGAATGAAACGAAGTGGCCATAGCAAGCGTCCATGCCTCACGCCTGATCTCAAGAAGAAAGTGTTCAATAATTCACTGTTGTCGTGTTCACTGTTAGATTTTATATACACACTTTACTAGATTATGTTCCCTTCCTAGTTTGCTAGGGTTTTGTCTTTTTTTTAATAACGAGTGAATATTAAGTTTTATCAAAGTGTATGAGTATTAAGTTTTACATATATCATTGAGGTGGAGAATTACATTGGTTGATTTTCAAGTGTTAAATGAACCTTGCATTCCCAGAATAAACCTAACTTGATCATAATGTATTATCTTCTTCTACAGTGCTGGATTTGGTTTGCCAATATTTTGCTTGGGAATTTTGCATTCATGTATATTATAGAGATTGACCTATAATTTTCCTTTCATTTAACATTCTTTTTAGTTTTGATATTGTATTAGTCTGGGTTCTCCAGAGAAAAAAACAAATAGGAAATGCAAATGGGTAATTAGGTAGGTAGGTAGGTAAGTAGGTAGAAGTAGATGCACATGCAGATACAGATGTAGATACAGACGCAGACACAGATGTCGATATAGGTACAGATACAGATGTAGACACAGACACACAGATACACCCATACAGGTTGGAAGATGCATATTAACAGGAGAATATTGGTAAAGCACTTAGCTCAACAGAGTGTCAAGTCAGTAATTACTATTCAAGTTACTTATATCTATATCTATGTATATCTCTATCTCCTATTGGTTCTATATCTCTTGATATGCCATGTTTTCATTACTATTTAGTTAAAAATGTTTTCTAATTTCCAGTATGAGCTCTTCTTTGACCTATGGATTACTTAATTATTCAATTGCCAATATTTAGAGATTTCTAATTCTTTTTGTTTTTGTTTTTTTATAGCTCAGTTTATCATTAGAAAAAACACTCTATATTAATTCAATATTTTGACATTTGTTGAATCTTGTTTTTTGATCCAGCATGTGGTCAATTTGGGAAAATATTCCATGTACACTTGAAAAAATGAGTAATTTGAAGTTACTGGGGACTCTGTTCTATATGTGCTAATCAAGTTAAGTTTGATTGTTATTCAAACTTTATCATTTACTGAGAGGTGTATTGAAGTTTCTATCTTCGATAAGCTATTTGAGGTAGAAGATAAGGTCTCAAGAGCTTGATGAATACGGAGACTAAGAAAAAGAGATAGTAAATCTGATTTGCATTAGAAATTAACAGAAATTTGGGGGAGGTGTGGAAAACCAGAGAAGACAAGAGGGAGATCCCTAAACTACGCGATCTGGAGAAGACGAAAGATTTGTAAAACAAGGGAATATCTAAATATCTGTCCAAAGATGTCTGAGTTTCTATTAATGTAAACCCCTTCTCTGTCTTTACAGATCTTCAGTAAAACCTGCTACCCACTAAAACACATGGTGAGACTGTTTTGTTTTACTTTGTTTTGAGGAAGTCAGGAACAAAGAGAGTTCTATGTCTGCTTGGCACAGTGCAGAGGCAGTACTTGCTGTCTGTGTGTAGATCCGCTTCCCCAGAACTTTGGGAAATACTGAGCACCTGTTGAGTGCCAGGCAATGGCTAGGTGCATTCAATGTGTTCTCTCCTTGCATTTACCTTGCATTGTAGCATAATCCAAGTGTCAGAAATGCAAGAGTAAGACCATCTATGAACTGAAATATGACAGTGGGAGGAGATCAATGAGAGGTAACCATAAAAATGTGAACCTTGCCCCATAATCTACCACAATTCACAGAAACCTTGGGGAAGACACGGTCTTCAGGAGGAAATGGAATGGGGATTCTGGCTATCTTATCCAGAGCTGAAAGGTTAGAAGATCCCAGTTGGCATCTGTGTTACATAACCATGCAGTATCATTGTCAGGAGATAATGTTGGTTCAGTAGAGGGTCAATAGTCAGTAGTTGCTATTCAAGATGTCTTTGTAGCTTTCTGTCTCCCAAACTTGGTGATTAGGATCCAGAGGAAAAGGCAATGTCTTTTCCAGTTAAGTGACACCTCCTACCATCACCATGTGCCAAACACAGTACTATGCATATGACAGACACTAAGTAAATGTTTGTTGTTGCCAGGTTCTCAAAGTTCCCTAAACATGAAAAATGCAAGGGGTTACATTAGTCATGTAGTGATGCAGAGCAAATTACCCCAAAACATAGGTGGCTTAAAATGACAGTTATTATCTGTTAAGAATTTAGGAACAGCTAAATAGATGGTTGAGCTTAGGTCTCTCATGAATTACAGTCAAGATGTCGGCTGGGGCTGAAGTACAACTTGAAGCTTGGCTGCGGCAGGAGGTTCCACGTCTAAGGTGGCTCAGTCACTTGGCTGTTGACAAGAGGCCTCAGTTCCTCACCACCTTTACATAGGGCTGGCTGCTCATGACGTGGCAGCTGGCTTTTCTCAGATCCAAGAGGGTGAGACTAAGGCAGAGACCACAATATCTTTTATCACCTAAGCTTGCAAGTAGCATGCCGTCTCTTTCACTTTATTTTCATCGGAAGTCATCGAGTCTAGCTCACACTCAAAAAGAGGCTAATTAGGTTTCACCTATTGAAGAAGGTGCCAAATCATTTGTGGACATATTTTTAAAACCACCACTGAGACATAATGTTTTGCCTAGGGCAATATGCTCAATGACATGTTTATTAATTAGATCCAAGGAACCTCCTTAGATTGTGACATAAAACCTTTGGAAATTCTCTCTCTTGTAATTTTTATCTCTGCCCTCAAAGATAAAACAACACTCAGGGCCCATTCCAGTTCTAAGATGTATGTGCCTCCCTGAAGAGCATTTAAATCACCATTCTTTGTGGGCATGGTGCTATTAGATTGAATTCTCCAATCACCTACCTGCTCAGTTCTAGGGAAGAAAATTCACTCCATGGGACTCTTCTGTGTGTTATGGTGTGCTCTCTGACAACTGGTGGCCTGACTTATTAGACCTCACTGCAGTGTGTCATGTACAGCCATGGAGTGATATAAACATGAGAGAAAAGATAGATGATTCTACCATAGATCAAAGAAGGATGGTGATGGGCATGCTGATGTTCCTGAGTCAGCAATAGTTGTATATACTCATTACTCTTCTAAAAATTAGATTTAATCTTTAAACATATTTTCCCTGCTTTGTCCCAAGAGGGATTTAAGACTGTTTGATTTTTGTAAGTTCATCAATAAATCAATTTCTTATTTTTAAGCATTAAAAAAGTAACACATTGTAATGATTTTATTTCTAGAAGCAAAATTTTCTTATATTACTCCACATTCTATTTTTTATCAAAAATTTAAGAAAAACAATTTGGAAAAATGCCTTCATTAAGCAGTATGTTTTATATATTGATAGAATTTCCCACTGCATAGATACCATACTTTTTCAAAATTAAGGCTCTTTGTAGCTTCTCACTTTCGTTCATCTCTTCATTTTATTTTATATACTTTTGTTTTCCTTAGACTCGCACAGTCAATGAATTCTTGTTTTAAACAGTTCATAAAAAGTATTTGGGAGTACTCATATGAAAATGATGGTTGTTCTCATAATTGTGTCCTTCTTTGTAGGATCCAAATCTGAAAAAAAAAAAAAAAGTAATTGACATATACAAACCATTCAGAAAGATATGTTCTTATGTAAAATTTCAACCATCACCTATTCTGGTTTGACTTATCTGTCATAAAATCAAGAGAGGTGTGATCAATTAATAAAACAGCAAATGAAGAACTAAAAAAAAGTTTCATACATATGGGAAAGGCATATGTATTTTAACCTTCGAAGTCCTCTTTCCATAGTTATGGATCATTCCAAAAGCATAACTGTTTAAGAATTATTGGCTGATAACATTGATGAAAAATAAATCCGAATTTTCTCTCTAGTCCTCAGCTTGAATAATATCCATTTTACAGGTTAAAAGATCATGAAAACTGATATGTTATTCATGTTACAATTATCCATTTTGGCACACTTTCAACTTCTCAGTCTAGTGCTTACATGCTGTAGCTTAACTATTTACTTTACTGGTAAAAACTCAATTACATAGTCTAGCAAATGAAATCCTTGACTTCCTTTTCCTCATCAGCAATCACAATTTCCAAATAACCTCCATAATGTAGGAAACAGAAGATCTGTTTACCTTGTCATCCCAAAACAATGATAAGGAATATTAAAAACTTGCCCAACCTTTGACCCTGCTGTTCCACATCTAGAATTGAGTCGTAAGGAAGTATTCAAGGATATGTTCAAAGATATAATAAAAAGCCTGTGGAAGACTTTTTATAATAATGGAAAAATAAATGCAAAAATAATTAAATTGATTAGCTAGAGTTTGGTATATCTGTACAATGGGATATTATGCAATCATTTAAAAAGTATTTTCAGAAGAATACTTTTATTATGGAAGAAAGTTCATAATATACATTTGGATGAAAAATATCAGGTTAATAAATAGAATGAATAAACATATACACACATACGTAAATATGTTTCATACACTTACACAGTTGGAATAATTGTGTGATATATATGCATATAAAAAGCAAAGATGTATTCAAAAAGATTACTAGTGATAACTTTTGAATTGCTTATCTCTCCACCAGAACATAAGCTCCATAGGACAAAGACTTGGTCTTATTCACCACTGTGTTCGGTGTCTAGCACAAAGCCTAGCACAGTGCTGGCATCATGGGACTCAATGAATATCTGTTGAATTAAGGAATGGGATTTTTGGTAAATTAGTATTGTTTGACTATTTCTATTTCATAAGTTTTCATATGTATATATTTTTTGATAAGGAATTTTTAAATTAAGGCAGGCTTTCTACTTATACTTCCATTATTTTCATAATTAAACTAAATGGGAAAGCAGATCTAGCTCCCTTCACAGTTGGTTTGGATCAATATGCAATTGTAATTATCCAAAAATATTTTATTTGTATTTCTCTACACTCATGGTATATAGAGAATAAGGAAACAGGAAAGCTTTTGCTCCCAAGATCTGGTTCCATTTAAGAAATCACCTCAATCAGCAAAAGAGAGAAACTATTTTACTTCTACTGTTACTGCTACAAATATTATTGTTCCTATTGCAGCCGTTGACTCCTGAGCATTCACCAAGCACTAGTCTAAGAACTTTATGTGTCATTCGAATCTCAAATAACCTCAGGAAGTAGGCATTACTATTTTTCCCTGCTTGCAGATGAAGACTTGAAGCTGAGAGAAGTTAAGCAGCTTGCCCACAGTTACTTAGCTCTTCACTGGCAAAGTGAGGGTTTGAACTAGGCGGCTTGACCCCAGAGCCGATGCTCTTCACAACCACATTACACTTGCAAAGAGTGAAAATGAATACAGTAATGGAAGCAAATCAAGACTTGGCTATAGCTCTCTTTACATGCATTATCTACATTATGGTCCAGTTTCTTCATCTTGTAAGGAGAGACAAGAAAAAAAAGAAAGAAAATGGATAAATGTCCTTTTTTTCCCCAAACAAAATGATCTCTGAGAGTTTCTATAGCTATTAGCTCGTAAAAACAGTAGAAACATCTAGTAATGCTATATATGACATGTTCTGGGTTTGGTTTTATACAGACATTTCCTCTCATTATCCAGTCATGGGAGGAGAAAAGAGCACATACTCCAAACCACATGTTTTGCTACAAATAGATTTCTCAGATAACCTCTGTTTAAAACTAAACAAAACCCAACATATTTCACATGGCAGAATATCTGCAATGGAAATGAATGATCCACTCTCCATAGTCTCAATCCTATCTGCATGTTAGAATAACCTGGGAAGATTTTTTTTAATCCAAAGCCCAGACCGCTGATGAATTAATTGGCCTAGGGTGGTGCCCAGGTAGTGGTAGCTTCTGAAAGCTCTCCAGGAGAGTCTAATGTACAGCCAGCACTGAAGATCACAGCGACCCAATGACACTAACAGGCTTCCTACCTACTTCTTAGCTTCGTCACTGACTAGCCATGTAACCCTAGTGAAGTTACTTCCTGTTCCTCTGCTTGAACTCATTTACCTATAAAATGGAGATGACAAGAGTACCAACCCAGTGAGGATTAACTGAGATAACACGCAAAGAAAGCACTTGGATCAGGGTCTGAGAAACACTCAGATATCACCTATCATGATGGTTGGTGATAACGATGATGACACCGATGTGATCTTTTTTACCTGAGGCTGGGACTACAACATGTTTCTCTACCCTAGAAAGCAGGCATTGTAACTTCAACCCAAGCAGGATTTTATCATCTTTAACATGAGCTCTCTTACCTGAACGAAACTCTAGATCCAAATATAATTTGTAGTTCACTGTGGGATAATATCAAGGTCCCCAGAGGAGATGCTGTGCCTCATAACTGTAGTCTACAACATAAAGGAGCTCACTCACCTGGGATTGAAGTGAATTTTCTCAGGAACTTCCCTGTGGTCCGTGACTACTTTCTGGTTGTCTCTATAATTAATGGGATCATCAGGGATTCTAAATTTGGCCATCTGAATTTCAGAGTCACTCAGTTCAGCATGGGAGATCCTTGCATAACCCAATCTGTGGCAGAAATAGAAATGGTTTGTAAAAGTTTTATTGTCATTCAGAAATTTGATGAGATCTACTAGATAACACCTTAATTATTAAGCCAATTTCCCATTTCTAACTCTACTATGTATATTACTAGAATTACCTTGATTTATTACTTGGAATATTTATCGACCTATTGCTTTTATGATATAAATAGATAAGGAATATGACATAGATTTAATTAACTAAACACGCTTGGCAACCTTACTCTCCTTTTTTATACTAATGAATATTCTGTCTACACAAATTGCCTCTCACACAATATATTTTGGAATATACATAAAATATTCATTTTTTTGATATGAGATGATATTTTTTTAAAATATAATTTACCTAGAGACCTCACCACAATATAGTAGTGGCTCTAACAAGTTAGTTAACTTACCAAGATTGCATAATTAGAAGTTGGCAAAGCTGGAATTCAAGCCCAGTGCTATTTTATTCCATGGTCCATGCTGTTTACACCATATCATACTTATCATACTTAATAGGTTATATAGTGTCCTCTATGTATAATTAAGCTTAATTTGCTTAGCCATTTATTCCTTCTTAAATCATTATAATGGCTATGACTTGAAAAAAATGTTAAACTACATAATGAGCCAAATCAATGTTTATAAAAAGTAATAAAATTAATTAACTGCTTCCATAAAGTTTTTCCCTCCAGGATAGACCTGAAAGATCACAGTAATAATAGATTTTTTAAAAAAATCAAACACCTATGCTCACCTGATCAGCCCTCGATACATAATGTATTCACACCATCTGTCTTGATCTGTGCTGTCAATATCCTAATAAACAGAGAAGAGAATGTTTAAAGCATAAAACAGTGCTCTATTCTGAACTGCCAAAAAATGTGTAAGCAACAGTAATAAGTATGCCTTTGTGCATGCTATTTGCTCTGCCTGGCTCCTTCTGATCCTTTAAGGCCCAAATTGTTTATTCATCCTACAGATATATCTGGAGCACCGCCATATGTCCATCCAGCTCTTGTACTAGACGCTCAGAGTACAAAGATGAACATGGTCTATAGAGGGAGTTAGGCAGAGAAATCAACAATTACAATCCAGTCCCTGGCTCCCTGCAGTTTTCCAAGTCTCTCATCTCAAACAGAATTTACTGAATCTTCATCGGTCATCCTACATATGCACACCAGCTGCACTGTGTACGGTTATTTATTTATATGTCGCCGCCCTCCCCTTCCTGAGCTGAGGAATTCTTAATCACTTTGGCTCCCTGGTACTTAGCATGAAACCTGGCGTTTGGCAGGCACTCAGTCTGTGTTTGTTAAATTGAATCACTGGAAATAAACACATTTGCGGAATAATCATGAGTCTTTTTGATGTTGAAAGCTTGAGACCAGGGTGGTTTTTCATCAAAGAAGCAGAATATACATTTTTTTTTTTCTATAGCATGTTGGGAAAACTCTAAATATGGAGGGAGATTTTATACCAAAGAAATTTTCATTTTCTTCTTTTTAAAAATCCTATAAATAAAAAATATACCCAACTTTTAACCATTTATCAATTTTACTATTAAAATTTGATTTAAAACATTTTTAAATCACAAAAAGAATATACCACAATTTATTAGCTATTTCTTAATTTTTTTGTAAGCTTGGTGGTAGACATATGGATACTTGTTAATTAATCTTTACTATTTTATTTCCCACACATATATATACATTTATATATATGTATACATAAAAATTGTAATAAATTTTAAAATTTAAACAAAAATCTTAGTGATAAAACAAATTTTTAAAAAGGACTGTTCTGGTTTGCCTTGGAAAGATAAAAATTTAGTCATTTAGCTGTATACACTTGAAATAATAAACTGAATATGCTTAACTGTCATTTTATTAGGTTTTAAAAAGATACTGTCAAATTTTAAGACTGTAGAATTTAAATACTCATCTCTTAAAGAGAAAAATCTGTTCATCCAAGCATTTATGACCAAAACCACTCTCTGCATTAATAAACTTCTTGATAGAAAAAGCTATATAAGAATCCACTGCCAATCTTGATACAGCTTCTGACCATAATCGCAGAAACCAAGAAATGATTAAATAAAAATCAAATCAAATTCCTCTTCCCCAACACTATGCATATGCCTTACACACACACACCACACACACGCACACACTTATACACATACAATGTGAGAATTCCCTCTTATAAGAGTGTAATTTTTCCTTAGACTTGCCAAATATCATCTTATCTAACATTCTTTTTACTTCATAGACTATGTACTTATACATTTATCTTATTCGATTTTATACATAGTCAGACATGCATCATGCATATATTTTAGCCACCACTTATTAAGTGCCTCCTACATACAAGGCTGAGGGCTTTGCAGACGTTTGCTTATACTTCATCATCATAACCTTACAATACAATAAGGTGTGCTATCACCACATTACAGATACAGACATTGAGGCCCGGAAAGGTTATGTAACTTGCCCCAGGTCACACAGCTGATAAATGCAGCACCAGCTAGGCTAGTCAATGATAATGGACCACATGGAGAGAGAGGCCCAGCCAACAGCCAGCACCAAGGCCCCAGACATGTGAGAGGGGCCATCTTAGACCTGTCCCCTCAGTCACAGCCAAGCCATCAACTGACTGTACAAGTGAACAGAGGCAAGAACAGAAAACCACCAAGTCCACCCACAGAATTATAAGAATATTAAACCATTGTTGTTTTAAGCCACTAGATTTGAGGTGGTTTGTTGCATAGTGGTAAATGAGTGATGCAGCCTCTGTGATTCCACACTCTCCATGCTTTTTACTCTCTGACCTCTCCTTAATCTCTTTTCTGAACTAATCTGCCTTCTCTTCCCTCATCCATCACTCCCATGATAGCCACATTAAATCAGGGGTAAATACAAGTGTTGGGGGTCAGTTTCCTAGAATTTCCCTTCAGAGATAACTTGTTTATACTCTTGGGCCCTTCTTCATCCCCTCTTCTATCTTGCTAACTAGAACATGGATACTGCCTTCTTAGACCATGAGGCAAACTTGGGAATGGAAGCCTCATAAAGTGGAACCACAGATAGAAGGAACACATTCCTGACACCAGAGTGTCATACCAGTGCTGAATCACCTGCCCAGACTTTTACATAAAGTATTAGACTTCTGTAGCCAAAAATAGAAAATGAAAAGAAAGAAAAGAAATACATTTATCTATTATTGAAGCCACTGTCACTTTGTGTTTTCTGTCACATGCAGAATACCCTCATTATGCCCCGTTCTCCTTCACTTGTCCTTCCAAGCACTTGATAAGATGAATAACCTTTTCTCTCTGCAGATATTATTTCAAGTCATGAAGCAGAAAACAAAATGTAAAGGACTAAGACATCTACATGATGCTTAACTAAATATAACAATGGTATTTCTCGTTATAAATTAATGCAGTTAGCATTTTGGTGTATGTGTCAGTCTCAGATTTGATTTGTGTCAGTTCCCCAAAGTGCACTGACAAATTCAAGCGTTTTAGACATGAATAGGTAAGGACTAGTGCAGTCCTGAGGCCGTCTAGCTGATCAGCCAGCCTCTTTGCCATTTTATTTTACTTTTTACTCTTGACATCGTAATTAACTTCCATAATGGGGCAGATTATATTTTTGAAACATGCTATAATAACTCACTTTCTGTACAGTATTCTTACAATGTGATTTTGATACCCTTTAATGGGTCTTATATGTCTTCCACTTGAATGTGAGCACGCTGCAACAATGGCAGAAGTCACACTATATAACTTATAAGGCTAGGTAATACAAGGCAATACAGTTTCTTTCTGGTTCTCTTGGGACACTTACTCTTGGAACCTGGGCATCATGCAGCAAGGAAGCCCAAGCAGCCCATGCATGGATAGAAACCAGGGCCCCGAGCCAAAAGCCCATCTGAGCTCCTAGTCAATAGCCAGCACCAACATGCTACCTGTGAGTCATCTGCAGTCCCCAGCTGAGCCACCTAGTTTCACGGAGCAGAGATGAGCTATCCCCACTGAGCACTGTCCCAGTTGCAGGTACATGAGTAAATAGATGGTTGCTGTTATTTAAAGCCAGTACATTTTTTGGTGGTTTTTCTATGCAGCAGTAGGCAACTGGAATACATATTAAGTTGTTGGGGTTTTCGCCCCCCACTTAAAAATGAAGAAGATTTTAAGATTGTATTACCTTCACATTGCCATGTTCAATGAGCTGTCGATAATCTCTGGAACCAGGTGCTGAAGTGATATATCCCAGAAATATCACTTGATTAGAGCTACTTTTCAGTAGTTTTGAAACAGCAATAGCCTGAAGTTTTCTGTCTAGGTCATCTCTAAGAAAAATGTAAAAATGTAAATTTTTTGTATTGCAAAACAATTTTTTAAACATCTCAGGTACCTAAGTTCCCAAAAAATATCTTCAGTAGAGCACAAACCCAGAATAATTCCTACTTGGGCAAATGTCTTAATGTTATGGAAATGAACCAGATACAGTGCTTCAATTGAGTAGGCTGACAAACTTTTGACTAAGGACAACATGATTTTCCCCCACAAATCATTTGGAGTCAAGTGGATTTAAATATTTATTTTAAAAACAGCATTTGTTCAACTTTTCATCAGAAGAAATTATGTCACTGATCTGAGACCTGATAATCAGTATTGCAGCTAAAGACTGATAGAGAATCCTAACATTCACAGAACATACCTGGCTTATGTAACCTACTCAGCTCCCTCAAATGAACACTTTCTAAAAGAGGCTCTCCTGGTCAAATTCTAGCTAAACAGGATACTTTATTATTCTAAGCACTGTCAATATATAACTGAAATAATTAGGCAGGTTCATCAAGCTTTTGGCAGGTTTACAGTCAATCTATTTGAAGAAAACTAGGGCCATCATATTTAATGTGATCCAGCCAGAAAAACTGAAACAAAGTGAACTTAATATAGAGAATCAGTTACCTAGGTGATGAGAAGCCAAACGGCAGTGAGTGAGGCAACCAGAGTTTAGCAACAATGAGAAGCCAATATCACCTCTAGAGCAAGAGAAACAACACGAGGAGATGATATTCTCAGAGTCCAAAAGCTAGCCTTGGCTGGTGGGAGATGGCACTCTAGAGGAGGCTGCCTGGAAGGACCTGGGGCCACAGAAGATACTCAGCTGCTGTGCGAAGCACCAGAGAAAGCAGAGAGAGGATGAGAAACACCCTGGCTTCTCCCCTCCTCCTGCCTTGCAACCTTGCACTATGCCTCCCATTGGCTACACCTACCCAGAAGCCAGAAGGCAACAAACTCTGGAAAATGTGGTTCCCTGCAATGTGTAGCTGAGAGGAAGACAACCCAGGAATGGATCCAAGAGCAAACAGGCAGTAAAACAAACACAGGCATTTACCGAGAAAGATAGCTAATGAATGATTGATTAAGAAAGAAAGCAATGACAAAGGAAGATAGAAGGAGACCCCCGAGGACCAAGAAGATTGGAGAAACCTCATTAAGGTAGGATCTAAAGACAGGTCTAAGCTCAGATATGTATGTGTGGACAGCTGAGTACTATTAAAAGGTATCTCAAGAAACGGAAGCGTGAAAAGAATGACCATTTGTTTAACATCTTTGATACTGAATTCTCATAACTGAGAGAAAGGTGGCATTTAGCTCTATTTTTAAATGAGATTAACATGCATATGGTTATTTTCCGTCTCCCCTATGCAGCAGATCCATTCTTGCCCCTTCTCTATGCCCTTGGAGTCTGACCCCTGCAGATTTCATCTCCTGGGCTCCCTTGTCTGCTGACTTCCAGTTATGTTTGGCCAACAGGAGGCACCAGCAGGAGATGAAAAGTTGGAGGAAAGAGAAGTCAGGGCATTTCTTCCGCAGCCCCTCTGGCAGTAGCTACATTCCCCGTGCCTGGTGGCCTCTCTTCCAGGTTCCAGATTTCCCTCTGGGAACACTATTTCCTCTGCCCTTCCCTAAGGATGGTAATGATTCCCACTGTTACTAGTGTCTGAGTGCCTTAGCATCTCTCTTCTCTGTTCCTTTAGCCTTCCAACGTATTGGTAAGTAGTCCATTAAGTCTGCAGTGAATTCTGTTCCTTCTGATACATGGAACTAGGATTTAAATCTAGGTATAGAAAATCCCAAAGTCACTGCAACAGAGATAGTGTTTTCATATAAATATATTTTAGCAATATATTATTGGAAAATAATCTATGAATTTGGTCTTATAGTTTCTCAGGAGATAAATCTTATTCAGTGATAAAAAGAAAAATAGAAAATATATGTATGGATATAAGGGAGAGGGAGAGAGAGAGAGAATACATACGTTTTCTGTTTTCTTATCTGTTAATATTTGATTAGCCCTATAAACATTATCATGTGGGCTGAAAAAGAGAATTTTATCCAATTTTCAGAGATAAGAAGACTGAAACTCACTGAGGTTATGTTACAGCAGAACCAAAACTAGAACATAGGTCTTCAAACTACAGGTTCTGTGCTCTTTCCCCTTTGCACATGTATGCATGTTATAGATAAAAATACAAAATGGTGATTAACTGATGGCTCGGTTAATGGCTTAAAATTGAATAAAAAGTGATGTGTACCTAAAGACTTCTAAGAAACACTGCTATTTCCTATTTATTGGCTGTAAGGAGATATTTGTGTAGTCAGCAATTTAAAAAATTTTATTGAATCAGCTAATTACATGCACAAGCATTCTGTAATTTATTCCTGATATTTCACATTTGTGTGCCATAATCACTAGAAAAATAAAATCTCTAAATATTTATTCACAGTAAGAATTTATTTAGTATTGGAGAACAAGGCAAACGAAAACATGTAATGTGGTCTCACAAATTATTCGAAGCACGTTCTTTCTCATGTCACTTGTGGGGACATGGACTGTGCTTCAGACACGGCAGGTGCTTGATTTGTGCTTGATGAATGAATTCTTCTTAAGCTGCCTGACGTACTTTACATTTAGAGTTGTCTGATTTGGTTTGATAACAATGGCCAGCATTAACTGAGCACTTACTATATTTGTATACTTTGCATGAGATAATACATCTCATTTCTCACATGAACCCTATAAAATAGGCAAGATTATTGCTCCCAATTTACAGATGAGAAAACTGAGGCTCAAGCTAAATAATTAGTGAAGGATACTCCTGAATTAGGATTCAAGCCGTATTGTCTGATTCCAGGTTTTGGAATTCCACACTCTTAACCTTTAGGCTACATTGCCTCCCTCCCAGGAGTTAGATCTCAGTAAGTGTCAGTTACTATTGCTACCGCTGATGTTGTCATTATTATTAAATCAAGTAAGATAGCAAGTAAAGGATATGGTGTTCATCAGAGAGCTTTACAGACGTGGTTAACAGGCAGTTAGACAAAGCTATACTTCCTCTTTTCCAGACATTCTGAGGGCTGTCTTTTAGTCTTCTCTTCCCTTTCAAGTCTATTCTTCATATTGCGGAGGAGGTTGGAGGGAGTTGAAGGAGGTGGTGGGGAAAGCAAAGGGAAAAAGGAAAGGAGTGGATTCAACTGTTTCTTAGGTTTAAACTTTGCAAACTTTAAACATAAAAGTGCCTATTTAAAAAAAATAAACCCAATTCAAGTGCAATTTAAAGTCAGTAGAATGAGTTCTGAATGCTTATACTTGCTACATGAAAATTACTGGGGGAAACAGAAGGCATTTCTTCAAACAGTTTTTTTTTAAAGAGAAAATGAACTATCTGTATCATCTATCTTCCAAACATTCTTATTTCTGAGGCAAGCAAGAGTCTGATTAGCGAATGATTCACATTAATTACTTTGGATGGCTTGTTTATATTACTTATACTCTGACTTATTTTGGAAAGTATGCAAGTATACTTTCACAGAGCCACATAACACTGTGAGAAAAAGCAAAGTAACCAGGAAAATAAAAGTAGCAGACACGTTTTGTTTAGGTAAAACTTATACTACGACAAAGTTTTTTCTAATGTTCTGTATGTCACTTTAAAGCTTGGTGGCCTCTTGTGTTATTAATGTGGATAGGATCTGTATGCCCTATTTTATAGCACTTGACATCAGTGTTTCTATTATTATTACAGTGTGTTTACTATGGTAGAGTATAAATTATCTACCTTTATCTTTGCTTTTACAATATATTCTTGGCATTATTTGTGATTTACTCAGTACTAAGTCAAGTCACTGGTTGTGAAAACTATTCTTTAGGGATAAAACTCATTCTCCATTCCTCATGTCTCCTTGTAGAGGGACTTTCTTGGAAAGCTATCTTTGGCCTCTCTCTCTCTCCACCCTTTACTTTTGGGAAGGATTTTTATAATTAATTAAGTTTGGAAGAAGTAACTGGGCAGGCTTGTCTCAAATCCTTCTTCTCTCTTCTCCTTGGAAACTGCCCGTTTGCAGACAAGCTATTTTCTGGCTTATTCTACTGACCAAGGCAAGAGCTTGACAGGGCAAACTCTGCCCCTGATGGGTAGCTTTGCTGTTTTTGGAGAGCCAGTGTCATGTATTATCAAGGGATGTATTAGCAGGTCCATATAGATGCATTAGAATTAAAAGTGGCATTCTGATCTCCCTGCCAGATACCTCTGCTTACCTATTAGTTGACTGTGAAAACATGAGGGAAAATAGAATGTCACTTAGTACTCTCAAATCCCAACCTTAGTCCCAACTGTAGTAAGCCTGTAGGAAAAGGAAATTTTATTTTTCTACCGTCTAGTTAACCTAATTCCTAGCTATGTGACCCTATTGGACAAGTCATCTAACCTCTCTCAGTCTAGTTTCTTTATCTGTAAAATGGGGCCATAATAGTACTTACTTTATACAAAATGCAGACTAAATACAATAATTTACTTAGCACAGCATCTGCTTGGTAACTGCTGGCTAACATGGCCGTCACTGCTGCCCTCTACCACCGCTAAGGACCACCTGCCTCTCAAATGTTTCTTCAGGTGATTTTTAAAAGCAGCAACACAGGATAAAATACTTGGGGTGAAAAGAAAGAAGTAAGAAAGATCACTGCACAGAAATCAAAGTAATGTGTTAATAATATTTCTTGGCATTTGTGTACTGTTAGATAAACCAAAGACACCCACTCATGATTCCCAAAGTGTGTCACAACAAAATCCACCCATTTGTTGGAGATGTTGACAGTCAGTGTTATGGCTGGTGCAATCTCGCCCTCTGGTGACGGAAGAAGGTGATGCTCCGATTTCACAATGGGATATCTTGACAAAACCATAATCCTGTATAGGAATGAAAAGGAACATCATTGTTGGGCCGGCAACATCATGCAGACAGGAGTAAGCAAATGTGTTAAAAAGGGATGTGTCACACTTCAAGCATCCCACTGAGGGGCATTCAGAGCAATAATATGGCAGTTGGCTTGTCAGTTCCCTGCATCTCTGCAATTCAGCCTGTCTCACTGTGTCACTAAGCACAGCACTTTAACTGGAGACACAAAAAGGGCAGTATTAGTAATACACCAAATTTATTTTACCTGCATTGTCACTCTGACAACATATTTGCATAAACAATTCTAATATTAACACATTTGTGAATGCACGATCTCACCAGCAAAGCCATGATGTAACAATTTACTAAATTAAAAATTAAAAACTGTCCAATAACAATATGAAAACATGGTCTGCCTCACTTGTAAATCAAAGAACTACATATGAAAAGGATGAGCGGAGTTCGGCCTCAGCCGGCCCCTCGTCCCCGGCTGCATGCACACTCTCTCTCTGGCCCCCTCATGCAGGCCCTGCAACAGGGCCGTCTCTACAGTAATGGTGCCTGGATCCACAGGTCCAGCGTGTCCTGTCCTACTCGGCTCTCCAGGTTACCCACAATTGCCTCCTGGGCGTCACTTTACTATCCGGGGCCATCTCATACATAGCACAATCCTGCTACTCTCCTGGTCGTTCCAGCCCCATCAAACAGCATCATCTCCTATCAGGTATTCTGGTCAAAACCCTACATGTTGCCCTTGGTGCTTCACTTCCAGGCCCCTGACATCTAAACCATCTGTAAGTTCTGTCAACTCTGTTCCAAAACAGTTCCTGAATTTGCCCCCTTCTCTCCATCTCCACAGCTCCCGCCGTCATCTCTCACCTGTGCTAGTCCATCTACCTCGTCATCTGTCTCCCTGCGCCTATTCCAGTTGCCAACAATCTGTTCTTCCAAGAATAGCCAGAATGATCTTTTAAAAATATAAGTCAGAACAGATCACTCCTGTCTTAAATCTTCCAATAGCTTCCTATCACAACGGAATTAAATCGAGTCCTCAGCACAGATTATGGGGCTCTCTAAGATCAGGTGCCCGCCTGGCCCTCATTTCTTACCAGCCCCCCGTCAGGCACACCAAGCTTGATTCTGCCTCAAGTCTTTACCCTGGTGGTTCCCTCAGCTCTTTCCACAGCTGGGTCTTGGGTCTTTATCACGAGGTTTTCAAGAGACCTTCCTGACCATCCTACCTATATGAGCATCCCCTGTTGCCCCTGCTCACCCAGTACTTTCTCTCTCGGTAGCCTGCTTCTTTTTCTACATAGCGCTTAATCACTAGCTCAAACTATCTTATTTACTTCTTTGTGTACATGTTTATTTTCTTTCTTCACACTAGAATGTAAGCTCCATGAAGACAGCATTCAGGTCAGACATGCTTACTGTTATAATCTCAGCACCTACCTTCAATGGTTTATAATAGTGAAGAACTGAAAATATCCAGTAACAGGGAAACCATTCAAACAATCATGGAACATGTATATCTTCAACACGTCCTCATCCTCCAAGAGGCATCAGTGGAGCACAGTCATAGGACTAAGGTTTGACAGTCTCCAAGCCTATGCTGCCTAGTCTTTCAGGACTATGTTCAAGATTAGCACCCAAGGTGCACTCACCCCCAAGTGTGATCCCTTGTGCTTGGACCAAAGTCAGTATAGAAGCCCAACCTCTCCCCCAGCCACATGGCTAAGTCATTGTTCCCGATAAAAGGCTTAGAAGCATCACTCTCCAAAATCGTTATGAAATCTGCCCCTGTTCAGGAAAAAAAAAAAAAAATGCACGTGGTGATTCACCACAGTAATGCAAAAACAGTTAGCAAACTTTTACTCATAAATCAAAAACAAAGTAATTCCTGAAGGGTCACGAAAGTGAAATGGCTCAAATCTGAGCTATAGACAATTTTCCCATATTTAGTATGTAATTAATACAAGGGGCACCTTAAGAAAATGCAGGAGAGGATAAAAACATAGCTTTTCTAAATTTTCAAATATTCTTAACATCATTCCCCATATTTCAAGTAAGCTTAATGCCTTCTCAAACATTCGATATATGTTCAAAAACAATAGAGTGTTGCACAATAGTGTTTCATTCTCAGGCAAACACCTTCATGATACTGGCACAGAAGTATATTGTTTTTTCCAGACCCTGGCCAGATGTGCCTCAGAGGCCTGTACTCAGGACCAAAAGACTGAAGGCCAAGGAAATTTCTCAGCAGCATTAGACTCATACATGCCCTCAGCAATTTCCCAGGAGACATGCATATCATTAGGAATAACCAGAATAGTTCAGCCCTTTATGTATCTTGTTCCATGCTCCCTGCAGTTGATCTAAGAACCAAATGCCCACATATTTTCAAGGATGTTTCATACAAAGATGAGCTCCACTGGGCACCAAAACTTAAAAATGGCCCCTTAGGCTCTTGAAAGCAATTTGCTTCACAAATGAGCATGACTCTGAACCATGCTGCCTTTTAATCTGACAGTTTTCTGGTCCCCAGCAGTGGGTCCCCAAATGATAGGAGCCACCAGCAGCAGCATCTCTAAGAGCAAAGTCATGACAAGAATCCCCTGTAGATACCCAATATGAGGCTTTGTTCAGAATCAACTGAATTAATTGCTCTTGAACAAAGACAGATGTGGTTAGAAGCTTAATCCTCCTGCAGTTGCCCATCAAAGTAAAGCCTTTAAAAGAGATTATTTTATGACCCAGCAAACCCTCCTCCTATTACTTATGATCTTGCTCAAAATAAAAGTAACAACGGTAGTCTCAAAACCTAAAACTAATTCCAGCAAGACTTACCTGTTTGACTGAGCAGTTGAGCTGACCTTTCTAGACTACACCAGCCTTCATTGTCGTAGCCAAACCTGAAAGGCCAGATGGCGGCAGAGACCTCTGTGGCTGGTGCCTGAGAAATAGTTTGAATGGTAGTTCAGGATGACTGAACAATGACAGGTTCCATGACCCAGTTTTTCCACCTCTTTCCACCAAAATTCGTATTTCAGCAAAGGAATTTTCTTACACACTTGCCCACGTTTATTTCATAGAGATATGTGCAATATAGTATTCTCATAATCTTCTGTGAATTTCTAGCTTGAGCTTAGAAGTCAGGGGGAATGTTTGGAATGCAAACATTTATAATAAGCATTGTTTGTAATAGCAAAAAAAAAAATCAGAAATAATCTGGCTGTTGTTTCAATAGGAAAATAAAAAAATAAATGGTGTCACAAACACATAACAGATCGCTACGTAGTCCTAATAAATGAGTTAAGGCTACATATTTCCATTTGGATGAATCTCACAAAGATAATTTTAAGTAAAAAGTAAGTTGCAAAATATATATGTCAGATGTCATTTAGATAAAGTTACAAACATGGGAGAAAAACAATATTGTCTAAGGATATATCATATTTTGTAACAATATAAAGAAATAGATGAAAATGATAAACACCAGATTCAGGAAGGGGTTACCCTTGCACCGAAAAAGAATGAGATCACAGAGGGATACATAGAGTTCTTTAACATATTTATAAAGTGATGTACCAATTCTAATCAGCTTATAAATGGTGTTACTCCCCTACTGTCCTGGCAAGTTCAAGGTTCAGGAGCACAGTCCCCTTTGAAAGTTCCTCTTTTGGGTCCATGGGTTCAGTTAGAGAATGCACTGCCTAACCCTAACCATCCATCTCAAACTAATACCTACTGATCTACAACAGGGCTCCTGTGGAAAAGTAGGCTGCATTAGAACAAATCCACCATCACAACTGAAAAAAAAAAAAAACTACTTAAAGTGGACCATACAAATTCAGGTCGGGAGAAGGTTAAACAGTAACCTCTCTGCATAGGAGGGTCGCTACTCAACATAAACAGCTTAATGTGCCACCAGCAGTGAGTGGGGCATTTCATCTTTATATAAGAAAGATTATTCAGTTTAGTGAATGTCATTTAAAGAGAATGGAAACATCAACAGAGGTTTCAAGAAGCATAATATTTGTCAAGTTCTCGCTTTACACATGACTATATTTGTAAAATTAACTCTGGATTTTATCACTCCAAAACCTAGTATTCCCTCATTCTTCCAATCTTAGCAAATGCTACCTCCCTCTATGCAGTTACTCAAGCCAGAAAAATAAGTCATCCTTGATTCCTTCTTTGACAGTATTCCTCTGAATACTGTCTTTCTCCCCTACTAGAATGTAAACTCCATGAAATCAGGCATCTTGTTCAACTTGTTTACCTCTGTATCCCTGGCACCAAGCACACGAGACATTCAATAAACATTTATCAAATGAATGAATGAATAAATAAAAGGTATTAAATCCAACTGAAATTACTCCTTCTGAAAAGAATCCCTGGCTGGCTTTATGTACCTTCTTGTGACTGATATTATTTGCAGTAATAATGACTAATAAATAAAGGGTAAAAGAAAAAGGTCATGTAATTAATTATTTACTTAATCGAGAAATATTTACTGAGTTCTCAGTATGTGCCAAGCACTCTGTGAGGTGCTAGGAGTACAAAGGTAAACAAGGGGAGCATTGCCTGCATCCTCAATACGGCTTTTCCTTTAGTATAAAAAATTTGCTTGGTAATACAGATTACTAAAATCCAAAGTTAACCCGTAAAATCTATCTTAGCCAAAACTGTAACTCTAACTGCTTTATGAAACTCATGAAACTTTTTATCGGAGCAGATAGAAAGTACAACATTGTAATGACTTATTCTTGCTTCTCCCCACCTTTCTAGAAGAGACAGGATCAATAAAACATTTAAAACTGTAGACGGCAAGACGGAAAAGAAAGAGACAAGAAAACTTCCACGACCCATCAATACACAATTTACCCAAAATCTCCAAAATCAACAATTATCTGTAAGATTTTTCTTAAGTCAAAGAATCTCACACTGTTGCCTTCAGCAATATCTACCAAACAGTACAAAGCAGCCCATCATAAAATAATTCTTTATTTCATGGTTTAGATATGTTAAATCATGGGATGACAAAAATAACTTCATATAACAAAATCATAAGCAGTTTGCCTCTAGTATATGGGTCTATCCTGTCCCAAGAACCCACCTTCATAAAATAATCCCACTATGTTATCAGCCTCTGACCTAAGGGTTATGGAGATGGGATCCAGGGCCCTGGGGTCATTAGATTTAAGTCTACAGTTCAATCATAATGGTGAACTGTACAAATGTATATATATAAATATATATATTTACAAAATTATCAATATTTTTAATTACTTACCCTTTTGCCCAATTTCCTCTCATAGGTTTTATGCCGTAGTCCTAATCCTAATAACCCTACACCAACAAGCAGCCACAAAACTAAACAGAAAGAAGAGATACTTATTTAAAAGAAGTTAAGTTTGCTTAAAAAATAATTTTCATGACACTATGAAGCCTATTGACCAAGGATTTTGTGCAAAGAAGAAATGTCTAATTCCTGAGTTAATTTTCATGTGCAGCATGCATATGTAAACCATACTTTAAAACCAAGTTTCAAAGACTCTTCCCTAAAAATATTCCAGTGACCATGAGCTTAAAGTAAAAATGAATCATAAATATATACAGGAAATAATATACAAGAAAACTGAAACAAGCAGGAAAAAATACCCTGTAAAATCAAGCCCACAACTACTTTAGATATTGGAACTTTCATAATAGCATGCTTAACATGTTTAGAAAAATAAAAGAGGGCATTCAATAGTATGACTAAGGCACATAAGACTAACTCAATGATCAGGAAAATTTGTAAAGAAATCAATAGATTTCTAAAAATAAAATCATATAATTATAATTTAAATTAGAAGCTCAATGGACAAGATAAACAGCAGAACAGACAAAGCTAACTAGAGAATTAGTGCAATGGGACAGCTTAAAAACAAAGGTAGAGAATAGGAAAGAGGTTATTAGACATGGGGAAGAGGATAAGTAGTCCTACACATCTAACTGGAGTCATAAAGGAAAGAAAAGAGAGAATGAAAAAGAGGCCATATTTACAGTGATAATGTTGAGAATTTCCAGAATTGATAAGACATAACTCTTAGATTCAGAAAGCCAAAAAGACTCCCAAGCAAGATGAGTGGTGGGTGGTGGGGGGAGGAGGATCTACATCTAGATAGACCACAATGAAACTGCAGAATGCCAAAACAAAGAGAAAATCTTAATAGCTGCCGGAGAGAAAAGACAGATTGACTTCAAAGGAGCAAAAACAGCTGACTTCTCATCAGCAAAAGTAAAAGATAACAGGGGAATATCTTTAATGTGCTGAGAAAAAAAATAACCAACTACTAAAATAACAAATAGAATATAATTTCCAAACTAGAAAAAGAAGTAGGGAGGAGGGAAAAAAGAACAATTATTGCAAAGAAAGCAAGAAGAGAAACAAGGAAAAAATATACCTAGAGAAAGTAGAAAAAGAAAAAGAATAGTAAGATTATACAAATAAATGAGAAGTCACAATAAAAATAGATTAAACTCTGAAGTTAAAAGACTGACATTCTACAAGAGGCAAAACAATGGAGACAGTAAAAAGACCAGTGGTTGCAAGGAGTTCAGAGGAGGGAGGGAAAGATGAATAAGTGGAGCACAGGGAATGTTTGGGTAGCAAAACTATTCTGCATAACACTGGAATGGTAGATACATGAGATTATACATTTATCAAAACCCATATAACAGACAACAAAAAAGAGTGCTCTGCTGTAAACTATGGACTTTAGTTAATAATAATTTATCAATATTGGCTCATCGATTGTAACAAATGTATCACACTAATGTGAGATGTTAATAATGGTGAAAATTGTGGGGGGAGGTGGGAGTCAGATGGGGTATATGAGAATTATATGCTTTCCTCTCAATAATTCTGTAAACCTAAACCTGCTCTAAAAATAAAATCTATTAAAATTTTTAAAAGACAAATATAATAGCTGCCATAGATGGAGGGATAAACAGGCAAATCATGGAGGATTTTTAAGGCAACGAAACTGTATGATATTATAATGGCAGATACATGTCATTATATATTTGTTAAAACCCACAGACTGCACAATACCAAGAGTGGGCTCTAATGTAAACTATGAACTTGGGGTGATAGTGATGTGTCAGTGTAGGTTCATCAGTTGCAATAAATGTACCACTCTGCTGAAGGATGTTGACAGTGGGGGAGGCTGTGTGTATGTGAGTTCAGAGGGTATACGGAAAGCTCTGTACTTTCTGATCAGTTTTGTTGTGAATCTAAAATGGCTCTAAAAATAAACTATTTTTAAAAATCACATAACATTGTCTAAACAGCTTTGCAAATAAACTGTTTCAAATGCCTTAATTTGATGAATGAATTAAAGAATTATGGTTCTTAAGAATAATAAATAAAAACAACAAAAACTGTCAGGATTAAAAACAAACAAAAACTGCCAGACCTGGTTTCAAGGGATATAACTAAAACATAAAAACACACCAACAAAACTCTAAAATTTTTAAATTTCCCCTAAATTTTAATATAATCTCAAATTTTGATGGAACATATATTAAGGTTTTTATATAATGGTCTTACTGTTTTGTGACATTTCTTTTAGAATTATATTGAAATTTTATTTAGCTTGTTTTCTATCTTTTTACACTATAATATTTTGTCTTTAGTAAAGTATCAAATCACTGAGGATAGAGACTAATTTTTACTTTGTATTCTACATAACACTATGTAGTTATAGAATATATTATATCCTAATACACTACTGAAAATTTTTTTAATTAATTTATTTTTTTATGGTGAGATTGGTTAACAAAATCCAATAAGTTTCAGCTGTACACTTTAACAGTAAAGCATATATATATTTATACTGTGTGTTCACCTCCCATAGTTAGATTTCTTTCTGTCACCACATATTTGACCCCCTATACCCCGTCTACCTCTCCCCTCCCCCTGCAACCTCTGGTAACCACTAGACTATATAGTCCATGTCCATGAGTCTCTGTTTATCCTGTTCCTTTGTTGCTTTTAGGTTTATATCCCACATATAAGTGATATCATGTGATTTTCAACTTTTTCTGTCTGGCTTATTTCGCTTAGCATGATTATCCCGAGGTCCATCCATGTTGTTGCAAATGGCAGTATTTCTTCTTATGGCTGAGTTTCAGATATGAGTTTTCAAGTCCTTGGGGTAAATACCCAGTAGAGGGATTGCTGGATCATATGGTAAATCAATTCTTAGATTTCTGAAGAACCTCCATACTGTTTTCTATAGTGGCTATACCAATTTGCAGTCCCACTAGCAGTGTATAAGGGTTTCTTTTTCTCCTCATCCTCTCCAACATTTGTTATTACTTGTCTTATTGATTATAGCTATTCTACCAGGTGTGAGATGATATCTCACTGTGGTTTTGATTTTCATTTCCCTAACAGCTAGCAATGTTGAGCATCTTTTCATATGTTCCTTGGCCATTTGTATGTCCTCTAGGGAAAAGTGTCTGTTCAGGTCCTCTGTCTATTTTTTATTAGATTGTTTGGTTTTTTGTTGCTATTGAGTCATATGAGTTCTTTGTATATTTTGTATATTAGGCCCTTATCAGAGGTGTTGTTTACAAATATATTTTCCCATTCGGATGGTTGTCTCTTTACCTTGTTGACGGTTTCTTTTGCTGAGCAGAAACTTTTTAGTTTGATGTAGTCCCATTCATTTATTTTTGCTTTTACTTCCCTTGCCTGTGAGGTCAAATTCATAAAATCTTCTTTAAGTCCAAGGTCTTTGAGTTTAGTTCCTATGTTTTCTTCTATGCATTTTATTGTTTCAGGTCTTATATTTAGGTCCTTAATCCATTTTGAGTTAATTTTGGTGTGTGGTGATAGACAACAGTCTAGTGTTATTCTTTTGCAGGTGGCTTTCCAGTTCTCCCAGCACCATTTATTGAAGAGGCTTTCCTTTCTCCACTGTATGTTTTTGGCGTTTTTGGCGAAAACTATTTGCCCATGTAAATAAGGGTTTACTTCTGGACTCTCGATTCTGTTCCACTGGTCTGTGTGTCTGTTTTGCTGCCAGTACAATGCCATTTTGATTACTGTCGCTTTGTAGTATAATTTGAAGTCGGGCAGAGTGCTGCCTCCAGCCTCATTCTTTTCTCTCAAGATGGCTTTGGCAATTGAGGGTTTTTGTGCTTCCATACAAATCTGATGATTTGTTGTTCTATTTCATTAAAAAATGCTGATAGGATTTTGATGAGGACTGCATTAAATCTGTATAATGCTTTAGGTAATATGGTCATTTTAACTATGTTGATTCTTCCAATCCGAGAACATGGAATATCTTTCCATTTCTTTGTATCTTCTTCCATCTCTTTTAATTGGGTCTTATAGTTTTCATTATATAGCTCCAAATTTTATACATTCAATAAATATTTTTACTTAATTCAGTCCATTTGAAATGGGTCAGATACTGAATAGTAAACTAATTTCAGGTTTGAGTTTCTAGTTCATCAATATTCCAAAAGTTAACATATTTAATCTCCTAAAAAAGGGAGAACTAGAAATGGAATAAATAGTCTCAACTATTAGAAAAAAGCATTTTGAAAACTGTATCTGTTAAATCATCTTATCTATGTTAGAAGTGAAACAAAACTAATACAGAGTATTTATGGTTGAAATGACATATCAAATATTTGCTTAAAATATTTCACCAAAAAAAAAAATTAGGAAGATAGCTGTAAACAACATTAGGAAAATGTTAATAATTGTTGGAATTGCAGAAGGGCACATGAGGGTTCATTATACTCTTTAATTTCGTACGTTTGAAAATTTATATTTTTAATAAAATTTTTTTTAAAAAAGAAAGCAAAACCATACTTACAAATTTTCATGTATTTTTCACTCTTTCTGAAAAGCACTTTAGGGCCATTTTTTGTTTGAAGAAAGTCGAGGCTTTTCTTAGGACCAAATAGCATATTCAGCCCAATAATTAGCATCACTGTCCCTATTAAAAGAAAAAGAAAGAATATATTAGAATATATTACATTTTAATCCCAAAATCCTTCTAACGATAAACTCCAGCAGCCAAGATTTCAATTAAATGGGCACACCCTGGAAATTCAGTTATTAAGTTATCTCAGTACCAAAGCATTTACTCCAATACTACTTGTGATCATTGGGATGATCATAAGAAATAGGAGGAATCTGGATGAGAGATTTTTTTAATTTCTTGTTTCCTAGTTGTCAGGTTGCCAAGAGTGTACATCACTGACTGTTGATTATTTAGGGGAGGGTTGAGCACAAGAGAAAGGAGCCCTCTGAATGGCCTTGGGGACTCAATCTTCTCCACTAAAGAGATTTCTCGTGCACCAAGTCAAGGAGCACAAAAGAGGCTATGCAGGTTAACACGGCAGTGTTTGTGGCAATACTTCTGGCCTGGGATGTGGATATTCTGGGCACAAGGTCTTCAGAGGATGCATGCTAGAACTCACACTGTGCCAATAAGGCCAGGCGACAGAGTTGAGCTCAATTGGGATGCATTACAATGTAGGTTACATGTAAAGTTTACATACGTCTAAGATTGTATATAAGAAGATGGAAACAGAAGTATGATTCAACAATATATAAATTAGGAAATGTCACGTAAAAGTTAAGCTTAGATGGAAAGCTAGCAAAAAAAAAAAAAAAGTTATGTGCAATTTCCAGGAACTAGCAAAAGAAACCTAGACAATAAATTTATAACTAGTTTCTAATTTAATACAGATTCTTTTCAATTGTATTAAAAGCTACTCTGAACATTACCAACATTTCTAATCATTATAATGCCTTATCGTTATAATGCCACTCTTACTAAAAAAATTCTTAGTTGAGAAGGAACTCAAAAAAGCACATCATTTATAACATTCAAAAGAAATAAACTTATGCTTAGAATGGCTCTTACTTTCATTCGTTTTCTCCACATGGTAGACCCCCTAAGCAAGCGGCAGTAGGAAAAAAGCAGGGCATTGGACAGGAAGATATAGCAGGACAGAGTACACAGACCTGAAAGAAACCAGAAGAAATACAAAGTTTGCAAAGCCAAGATTATCACAGAGGAAATGCAGCCAGGGTATTTGCCAGAAATATCCAATTCTGTTATTTTAAATATTTCATGTAATTTAAAAATATATTTTCCAAGTCAGTCTGTCCTGACAGACGTCTAGCTCGTGGAATAGAAAAGTTTATGTGAAACTGTACAGAGTACAGAGTAGCTGGGTGTATACCAAGGGCACAGGGAGATCTGCAAAGGGACTCACGCGGAAGCCTAGAGCTTTGCACAGCTCTTGCCCCAATTCTGATTCCATAAGCCTTTGTCTAACTTGTGTATGGTGTTTCCCCTGCTACACTGATGCTTCAGGTGGACAAGGACATTATTTCTCTTAAATCTCCAGTATGAGGCATTGTGCACGCAGGAGGTGTGCAACAATTTTTTTAATGAATAAATGAACAAATGGAAAAATGAATGTGTGAGCAAACAAGAACAGAACCCCCTACTAACAATTTCTGGCTCCTCATTTTTCAAAGATCTTATCCTGGAAGCATCTGTTATGTTTTACTTAAACTAAAACAATATGCGACACTTGATTTGTGTATGTCCGGTGTACAGCAGTAATTTCATTATTGCCAAAAGAAAATTTTTTAAGTATGATACTAAGGTGAGCTGATGACATTTTAATTTTTGTACATAAGTTCATAACCACTGAAATGGAAAATACATTTATGATTTGGGAATTTTTCGTTCACACTAAGATTTATATATACGAAATATATTTTATTGGTAAAAAAGGTAAATAAAAATCAGATAAAATTCAGAACCAAAAAAAAAAATCACAATTCCTATATATAATTACATGCCTTCCACTGAAATAGCAATGTGAGCATAATGATCACAACTTTTCCCAACATATCGTATAATACAAGTGTTACATAGTACCTCTTTCATACTTTATTATGACTTAAACCTGCTTTTTTACAACTAATTCACTTAAAAGGCTTTTGTAGTAATAAATAATACTGAAACTCACTGATAAATAAGAAATTTGTTTTTAAGTAGCAGTTTAGCCATTTCTCCAGTGATTTCTTTTTTTTAATCGAGAGATTCTGTTTTAATGAGAAAGGCAAGATCATCCTATTTATTTCCACCAGTTGCGTAAAGTGCTAAATCACAGTGAGAGCCCTGAAGAGTATTTTCTAGTAGTTATTACTTTAATCCACATGTACTCACCCAAAAGCACATCAGATCTTTCTCTAGCATAGACACCTCCTGGGACAAATTTAAAAGCTGTGCACCATGCACAGAAAAATGTATCTAGAAGATAAAATATCATTGCAATGGTCATGGTTTTCCCAGGGCTTGACCCTGAGCTAATAAGATGTCCAAGCACTTGAGGCCACATGGATGCTGTGAAGATGGCGAGTACACAGCCAGAAACAGCGGCTCCCCACGTGGGCAGGTACAAGAGACCCGCAGCCGCAGCCGCTCCTGTTGGTAAGAGAAAAAAACAGGACTCAGACAGGAAAGTAGTAATACATAGGCTCTTCTATTTTCTCAAAAAAAAAGCAGAGGGGGAAGAATAATAACCTTATAGGACAACCGATGTACAGCCATTTAGAGCCAGAAGAGACTTCAGGGGCACACTGGTCCGATCTCCACACTAATGAGAACCTGAGGTCTACAAGGTTAATGTGACTTGCTAATGGTCACACAGATAGTTACTTGCACAACTGGAAATGGAATGTGGGTCTAGTAAATCTATTTTAATAGCAGTCCAGTGCTATTTCTTCAGGAATGGTGTGGGGAGGGAAGAAGGCATTTTTAGGTTATTTGTGTTAAGATCATAAGAGCAATAAAAACTGAAAAAATTTGGTACTACCTGTAATACCAAAATCATGTCCACTTAATTTAACCAGCCAGATTCAGGACATTAGAAAAATAGTATCATGTAGAATAGTGTGATTTCTAGAACGTTTTTGTTAAGAAACATTCTAAAGGAACTTCCATCTATTTAAATGCTGCTCCTTGTCCTACAATAAATAAGTTGACTTTCCCAACCACGCAGCCCTCAGATGTGGCTGACAGTACTGTAGAAGCGATGCTTTAGCAATTCTGCTGTCAGTCCATTCCTTATCCAGCAGCCTACTAGCTTTGGGAGCTGTGTGATCTGCCTGGTCCACAGCAGGCACTTAGTAAATTTTTGCTAATTTGTTGAGCCTATCCTAAGAAAATCTAACATTTCTCCCAATTCCTGTGAAATCAGCTTTGAGAAAGCACACATGGTCTTACAGCACCCCATTTTGGAGCCATCGATATCACACAGTTCCATAGAATATGATATTTCCTAGACATTTCCATCAGTGTTGTATCACTATGTCCCACCCTTCAAGGGTGTCTATAGCAGACTCCTCACTGCCTGGGGCAAGATCTCCAGGAAAAAATGGTGAGGGGAGCAGAAGGTGGCTTCAGCCAGCTCCTTAGTGTCCCACAGCTCACATGCATCACTAAGTTCCACCTGCACCATCACAAGACAATGCCATGTGACTAACTATTCCTCCCCACTTCAGATGACTGTAACTCAGATAAACACGAGAGCCAGATTCCAGGGCCCTCTACAACTGCAGAGTTCAACTCCACAGTGAGACCTTCAAACACTTTAGATCAGACATGGTTATTTTAATAACAGGAAAAATTTTTTCATTTTGAAATAAAACAAAAATAATGACTATTCACTTTTTAAAAATACAGAACTATACAGAAACAATTAAGGATCACCTAAGACTAAGATGACTATAGCCAATACTCCAATATATTTCTCCAAAATTTTTTCTGTCTATATAGAAATATTTTTATGTAAATGAAATCATACCAGATATTGAGGATTATATTCTGCTTCTCATGTGACATAGAAAGAACATTTTCTCATGCTATTAATTTTTTTCCTCAAACAATTTCATGTACATACGCTATAACTCTGGGTAAATACACCACAACATAAGCCACCATGTCCCTATTGTTGGCCATGGACGAGGCTGCTAACACTGTGAGGAACATCTTTCTTTGTCAATTAATCTCTTACTACATCTCTGATTGTTCCTTAAAATAGATTCGTAGAAGTCCAATTACTGGGTCAAGAGGTAAAAACATTTTAAAGTGTCATTACTTGTAGTCAATTATTTTCCTGAAAGGTTATACCGGTCTTCATTTCCTCCAGAAACTTTGCCAAAAGTCTCACCTTTTGAGCCCTGCCGAAATCATTTTTTCTAAAAACTTTTGCCAAATTAATGATGAAAATGGTATCATATTCTGAATTACACTTGTTTGATTATTAGTGAGATTGAATTTTTCCTGTTTACTTGCTTACAATGACTATTTTTTAAAAGAATGAGTCAATTTGATATTCTAAAGGCATTAGACTTTGTTGCTTCTGTCTTACTACAGAGAATTATCTGGAAGGAAAAAAAACAGCTCTTAAAATTTCTCTTGACTGCTATTGCTTTTTATTTTAAATTTAGTTTCTATTTTTACATAGGCTATATATTTTTTAATCCACTAAAATTATATTTTTAAATAGGCTATAAATTCAAAATCCAAAATCTGAAAGGTAGGAAAGAGTCCCTTTGACTGTTGTCACTTGCTACTTCCCCTTAGGAAAGGCAACCAAGGTTTGCATTTTCTGTATCCTTTCAACCTATGTGTAGAAAGAAAAAACAATGTATGCACATTACACCAGTGGTGGCATATGACACACACTCTTAGTCACTTTGCCTTTTTCACTTAATTATATACTTTAACTTTTTGTTTGAGACTGAGTCCTTCCAAATAATTTCCTCCAAATCTGTACAACATCTAAGACACTGAACAGAATTAATGGTAATTGAACATCCCAATAACATTTATGTCTAATATGTTCATTTTCAATAGATCAGATTTTTCAGATAGTAAAACTAGGCATACTAATATGGTGCACTGGGGTCTTCTGGATGTGTTGAGTACATCTATGTCCTTTTTAAAATAAAACTTTGATTTTACTAATTGCCATCAAGATTTCAGTTCTCTGTGTTTATGAAATTCTATTGGTTGTTTCCATAATTAATTTCATACTGAGAACCAGTTGGGATTTCAAACTTTAACTGTACAATGAAAAAATAAGATTTCTCTTTCTACACTCTGCTTTATGATGTGGTTTCCAGGGATGAATCACATGAAAAGTGGGCACTATCCCTAGATAATTAGGTGTGAGCTCCAGCTTATTTCAGATGAGCAGGCGACCAGAGAAGGAGATGAAGCTCATGAATTATGGCCCTGCTTTCCTATCTGCTGCAAATAGCTTATTAGGTGCCTTAAATCTGCTTGCCCCTGGAGTCTTTTAAACTACTATGTAATACTCTAGAGAGACTGCAAAACTAGATCAGGTTTGACTCTCAAGGGTATGACCTTCTATCTAGGGAAATAAATATAAGCATAACACTAAGTTCACAGCTTTTCTGTTCTTTAACTAAGTTAATGTGTCTGTGAACCTAAGTTTTCCCATATTTGAAATAAAGATGCTAATATTTGCCCAATAAGCATCTTGCATATATTCCATGAGAAAAGACAATATAAATGTTGAAGAAACTTTCAACATATTTCATGTTCCTTTTCCCAATTGCATACAGATGAAGAAGCTATATACTCATTGCAAAGTCAGTATTAACAAAGTTATCTAGCCCTTTTCTTGAGGCATTTCATGAGGCGTCTCTCTGATGAGAAGAAAGGTTACTCCAATATTCATACAAACTTCCATAGACCCCATAGGGGATGCCTACTAGAAAATACACAAGCAAAAGGAAAAACAGCTCAACCAGCTGCAGTCACTCACACAGCTCTAGGAGGAAAACTGGGTCATCCTCATTATCGAACAACCTTTTGGAATTACACATACATCTCCTGCAAGGGTGATGGTGCTTAAGGTGTACAGAAATTTACCTATTGTGTTATTCAACCAATGTTACCGATACACTGTCTCACAAACCCACACACAGCATCTAGTGCAGCACTCCGGCTCACCTGCTTAATTGATGTGTATAAGGATATCTCTCCTCACGGAAAGCAAATATAGTGTTTGCTCTGTCACACAGTGGGGAATTTTTTTTATTTAACACTGAAACCATCTCTGCCTTTTAAGAGGAAGGGAAAAGGGACAGAATTTAGCCATAGGAAAATAAGTAGATTGCTCCTGAAGTATGACAGCCTTCAGGAATATTCTGTGATCCTTATGGGTATGACTGGGAGGAGATGGTCCAAAGCTGCGTAGAAGTGTGAGAAGCTAAACTGTTACACGTACAAGAGAAAGAGAAAATGAACTTCATCATGGAGCCCCAAAGGAGGACACTCCTGAAAACCAGAGAGCAAGGATTCTTGGAGAGGGGAGGAGGTCTGGCAACGTGGTGACATGCAACCCTCCATCTCCTCAGACCTCCGGTAAATCTGCAGGCACCTGACACATATGCCTTGTAAAAGTCGATTGGGAGATGGGGGAGATTATGTCAGCATAGTCAGGGCAGAATCAGACAGCTGTAGGAGGAAAGGGGAGATGAAATAGGGGAAGGCAGAAATCTGGAGCCAGCTGTCACTGGTAATCATGGTGACATCTGCGTTATGGTGGCTGCAGCTTGTTGTAATAGCCCACTCGGCAATCGCACAGATTTGTATGGCTGCCTTGGTCTTCTACTTCCACTCTAGGTGTACATGCTTGCAAGAAAAATTGGACAACCAAGCTGAATGAGTGGCATATCTGCAGGTAAATTCCACATACCTGTAACCCACCAGATTAAACTAGTACCAGGAAACCATGAGCAAGTTGAAAGCATCAATCCGCTCACCAAACCCAGCAGAACTGCACCTCTGTAAAATAAAGACATGCCATAAGACATTTGACATTAATCGTATTTCACTGTCCCATATATAAAAAAGAAAAATACCTCTAGGTACACCCAGGAGATAATATGAGTGTGAAACAACCAATGAGATGATGAGAGCCCATCGGGAACCAATGTCATATCTTTTCGGAACACTGAGGTAACAACAATTCTGACTTGGAATAAATGATATCTGCAAGTCTCTCACGCTTAGTGTCAACAGAGTAATTGGGTTTTCTCAGACTACTAAATTATAGTCACACTGGCCATGGAAAAAGTCATTGCGAATAGTTTCTATTTAGTTTGCTTCTTTCCTCTCTTTTCTCTACCTCAATACTGCTTTTATCTACAGTCTCTGCCTTCCTGGCACCTGTGTCAGTTTGATAAGTAATTGATAGTTGTGTTTTTAAAACAACCACACACTATTTCATTCTTTCACTACTTTGACAAAATCTTGTAGGAGGAAGAAAAAAAGAATTTAACTAAATTCTAGGGGGAAAATTCAGCAACCACAGTAGCTAGGACATGGTACTCAATTAAGCTATACTATAAATTAAGCTAAAAAAATATAATACTTATAACTTAGAAGGCAAGTTTTTTTTAGATTTTTACATGTCTTATTAGCTCATTTAATCCTCACAAATCCGTAAAGTAAATGCTATTATTATCCCCATTTTTCAGAGGTGGACACTGGGAGAAAGAGCACCTGAACCTGCCTGAGGTCAGACACAGTTGCATGTGTAGGACCAAGAATCCCAAAAAGGCCTTTGGGATCTAGAGTGAGGCTCCCGCTGCCCTCCTAAGGTTAAGCGTCATCCTGGATCCACAGAAGACCAGACGTGACAAAGGGCTGTGGAGGGTACTGCTGATCTTTTTCTATTCCCAATTCAACAACAAATGTTTACGAGGACCTACTTTGTGCCAGGCTCCGTTCTAGGGTTTGGGACACATCGGTGAACAAAGATCTCTTTCCTCCACAGGACTCAAGCTCCAGTGCGGGGAGGAGGACAGACAATAAACACAATTAACTAGCAATGCAGGATATTAGAAGGTGGAAAGCGCTACAAAAGAGTAAGAGTAACAGGGTTCGGAGTGCTAAGGGGGTGGGGAGGGTGCAGACGGGAAACTGGAACACCTACTGCCCCCTCGTTCCCACGGGGTCTACGACCTGCACCGACCCTTTGGTTTCCCAGCCCCCTTCAGCACCTCTGAGCCTCTCTCTCACCTCCTTCTCCATCTCTCACCTCTTTATCCCATCAAAACTTATCCATGACCCCATTCCTTTAAGTAAAACCTAGTGAATTTTAGAAAGTAATTCCTGCTATGATGGTCAAGGGTGATGATGGTCTAATGCAGTATTTCTCAAACAGGGGTTCTGAGAAATACCAGTTTTATGAGATGTTAATAGGTATGCTAAAAAAGGAATTCCATGTTCCAGTAAATTTAAGAAACACCCAAGAGTCTCTAATATGCTAATGTGTATTGTGAACTACAAAGAAAGGAATATGAAATGCAATATTTCCTAAGCCTATTCGATCTAGAAGACGTTTTTTCAGAGTAGTTATTAACATCTCAAGAAACCAGCGTTCCACAGAAAACAGTTTGGGAATGCTGGTCTCGTAAGTTGCATCTCTCTCTTCAAGTCTTACTCCAACATACAGGATTATTACGAAAATGTCTGAAAAGGAAACTCTCACTTTACAGTGAGAAAACAAGGCCAGGGATGTAATGTGACTATTTAAACTTAGACAGTGAGTTGCTGGTGGCCAGTCGGGACTCAGTCCTCAAGTGTGGCCTTGGGTTCCCGGTCTAGTTCTCCTTTTGCTCTCCCACACAACAGGGAACTTTGGAAAGGAAGCTTTAATACATGAGAATAAACTTCTTCCCTTCCACTCTCTGCCCCTGTGCCTTTCTTCCCTCTCACCCTTCCTCCCACATATACTAGAGCATTTAGATCAAAAAGATAAAGACTCCGAATAAAATTCGTAGCTCAGTGCCTAACACAGGGTAAGACATAATAAATATTAGTTCTTTTTCTCATTCCCTGCCCTCAAGGAGCATGGTGTCTAGAAAGGAAGAAAGACATCAAATAACTAATATTTTTAAAAACTGTAATACAGAATAATAACAAGAGATATAAGGGGAGGGGTGGAGCTTAAAGGTAGTATGAGGCAGAAAGGAATCCTGGAGATAAACAGAGGAGACTTCACAGAGCAGACGCTTGAGGTGGGCTGTAAAGGGTGAGTAAGAGCTTGCCAGGATGTCCAGGCAGAGAAGGCAGCCCATGTACATGCAGTTGGGGGACTGGACTAGTCTGGCACTTCTAAGGAACTGAAAATTATTTCGGCTCAGGTGAAGCACAGGGATAAGGTAGGGATCACTTGTAAAAGTAAGGGAGGGGCGTGTGCAGACCCTGTCTCATGTGACCTGATATGAGAGGGGGAAAAATCAAGTTTTAAGCAAAGGAGTGACAGAGTCAGATTTTCATTTTAGAAAGCTCACTCTGGGGCAGTGCAGAGAAGGCCACACCGGAGAGAGAGCATCAGTAGACAGTACCAATAGCCCGGAAAGATGGCGATAACCCCACTAAGCAGATATGGCTGGACACAGGAAGAAAGGGATAGATTCTTTAAGAGAAATACTAAAATCAACTACACTTAAGGCCCAGTTAGATGCAGAAAATGAGGAAGATGCAGAATTCCAGGATGACTGCTGGATTCTGGCAAGGATGATGGGGTGGAGAGGCAGAGTGAACCAAAGCATGGAGGAGGAAGAGCATGTTTGGAGACTGGGAACTCCTGAGTTGAGACATGGACATGCTGAGTTTGAGACACCTGAGGAATATGTCCAGATATCTGCTGGGAGAAGATCCAGCAGGCAGCTGCATGTTCCAAATATGGGAATTTCAGCACGATACGAGAAAATAGATATCAGAGGCAGATGTTTTAAGGATTTCTCCAATCTTTTAACATGAAAGCCTGGACCTAGGCATGGAAGAAAACAGGTGTCGGGAAGAGTTGAGCAAGGATTAATGAGGACCAAGCACATGGACCAACACTTAAACTCAAGGCCGCTAATTCCTCAGGTGCCCTGTGGTTGGTGCAGGTCCCAAAGTGCCAGAGGATGCAGAGCTCTCCCTGGGCTTCCCTCATTTGCCAAGAATCATGAACTGTGCCCAAGCTGCTAACTTGGTCTCTCATCAGGGCCCTCTGGTCTTGTCCTTCCAAATGCCCACAACTGTAGCAGGGAGAAAGTGGCCAGGGAACACCATGTTTTCTCTTCCATGAGAATGGTCTTCTCTGTGAAGATTCCTCAAAGTCTCAGAGTGCCCATATTGGAGCTCCCAGAACCTCCTACTTAGCTATGCACAATCCTCCGTCCTCCCTCAACTACTCTGCAGTAATCCTTCAGCACTGGGGCAAATACTTTTCTGGATCCTTCATCTCCAGAGTGCACGATAATTTCATGACACATTTCTGATATCTACAGTAAACAAAATAGCAAACATTTGGCTGGCACAGATCTAGCTGCTCAACAAACAAGGCGTTTCTCCCTTCAGCCATAACAACCAATTTCTTAATGGCCTCCAAACCCAAACTCACCCAAATGGGTTAGGATCTGGTCCTGGATTGGGATGCCCATTCACTGCCCATCTGGAAACCAGAGATACCTCTCCAAAAATCCAGTGGGTGAGGAACATGAGACTGCCAAAGGCAGCCCCTGCCAACAACCAATGTGGTCTACAGGCTATCCCCTTCGCTGCCTCCCTGGTCCTTCTTTCCTCAGGTTTATTGCAGTCGCCATCTAGAATGAAAAATGAAAAAGGGTCAGTTACATGGGAATTTACCCTCTATATTTAATAACAGACTTTTAGCAAGTAAAAGATGGCACTTGGCTTCAAGGAGCTTACTTTAGAAAGGGCGATGAGACATGCAACTACAATACAAAGCAGAATCTGCTGAGAGCTAGTCAGTGGGAGAGATTATTTCAGACAGGCTAGATCAGGAATGGTTTAGGGAGAACAAAACATTTTGGAATTTGACAAGTGAAAATGCAGAAAGCTATTTACTTCATGTGAAGTTAACAACAGGCGTAAAACTATATGTAGGAAAAGTGAATGGAATGTCTAGGGAACAAATGCAGTCCAACCTGAGTGGAACATTTCCGGTACACCAGGCTGCTTCCCATCTAACACTCTGTACCCAGACTAATAACAGTGCATTGACTGAGCAGTTACTGTGTGCCAAGCTCTGTTCTGGGCCCTTTGTATGGACTCTTAATCTTTACAACAACTTTACTATGTACGCTTTATTAGTAATCCCATTTTACAGATTAGAAAACTGAAGCCCAGAGAGAACAGGTGACCTGTCCAAGATCATACAGCTAGTAAAGAGAAACTGGGATCAGAGCTCAGGCTGTCTACCTCCAGCACCTGTGTCCTTAACTTTACTGTACTTCCAGGACTCTTTAACCAAGAGGTCTCAACTCACTGCATACCTCACTTACCATACAAAAATGGAACAACTGGAGAAAATGCTGGCAGGAGAATTTCTTTGTAGGAACAGAAAGCAAGTTGGGCAGATGTTTTATAGCACTGCGAAGCCCTCTGCAGGTTAAAAGGAATCCTTAGGGTCTACCTATGGGGCTGGCAGCCGGATTTCACAAGGAGAAATCCATTCTGCTAATAAAGGAGCCAGAGGAAGAAGCAGAGCTGAAAGCTGTGGGGATGGGGGAGAGGGTGGTGAAGACAGAGGGGAGGTCAAGGCCTACAGGCCAAGCTGACATTCTTTGGAGAAGAGTGATACCTAAGCTGAATTTGCTGAAATACTCTGTGTATTATGGTGGGTGACCCTGCCCCCAGGACCAACAAATCTTCAATAAAACTAAAAAAAAAAAAAAAGCCTGGTATGATCAGATATCCTGGAGAAGCTGGTGAGGAATCTGGAGTTTTGTAAATGGGAGCACAGGGGTAAAAAAAGAAGGGACCAAAAATTGGGTCACATAAATTTAAAACAGAGGCAAGAAAGAAGACAACAGAAGTCAAGAAATGTAAAGGACACCTTGAAGTTCAGATCCTTATCAGATGTACCTGTGAAATGTGCTGTCTGAGTTTCCACTTTAAATGTTTGTGTTTTACAAACTATAAAACATATATTAGGGCTCTAGACCAAGATCTGAATATTCTATTAATAGTAATGTCACGTGACCAATTTACTTGCATGATGTTGTAACTATACACAAACTTTATTTCTTTAATATAGTCTTTTCCTCCGATTCAAGCTGGTTTTGCCCAGATGATGCCATTGTGACTCACTTGCTTCCCATCCCCCATCCTCTGTATGCCTGCTCCTTTAATCATTAAGCCTCAAGACATAAGTTTAACTGAGCCTCTGGTCTGTAATCAAGAGGACAATAGATTTTAGTTAGACTTTAGATTAAGGACAACATCTTGACTTTAGCTGTGCTTCAGCCCCAGTCCCATCGAGGCAGAATAACCACCCCACTGGGCAGGACCAGACAGGATGGTGCCATGATTGATTCCAGAACTGGTCACAACGATCAGTTATCTCATTTCCTTCCAATCATCCAGTCAGTAGCACCAAGGACCCCAACTCCCTTCATTTCCATGACTACTGATTTTTCCCTATATAATCTACACTCCCAAGATACCCGGGGAGCCAGGCTTTGAGCAGTAGCTTGCCTGTGTCCCCGGGACATGCAACTCTCTAACAAACCTTACTTTCTTTGCTACAAAACCTGCACGTATCTCTTAGACACGTGCAGATAGACGGACCCTTTTTCTATCCTGATAACAATGTTCCCCTATTCTCACTACCCCCAACTCATGCCAAAATTGGGCCAAAGGAGGATTATACAAGCACTTTGTTCACGGTGAGCCAAAACTCTGTAAAGTTCCATGAACCTGTGGGACTTCTCCCTGTATTTACAAAAGAACAGTGACTCACTAGGAGTTACACAAAAAGCCAGAAGAGAATTAATTAGAATCTAGTAACACTTCTCCTTTCCTTTCAGAGGAGTCTAGAGTCTAAGCTGGGTATGTGAGTGTCTGGGAGAGAGTCAGCTCCAGAGAGGGATTGGTAGTTTGAAAGTTGGTGTAAATATACAAGATTTTCTTTCTTTTCAAATTTCAGATTTGGAGTTTAAATATCTTCAGACGCCTGGAAATTTTTTGAAAAACAAACCCAGGTAGTTCCCACAGCCCTAGCTCACCATTTTCCATAGTGTGATATACTGGGGTCAGTATGGGGGACAAGGAGTGAAGGACCTCATCTTGGAAAGTTATGTCCAGAGGGAAAGAAGAGAAAAACAGGGTTGAAAGCCAGCTGAGAGCGTGAGGCCTACTCTACTATCCCACTCCAAAATGACAGAAGCCAGAGATAACTTTATTTTCACCCTCTGTACTAGCAAGGAAAAGGTGTCTTCTGCTTAGATAATAGTACATTGACTGGGTGTTACTATGTCAGAGAGAGAAAAAGTTGAAATAGAGAAACAGTGTAGAAGGACTGTTTTTACCTTTCCAAGATATATTCCATTCAGACAAGAAAGGTAAACTATGCAAGAGAGAAAATATGCCTAAATAAATCGGACATATGCTTACCTGCAGAAATGCGATCAAGTGTGGCTATGACACTCAACGTCAGTATCACTCTATTGGACATCTGATAACTCCAGATTGGGTTTAGTGAAGTGTACCATATGCGGAGAACAACAAGAAGAATCTGTCCTAAAATGAATCCCCAGATTCTGAGGTACCTATAAGTGCATGAGTATTTTTAATGACTTTCAATATGGTTTCAGTGAACATGTCCATCACGAATTTCATAGTTTTATAGAATGAGTATATGAAATAGTCTGGTTGGTAATTTGTAGTAATATACATGACTTAGCCTTTATATAGCCCATTACCTAGGCAACTTGTTAATGCCTCTATTCTCAAAACATTGTTAAGACTGATGGCAAGTATTTATATCCTGATTTTGGGGGGGGTGGGGGCGGGGGGAAGACGACTTCTACGCAGCCAGATGGAAGGTAAATACTATAACCTGGAACTCTTGGTCCTGGCTCCCACTTTGGTAACTGATCACTACACTTATTTGTCTATAGGTACGTAAGATACAAATCATACCTTTGCAAACCACTTCCTGTCCACCATGTCACGGCTTGCACTATCAGCGAAGAAGACACACCAAGTGCAAGGACCATTACCCGAAGTTTGGCATTTGGAGCCTGGAAGGAGGCTATGCTGCCTACAAAGAAATTAAAGAGAGCTAAACATATCTGGCAATCATGCATTGGTACTCGATGATTTGAATTTGATAACTGTTGTGTCTGATGCCATCTTTATACTCAGGAAGATACAGTTAATACAGAATTCTGTGTATACATATCTTTTCTTAATTTTATTGAGATATCATCCATACCATAAAATTCACCATGTTAAAGTGAGCAGTTTTGTGGTTTTTAATATAGTCACAAAGTTGTATTACTATTACCAGTATCTAATTCCAGAATATTTTCATCAGCCCAAGAAGAAACCCATACCTGTTAGCAGTCACTCTTTTTCCTCCCCCCCACCCCCAGTCCCTGGCAATCATTTATCTATTTCTCATCTGTATGTATTTTTTCTATTCTGGGCATTTCATATAAACAGAATCATGCAATATGTAGCCTTCTGTGACTGCCTTCTTTCGCTTAGCATGTTTTTAAGGTTCATCCATGTTTTAAGGTTCAGCATGTATCAGTATGTCATTCTCTTTTGTAGCTGAATAATATTCCATTGCTTGGATATATTGCATTTTGTTTATCTGTTCATCAGTTGATGGGTATTTGGGTTGTTTCCACTTCTTGGCTATTATGAATAATGCTGCTATGAATATTTGTGTACAAGATCTTATGTGAACATATGTTTTCATTTTTCTTGAGTATATCCAAGGAGTGGCATTGTTGGGTCATACGATAACTCTGTTTAATATTCTGATGAACTGCCAAACTGTTTTCCAAAGCAGCTGCACCATCTTGGAGTCACACCAGCAACATACGAGGGTTCTACATCCTCGCCAACACTTGCTATTGTCTGCCTTTTTGATTATAGCCATACTAGTGGGTCAAAATCTTTAAGGTCAAAAACAACCCAAATCAATAGTAACGTGAACTAGTTTAATAGTTAGCTGCATAGTAATAAACCTAAAATGTCTGAGGTGCCAGAGGTAAGATAGCATGTAACACTCAGCTCTTCTCTGTAGTGATGTAAGAATACTTGAGGACTCTTTAAAAACAAAGTTGTTTATTTCCTTAAGAAGCATCTGAAGGGAGTTTACTTCAGCAAAACTCAATGACTACCTGGAAGAGTATCTGGCAGAAACTAGCCTCTTCATCTTCAACTCTGAGTCACTACTCCACTTTCTCAAATATAATTCCGCTTCTACCCAAGGTGCTGGGTTTCTTGGAGGAAGTTAAACGGGTAACAACAGGAAGCATCCCAAATACTGTACTCACTCCAAACTTACTTAATATGAATCCCTTATAGCCAACAGAAGTTCCTGGGCTTAAAAATAAAAAACTGTCCCAGTAACTGCTCAGATAGTGGCTTTGTAGGTAAGGCAGCATTGAGCAAAGGCAGCAGAAAAAAAAAATGCCAGTGAGATCACTCCTATAAAAGCCAACCAGGGAGTGTGATGAGAAAATGAGACTTGCAACACTCAGGCCATAGTAATTCACAGAAGGATACTATAAGCTAACAGCAGTTGAACTCAGTTACCACATACTCAATTCAGGGTAGAAAGCTTCATTTCTATTATTTTTGGAAAGAAAATTGCACAGTCATTTGATATGTCTTTCCATTCCTATGGCACCATCTTTGTAAAGAATGTATTTTTCAGGAGTCTTTACCACTGTTCTCTCTTGAGTCCAAGCTCTTTAAACACCAGAATTCTACACCCTGATGGGCAGCCCTAGCACTCAGCACACTGTGCTCTGCCTTCTTCAGGGACTGATGCACAAAAAAGCAGAAGACAATTTCCTAGTGATTACCGTCAGAGTTTCTGAAAAAAAGTCAGCTGACCATTTTTAGACAGAAGAAATACACAGCATGGTTCGTATACAAATGCCACTGGGAAAACTCAGAGAAATTAACTGTGTTCTAGCAGAAAGGCAAGACATCTAGAGTTTCAACCAGACTCTGATGTTTTCTTTTTTTAAACCTTTTCTCCATGAGCTCGCCTTCTTACTTTTTCCTGCTACTTTTTCACCAGACTCTCAATATTTACTAATATCAATTATCGCAATTCTTTGTGACAGTAAGTGTATATTTAAATTTTTTAATTGCTATTTTTTGGCAATGTAACATATTCAAATTCAGAATTCAAAAAGTACAAAAAGTATACAGAGCAAAGTTTCTCTTTCATACCTGTCTCTACATACCTTATTTTTCATCCTAGAAGTAACTAAAATACTATAAGTTGGTTTTTTTTTTAATTTTCTAGAGTTATTTCATGCACGTTCAATGAAATACTAAATATAGTTTCATCTAACCTTTTTTACACAAATGTTAGTATTCTGTATCCACCATTTAGTGCTTCCTTTTTTTCACTTACTATATTGTGAAGCACATTTCATTTCATTAAATAAATAATGTTCTTATCCTTTTTTTTTACAGCTTCCTAGTATTCTATAGTATTCCAAGTTTCATAACCATGATTTATTTCATTTATCCCATATAGATAACATTTAGGTTATTTCCAATCTTGCTGTTAAAATATTGCTGTGATAATTAAATAACCTTGTATTTTTGTCATTTTACACATATGTGAGTATATCTGTAAGATATATTCCTAGAAGTGGAATTGCTCCAATTTTGCAATTTTGCAATTTTGATAAATACTGCTAAATGATCCTCTGCAGAGGCTGTGTCAATTTACATTCCCACCAGCAATAGATAAGTGCCTGCTTTCCTCCCCTTACAATACAGTGTTATTAGACTGTTCTTTGCCAATCAAGTATATAAACTATATATAAATATATGTATGAGTATAATTTATAGTCTACATATTTTAGAATATTTTTAAGAACCAATTATATTTCCTTTCCAGTAAACTGATGGTAGCTTTTGCTCCCTTTTCTATTGTATGTTGTTGGTCCTTTTTTATTATTAATTTGTAAAAACTCCATATACTACGGAAATTAACCCTTTGACTAAAGAGTTGCAAATATGTTCCCTAGTTTGTTGTTGCCTTGCATACTATGGTTTTAGTCATGCATAGTTTTCATATTGTTATGCATTTTAACAATTTTGAATGGCTTCTGAGTTTTGTGTCATATTTGGAAAAAAGAATACAATATGTCCAAGAGTTGACCTGTTTAGCAAGGTATCATTCCCCTCCTCATTTCAGTAATTTTTAGGCTTTTCCAATCTGACAGAAAAGTTAAAAAGGTAAAATACACTGGTTTTTGATCTAGTCTGCCAATTTTACTAGAACCTTTCTAAGGTAGTAGTAAGAGAAAGAGAAATCTTTTCTTTTTTATTCAATCATTTAGCATTTAAAGAACAGTCTACATATTTTTTTTACTTGATTTTTAACCAAAACACTCTCAAAGAAATATTTTAAAATCTTACCAACAGTAATCATCCGTAGCAGGGTTAGCATCCACTTCTTGTTAACCAATTTCCAGAAAGGAGTAATTGTTAGGAATATTGGAGAAAGAAACGCTATGCCAAAACCTTCAAGCCCAGTGAGTTCTAGTGTTTGCAGAGGAAAGTAATAAATCATCGGGGCCAGGCCATGACAGAGAGACCAAGAAACGTATCCTAGGAAAACAGATTTTTCAGAGAAAGACAAAGTGTAACTTTTTCATGATTTCAAACAGAAACCCTACTCCTGCTCCAGCTAGGTGCACCCCCCGCCCCTCACAGCTCTGGCCTTAACTGGTTTCCAGGAAGAGAATTCCTCCCCTTCGACAGCCTTGTCTGTGTGAGTCCGTGGGCATCCCTCGTTTTTCATGCATAGTCTTCATATTTAACCTTGTTCATATCCCACAGGTCATCCCTTTATTAAAGCCACTTCATTTAGACCATTCACATTGAATTTGTTTTCCTATCAGGACCTTGACTGATAACATTTCCTTACCTCCACTGACCCAACTAGAATGAGAAACGTGAAAATGACAAGAGCAACAAGCAGCAGGACTTCCTCCTCCCACTCCAGACTACATCCAAAGACATGATGGTTAGGGAACAATCATTTTCTTGAAAGCAGACTATTTTAAATCCAACCCTCGGGAGACAGTTCTCCGTAGTGGAATATCCAGATCTGAAGTTACCTCTGCCAGCTACTGTGTTACCTTCTGCGATAGTGACAATTAATGCTAATGGGCACCTCCCCTGTGCTAGGCTCTGTGCTAAGGATTTACACGGATCATCTCTCCTATTTCTCACACGACCCGTGTCCTAGGAGGTTGCCATTATTTCTACTTCTCTCTTACAAATGCAAAAACAAATAATAGGAACGAAAGCCTCCTGAAACCCAGAAAGTTAATTGTCTAAGGTCACGAAAGTAGCAAAGGCAGAGTGACCTTAAACCCACGCAGTCCAGCTCCAGATACAGCTTCTAATCACAAAGTGTGCTAACTTTCTCCCAAGTTACTTCCCAACCTCCCTTTATCAGCAAAATAGCACTTTTACCACCTCACAGAGTTGTTAGGATGAAATGAGATCAAGTCCAAGGAATACTTAGCACCCGAGGTAGCTCTAAGTGTCTCATAAGTACACCGCCGTACTTATGAGATACAGACTAAGCCAGAAAAATAGGACCTCTGAGATAACCAGCTCCCAGGAAATCAAGTTCCCAGGAAGGCGCCCCTCCCAGGCCAGAGAAATGCTTGTTTCATAATGAACAACGAGATTCCAGCAATCTCCCAAACATCTGTCTGAGAATTCTGATTTTAATCATACAACTCTGACAAATACACCAATGATTGTTCTTGGGACTTTTTGCAAAGCTAAGTGAGCACACTGAACTCAAGTTCGATGCTTTTCGCCAAATGTGCAGGCACCACCAGGGCCCACTCGCGCCGGGCCAACACCAGCAGCAGCTACCGCCCTGTGTGCTCACCTACAGCCGCCCGGGACAACGGGTGCCCCTTTCCACCCAAAAGTTAAAGTTAGGTACTGAATTTTATGAAGTTAAACATAAAGGTCACAGGTAGAGGTCTCGGGGGGCGGTACCGGCCGTATGGATTCAAGGCCGACACGAGTGAAACTCGCGCGCCTTGGGAGCAACCCCGGGGTGGCGTGGGAATTCGGGAAGCGTCCTCTCCCGCAGGAACCTCGCCGAATCCTCGGCTTCGGAAACTCGACCTAGGTCTTTTCACCCCACCCACCCCCCATCCACCCCTACGGTGGCAAAAGTTCCCAGGAGGAAGATTTGCTCTGGGCACGAAGCGCGCTTTTCTGCCTCGCCGAGCTCAGCCTATCCGCCGAGCGCCGCGGCTCCGGGCAGGGCCGGCGGAGGGGCACCCAGGACCGCGTGGCGAGGGCATCCTCGGCTTACCCAGGAGGGTCTCCAAGAGGATTTCTCTCCACAGAGAGCGCATGGCCGCGGCGTGGAGCGGCGCTTTCTAGGAAAG
>NW_006442508.1:7410174-7427723 GCF_000325575.1 Pteropus alecto | reverse complement strand
CTTCCGCCGCCACCGCGGGCGCCCAGCGTCTATGCGCAGCCTTCGCTACGCTGCTTCAGCCCGCGCCCGCCGCCTGCGCCAAGGCGACTGCACCCTGCAAGGGTTACGCGTCCCGGCGCAGGCACCTGGGGACCTAGGGACCCCGTCATCGGGCAAAAACTAGGAAGTTGTCCGGCCTGCTCCCAGAACAACCCCGCGATGGAGCGCGGGCAGCGTACAGGAAGGCAGGAACAAGTGCAACTTTGGACCCGTGGTGCCCTGGTTTAAGCGAGGCCCGCAGTGGTACGTTGGGAGCGGAAGGCAGAGGGGAAGGCTGGAGACTCAAATGGGACATCCTGTAAGATGGGCCCTTGGCTTTGCGCGAAACAAGCCCCAACAGGACCTTGGCCTTCTTCAGGCTTGGGCGACGCTCCGGAGGCGAGCTAACTCCGATGAGAGCCACCTGACTGCGCTACGCCTTTTCAGCTTGGGTCATCAAATTGGGTGAACATTCTAGAAGGGCGGTCAAAAAATCCTAGAGGCTACAGGATTTTCTATGCCTTTTAGAGAAGGCCCAACACTTGCTCAGGGGAGAGAAAACACCGGATGCGAGTGGAAACTCTTCCCTTCTCAACTTTATGAGTAATGATCTTTGCAGGTACTCATCCCTAAGGAGAAAGTGAGAGCCGTTGTAATTCGCAGTGGTCTGAGTGAAGTAGCCAGTTATTTCTCGCTCAAATATCACCACAACCCAGAATGGCTTGAATTTTTTTTAGAACCTTCTCAAAGTAATTTATTTTAATTCGCTTTAATTGTGGGAAAAGTTTATCATTTATCACTTCTAAAAAGTTTGCTCTGAAATTAAACAACGTTGGGTTGCCTGAAAAATATAAGAATCACTTAACAGTAATTGCAGTTTTGAGCAAAAAGGTCAAAATCACTTAATTACTTACTAGTGTTTTTCTGTCACAGGATAGATGTATGGATCAATGGAATCAAATTGAGAGTCCAAAAATAAACCTTTTCATTTAGGTTCAGTTTTCAACAAGTTCCCCAAGACAATTACATGGAGGGAAAGGATAGTCTTTTCAGTAGTGTTTCAAGGACAACTGACTATCCACATGAAAAAGAATAAAGTAGGACCTCTGTTTCACACCATATACAAAAATTAACTCAAAATGGATCAAAGACCTAAAAGTGAGAGATAAAACTATAAAATCCTTAGAAGAAAACATAGGAGTAAATCTTTGTGATCTTCAGTTAGGCAGTGGATTCTTGGATACAACACCAAGAGCACAAATAACAAAAGAAATAATAGATAAATTGAAATTCATCAAAGTTAAAGCTTTTGCGCTTCAAAGAACACTATCAAAAAAGTGAAAAGACAAAACACAGAATGGGAGAAAATATTTTTAAATCATATATCCGGTAAGGACCTGGTACCCAGCATATATAAACACATACACACAACTACAACTCAATAATAAAGTACCCAACTTAAAAATGAACAAAGGATTTGATAGACCTTCTGAGAACATATACAAGTAGCCAATATGCTCAGAAAAAGATTCAATATCATTGCATAAGGAAAATGCAAATCAAAACCACAATGAGATAACACGTCACACTTGTTAAGATGGCTATATGTAAAAAAAATCACATCATTACAGGTGTTGGCAATAACAAGCGTTGGTGAGGTGTGGGAACATGGAAACCATCCTACATTGCTAGTGGGAATGTAAAATGGTATAGTTACTTTGGAAAACAGTGTGGTAGCTTCTCAGATGCTGAAACATAACAATTCTACTCCTAGGTTTACATACCCAAGAGAAATAAAAACATACACAATTTGTACATAAATGTTCATAGAAGCATTATTTGTAATAGCCAAAAAGCGGAAACAACCCAAATGTACAACTGCTGAATGGATAAACAATACATGGCATTTTCATGCAATATAACATTATTCAACAATAAAAAGAAATGAAGTACTGATAATATCCTACGACGTGGATGAATGTTAGAAACACTGTGCCAGATGAAAGAAGTCACAAAATGAATCACATACTGTATAATTTCATTTATATGAAATGTTCTGAATAGGCAAAGTTATAGTGGCTGAGAGTAGATTAGTGATTGCTTAGAGCTAGAGGGATAGGTGGTGAGAGAAAGAAAACCAGTGGGTATGTACCTTCTTTCAAAGAAAGATAAAAATCTTTTAAAATTAGATTGTAGCAATGGTTGCAGAACTCTGAATATACTAAAAAATTGGCATTGCACATGTTATATGGTGTGTCGATTATATATCAATAAGGCAGTTTAAAACTGCAATTTGTTCTAGTTATATTTTGTAAAAGTATTTTGACTGGGTTTCAGTCATTTAATATCAGGCTTTCTTCAAGGTGTTCACAGAACTTCAGTGACTAAAAACATCAGACACAGTATTTTCCTTCCTCTTTGCCTACATAGGTTTATTTTCTGTGCACTCCTATGAAAAACATCTATTCTAGTGCTGTGTGTGCCTAATAGTTGCTCTGTAAAGTTTGTCACTTTCAAAGCTAAGTGCTAAAAAAAAGCTTTACTTCTACTGAGGAAGCAGTGCATTTTTTCTTCCACTCAGAGCTCACTTTTTCATCTTAGAATTTTTTTTCTCCTCTTTAACAGTTAGATCACAGCTAACTTCAAGGAAATCTGGAAAAATGCAGTCTAGCTGTGAGCATAGAAAGGAAAAAACCAAGTTGTGGTGAGCAGCTGTCTGTCTTTACTATAAAAACCTACTTTATACATAGTGTTGTTTTGCGGTTTAAATAGATTAAGTACTAAGGCACTCAGCACATCACATGCCTATGTACGGTACTCACAGCGTTAGGTAAATGGTAATTTGCACTATTATTTGTATACCCCTCATAATGTTTGGGGGGTACAAGTTACATCAATAGCCTCCCCATTCTGAGATCATTTTAATTGCCTTTTCTAAGATTTCTCTGAATCAGAAGGAATTATTCTGATTTATTTCCAACTGCAGAGACAAGAATGGCACTCAGTATGCTAGAGGGAATTTCATCAGAGGTTTTTGTCCCCTTCCCTTTTTACAAAGTTGTGTTTGCAGTCATTTTTGTGATTTACCATTTTGTCCCTCTGTGGGAAATTTTATAATAATTCCTGATCTTTTCCTATGTAGCTTGTTAAGTTTGAGTTATTATTCCTGTAACTAATTAATTATGAAGTTACTTTTAATCTCATTGTCAAATATAAGTCAAAAGGAATATTCATATGAACTTTTAATTACCTTGCTCTCCATTGAATTTCACTGCTATTTAACCACTGTTACTGTATAATTTTTACTCATTACACACAGGGTATGAGTTACTGTATAACAGTTTGACCTGCTCTGTGAATGCATCCATTATGTGTAAATTCACTGCTGCTACCTTGATTTTCATATTTACAGTCTGCCTGGTTTTAATTTAATTTCAAAGGCCATGGTCTTTTCAATTTTGTTGGAATCTCTTCTTTGACCTCAAGTTGCCATTTGCATTCTTATTTTACATGGAAATGAATGAAGCCCATTATAGCACTGCCCACTTTTTTCTTCCTCTCCTATTTCTTGGAGGATGAACACATCAAGTTCAGTCAGAACACATTGAGACCATTTTCTTTATCTTATCAGAAAACAAGAATGTCTACTAGATAATACTTTTATGGCATAATAAAGATCTGGTCTAGCAAAAAACAACTTTTCTTTGAAGAGATGAAATAAAAAGAAATTCCTTCATGTCACTTCAATTGTCAGCTCTCAATTATGTTCATTAATTTTTTAAAAAGTATCTGTACCACTTTAGGGTAAGCCAAGTTCGTGTTTTCCAATGACAGATGTTTATTTCTCACTCACGTCACATGTCCTTGGTGGATCGGCTGCAGATGTACTCCATCCTCAAGAATCTGGGACTCAGGCTGAAGGATCCACCTCTCCTTACGGATCTCATGGAAGACCATATCACTTCCACTCGCATTCAGCAAATTCAGGGGTTAAGCTGACCTCAGTGGGGCAGAGTCTATACAAAGAAGCAGGAAGTGTCTTTGAACAAAAAATGCAATCTATTACAGCCTATTTTTTCCCATAAGAATGTATAGTTCTGTTTTTTTTTCATTTTAATTAGCAATTGATTGATAGTTATTTAATTGTCTTTGAATACCTGCTCTTTTTTTGCCTAGTACATGGAGAATGTTTTCTCATGTCTATAAACAGTCTTCTGCAAAGTGACTTTCAATGGCTGTATATTATTCCATAACATGGTTATATGTAATTTACTTAACCATTCCCCTTTTGATGAATATTTAGGTTGCTTTTTTATGGTAATATTCAAGTAAACAGGCTCCTTACCTAAAACACAGGAACACTTTTCTTTTTTCTTTCTTGCCATAGAATTCATTCGAAAAAGAAAGTTTACATGTCTCCAACAAAATGAATGAAGTAATGAACTTCTCTAAGAAGCTGATGGTCCTCACAAGCACACTGAGAAACGTCAGGGAAAGTGATGGAAGGAGAATGGGTGGTTAAGTCAGTCTCTTCTGGGTTCACATTTTGACTCCAGCCTTCCAAGGAAATTGAGCAAATGACTTAACCTTTCAGAACCTCCAGTCCTCATCTGTAAAGCCTCCTTTGCAGAGTCATTATGAAGATTTGTGTTACTGTAAAGAAAATGACTGGCCCAGAGTAGGCTCTGAGAAAAATAACTATGCTATAGTTACTTTGTAATGAACAGAGCAAGGAGCACCAAGATTAGAGTATAAGCTCTGGGGGGTGGACACTATGCCAGGTTGATCTTCATAGGCTTAGCACTCAGTATGGGCTATGGCATATACCAAACCCTCAATAGATATTCATGATGAATGAATAAATGAGTGAATGAACAAATATATTTTTTCATATTGGTAGATAACAAAGACAAAGCTACATAAATCATTTTAAACTAGGATTTTGTCTTGCAGACTAATTCTTCCTAATAATGTCCTCCTTCTTATTTTTCCTAATGTTCTTGCATTCAATCCAACCTCTCCAAGGAGCTTAGAGATTATGTAATCAAATCATTTTATTTTATTTCATTAATTTAATTTTTATTCTTGTCAAAGTAATGTTCTACATAGTTTTTAAAATAATTTATTTATTTTAATTAGTTTCAAATATACAGTACATTGGTTAGACATCTATATAGTTCATAAAACGATCCCCCCAATTGCTCTCTTCCTTCCCTGACCCTCCACCTAGCCACTGTATTAATGCTAACTGCATTCCCTATGCCGTGCCCCTCATCCCTGTGACCATCCATCAGCTACTAATTTGTACTTCTTTAACCCTTTACCCCATTCTCCCAGCCCTCTAACCACCCCTCCCCTCTGTCCATCACCAAATTGTCCACTATATTTGTGAGTCTGTTTCTGATAAGTTTGTTCTTTTTATTCCTTAGATTCCACATATAAGTGAAATCATATAGTGTTTATCTTTCTCTGACTTAAATCCCTTCTAGGTCCATCAAAGCAATATCTTTTTCCATCCCCTTCCTTTTAGTCTGTGTGTGTCTTTTAATCTGAAGTGAGTCTCTTATAGGCAACATGTAGGGGTCTCGTTTTCCTTTCCATTCATTCACTCTTTTAGTTGGAGCACTTAATTCTTTTCCATTTGAGGTACTTATTGATAGGAATGTAGTTGTTACCATTCTTTATTCCTGTTTTTGATACATGTTTTTTCTTCTTAAAGAAGTCTCTCCAACATTTCCTGTAATATGGGCTCAGTGGTAATAAATTCCTTTAGCTTATTTTTATCTGGGAAGCTCTTTATCTCTTTCTCAACTCTAAATGATAGCTTTGCTGGATAAATTATCCTTGGTTGTAGATCCTGGGTCTTCATCTTGTCAAATATTTTTTGCCAAACCCTTCTGTCCCGCATAGTTTCTTTTGAGAAATCAGCTGCCAGTCTTATGGGTTTTCCCTTATAAGTAACTATCTGTTTTTCTCTTGCTGCTTTGGAGGGTCTTTCTTTGTATGTAACCTTTGGCATTTAAATTATGATGTCTTGGTGTGGGCCTCTTTGGATCCCTGATTTTTGGAATTCTCTGAGCTTCCTGGGGTTTTATGTCCATCTCCTTCACCAGATCAGGGAAATTTTCCATCATTATTTCTTCAAACAGCTGTTCAACATCTTGATTTTCTTCAGTTACGCCAATCAGATGGATATTTGGACCCTTAATAGTGTCCCATATGCTCCTTAAATTATTTTTCTAGTCTTGGCATCTTATCTCTTGCCATTTTGATTGAGTGTCCTTGGCTTTCCTGTCCTCTAGATAGGGTATTTGATCCTCTTCTTTATTCACTTTGTTTATTCCTTTGTTTATTCCATTTAATATACTTCTCATCTCAGATAATGTGTTCTTCATTTCAGACTGGTTCCCTTTTATAATTTCCATTTCCATTTTTATGTTTTTTATCTCTTTGTTGAAATTCTCACTGAATTTAACCAAAAGTTCATTGAGCATCTTTATAACCAGTGTTTTGAACTCTGCATCCGTTAGATTACTTGACTCCATTATATCTGGATCTCTGTTCTGTTCTCTCATACGGTTTCTGCCTCTTTGTCTTCTCATTTTGGCTGCCTTTCCATGCCTGTTTCAAAGCTCCTACGTCTCCTAGTCTTATTAGTGTGGATTTGTGTAGTAGGTGTCCAGTGGCACAGTCCTGAGAGGGGTTCGGATATAGGCCAAATTTAGCCCAAGCATCTACCCCTCCAGGGGTACCTGTTAAGATTCAACAAGCAATCCACAGATGCTGTGCTTATAGTTGCCTCAAAAGGCCACACCAGAAACCAAGGCCAGCTGCTACCAGTGTGTTTATTCTATTAGGATTATGTCATTGCTGAGCCATACAGAACACTGTAATCAAATTTTATTTCTTATACAATCTTTATGTCTTCTCTAGCTTATAATTGATTTTTTTTTTCATTTACTTACCTGTGGCAATCACAAATTCATTCCCATACTATCCTCCAGAGCTGTAAAACCTCATGATAGCTAAACCCATGAGGTCTTCTACTCATTCCCTTTTTTCCCTGGAGTCATCTCCCCTGGTGCCCTCTACCCTTCTGCTCTAGTCTGGACGGGTTGCTCTCCAGGCTTGCTGCAAAGCTATTGTCCTAGATCTTCCCTTCAGCCCATTTGAGAAACTGCTTTCATCTCTCTTCTGTGTTGAACTCCCCATTTCCAAGATCCCATGTCTTCCTCTTAATTGATTAATTCCAGTGGCTTCCTGCGAAAGAGTGCCTGGGAAGTAAGTTTTTATTGTTGTTGTTGTTGTTGTTGTTGTTGTTTTACTTTATCTACAAATGCCATTATCCTACCTTGTCAGTACAATCCATTGAGATTGAGAAATATTAAAATAGGAAGCACCTTATTGCAATTATTCATCCCAAGGTTTGACCAAGCATGACAGAAATTCCAATGTAATAGTGGCTTGAATACATTGAGGTTTTGTCTCTCTCACATAAATGTTGGCCTAAGTAATCCTGGGCTGGTATAATGGCTCCACAGTCATCGGGAACCCAGGCAGATTCCACTTCATGATTCAAGATAACTGCTGCTTCAGCTCCAGGCTTTGCATCCTCACTTGAAGAAAGAATAAGAATAGAGAAGGGGAAGAAGGGAACACCTTTGGAGGACATTTTGTATCAGTTGCACACATTAACTCCACTTGCATCCCATTGACCAGAACGTGGTCATGTGTTTGCATTAACATTCTATTCTTATTTTATCTTTGTTTTTAACCTTATTTTCATGATACCTCCCATTGCTTTTATTATACCTATGTATCTGGATCATTACTATTATTATATTTTAAACACATGATGTGAAGTAAACATGTTTCTTAATTTTTATTACTTTTATATCTTTAATTTGCAACCCATATGTTGCTGTCACCACTATCACTTCTGTTTCATAGGGTATATTACGTTTGGAGCACAACATAACATATCCCTGAGAAGAAAACCCACCCCGCAAATCAATAGTGATTTTTGAATATCTGCCTTCTTGTCTTCCAGATTAACTCTGTCCATGTTGGTAGCTTTAGGCTTCAGAATTATTTTTGGCTTCCTTGGTGGTAGCCAAAGTGTAAGGCAGGGAATGCTACATGTTTCTCCCCATGCGAAGGAAAGTGGTTTGCATTGAGGAAAAAAAATGAGTACTGCGTGAAGAGAATGGCAGAGAGAAAGAAGAGTCTTGGCAGCATTCAAGTGCCCCGTTCTCTTCATTTCTAAGACCCTGCTATATGTGTGACCTTCCTGTGGTTTGTTCAGTGCTTCCATGGATCTTGTTATCGATAAATCCTCCTTTTGCCCAAGCCAATTTGATTGGGATTTTTATCACTAGAAAACACAATAATCTTGAGTAATTCGTATTCAAATAAAGTAGCTTGTTGTACTTGCAACAGAGCGTTCTCATTGTGCACCAGGCTAGTTTCCCAGGGGTAAAGGTTGGGAGTGATGGCTAAAGGGTGCAAGGCTTCTTTGCAGAGTGATGAAAACATTCCAAAATTGAGGGTGGCGATGGTCGCATAACTCTGTAAATATACCAAAAGTCATCGAACTATATACTTTAAATATACAATTTAAATTTAAATTAATTTAGTTAATTAATTTAAAATTAAATTTTTATCATATGTGAACTATATCTCAAAAAAGCTGTTTTTAAGAATTATTATAAGTTCTAGAATTACCATCTGTACCTATAAAATAGTTAGCACGGGACCTTCATTATATCTACCTGAAGCCGATTTGCACTCAGGATCCCATAAGAGCAGTGATCAAGATGATGGATAACAGCGCCACAGAAAACAAGGCAAGTTGTGTTCCCACAACAGCGGAGCAGGAAGTGTCTGTCCTCAGAGACCAACGAAAACCCTTGGGCCACAAGGGTTTCTGAAAGAGATGAAAGGGAATCAATCATGTTGGCCACTACAGAGTAAAGACCTACTTGAGTGAACATTTTCAATATAATAAAAATATAATTGAAAAGTCTTGAGAAACATTAAGTTCACTTTCCAGTATAAGCATTAGGTTTCTTTTCATTCACACTTGTAATTAAGAGCACCACCTTAGCATGGGTTAAAATAAAAAGGGGCTTACTTAGAAGAAAGGCCTGGAAAATCTAGAATTATTCAGCAGTTTCTCTGATTTATACATTTTTACTCATTCATTCTAACATTTCCTGGAAGCCTTCCATGTGGGAGGGGCTGTCATCATCCCTAAGAGCACGGAGGTGATCAGGACATAGTCCTAGCCAGGAAGAGTTTACTGCCCAGTGGTGGGATCTGAAGTGCTCAGGTAATGACAACCAGGTGTGAAAAGTGCTGCAGTGGAGGCATGGGGGGTGGGGTGTTAGGGGGGCCCCAGGGCCTCTCGGGAGGGAGTCAGCCCTCAGAGGCATGGCTGTTATGGCCTTTTTACTCACGGCTAATTGTGGTGCTCTTTACCTGACTAAGCCTCCACTTTCCCACCTGTAAAGTGAAGCCAATTATAGACCATAAGAAATTATCACATCCATGCATTAACTGGTCTAACTTAAAGAGATAGAGATCAAACTTATATCATGCTTTGAGTTAGCTCCCTTAGAAGACTGTGACCTGGTGTATAAATTTCTGGAAGTAGTTACCTAAATGTTAAATACCATTAGTATTATCAGATTTTTCACTCATTTATTCATCCAAAAATATTTATTGAACGTCTTTTATTTATACTTCTCAAACTGGAATACACAATATAGGTGAGTAGAAGTATATCAGAGAATATATAGACTCGGCAGTTCAGTATTGTACATCTTTTCAAAGTATTAAGTTTACTTAGTGTAAGCAATTCGTAATATTTTTATGTTAAAATAAATATGGGTATGCTACAGAGAAGGACGCAAACACATATGAAGTTTCAGGACAAAGCACTTGAGGCTTATTGTGGACTACTTTAATATGTCTTCCAGAATTCATGGGGAGGGGGAGGAGAGTTTGTTCATTCTCTTCCGCCATTAATTAAATATCAGTTGTTAAGTAAGTATCTTAGAAGATGCAAAATATGCATCCTTCCAAGAGTATATGATCTGAGCTGAAACAAGATACATGAACAAATGAATTGAATAGATATCCATATAGTGTCTTTTGAGATGTGTGAGAGATCGCTTCTGTGTCTGTGAAGTCATTTTATATTAGACTCCTGCCATGATAGAACTGTGAAAAGCCAATTCAGGGGACCCACTAGAGGAACCTGGAGGTAGCTCATTAAATAAACAGATTCTGAAATTCGGCAGGTAGCTCATTAAATAAACAGATTCTGAAATTCAGCAGGTAGCTCATTAAATAAACAGATTCTGAAATAGCAAAGGAAGGGTCCTTCTTACACAGATCAAAAGCTTACAACCACTGAAATGATCAAAGCAGATGGGCTTGGAGGATGTGAGAGGATTACAAAGGGCTGGAATTGGGGAAAGGCCATTCCAGATGAATGGAGTGATATCTAGAAAAGGGACAAAGTCAGGAAAAGTAAAGTTGTATTTGCGGTTCAGGGTTCTGTTAGTCTGAATTAGACATTTCACCAAGCATTTCGGGACAGCCTAACGAAGGGACCTTGCAACCAAGGACAAAGAATTTGAAATGTACCTGCCATTTAGCACATGCTCAAATGAAGTCTGCTGACTTACACGAAAAGGACAAGGCAGATGCGATAATGTGCTCCACTACTCTATGGCAGGTAAAAACAAGTTCAGCATCAGAGTCTGCTTGAAATGCTTCCAGTTTGCTTCTTCCTTTTCTTCCTTCTCCTCCCTGTCTATTCTTTCCCATTCTGAGAGAGAGAGAGACAGACAGAGACAGAGACACAGAGACACAGAGACACAGAGACACAGAGACAGAGACAGAGAAACAGAGAGAGAGAGAGAAAGGGTGGGAGGAGAATTTTGCAATACCATCCATGCCATTAGGTTCATTATTTGCAATTAAGCCCAGGAGTAGTCCTCTGTGATGATTCATTCAGAGGTGGAATAATTTGTGCTCGTGGATAAAGGGGGAAAGGGTTGGGATTGCCCAGATTTCGGTGTGTGTTACCCTGGCAAGTTTGTCATTTTTACGTCTTTATAGTTGCTAGATTGTTCACTCACTCTGGGAAGGAACTGAATATCTTGATTAATGTAGTTCCCTGTGTCTTGGCACATAGTGTAGAGGCTTGAGGGAGTCGATAAATAGTACCCTTCTCACCCACCTTATCTCTGAACCATCTGAGAGATACAAAGGAAGCAAACAGATGGAGACAAAATAATTAGTAGCTTCATTCCTGGTAAAAGTAGAATGAGAACATGTGGTTTATATGTAGCAATAATGGGCTGCCTAGTAACTGAGCCCAAGAATTAAGCAGGCTGACCCATGCAGCCACAGAAGCCCTAGAATACCCCAGGTCACACCCCACTGGGAAGAGCCTTTATTGGGTGGCCAGGTGCAGACAGAGCACGTGTTTTCTGCAGACCGACCCCAGAGAGAAAGGGAGAGGAAGGTCCAAGTGCTGTATGTCAGCAACTTCTTCCCAAACCAGCAGCATGTCCTGGGGAGAGATTTTAGCAAAGTGGCTTTAGAGGACAGATGTGTTACCCTATCAAGTGTCCCTAAGGGCCAAGGACCAAGAAGTCCACACATATGTGGCATTACTAACCGTGTGTACTGGGTTGTCTATGTAGTGGGGAACTTACTAAGGCCAACTTGAAACAAAAGGTCTGCTGAGCAAAGGTGCTCGGTTATTCCAGCTGGTCCTCTGTCTGGCAGTGGAAGCTGCGGCAAACCTTGTCTTAGGGAAGAATCATTTCATCAGCCCCTCTTAGTTATGAAATGTATTGTACAGGATGCGTTAGAGGAGGACAAAAAGTGTATCAGACGGAATCTTGGCACTGTTTTCCCTGGGATCTCTAGAATGCAAAGCGGGTCGCTGGGAAGGGATGGAATAAATTTGCATAAGGAGCCCAGAGCCTTCTGGGAGGGTATGAACTGGGGATCCAACATCTGCTTTCAGAAATCTAAAGACTTGCAAATTGGCTGGCCATGGTGGAAATAACATCAATTTTTTCCAAGAAGCAATAAAATATGGGAATACAAAGTAGATCATAGCAAAAAGGTTTTTATCTTTTAGATAAGTTATTTTTAAAACAGTATTTTTTCCCTAGAAGGTGGAGATTTGCAACAATAATAACGAAAGCCTAATGACATAACAATGTTTTTCCTAGTAATATATACATATATACATACAATATTAATTTGACAATATTAAATCAGTGATAATCATCATGGAAATGGGCTGCAAGTAAATAAATGGTATACTGTAACAGAAGGATGTAGGGTTCTGGGCCAGTTAAAACTACATATGAGACTGTGACTAGAGCAAATGTTTAGCTTATTTATTAAACTAAAATTTTCAAGCTTAGTAGCACACAAATAAAAAATGATCACACTAATTACAAATAATTATTGCAAGTTCATTTTTTTAAAAGGTCTGATATGCTCTCTTCTTGGCAACAGCCTAGTGTGTGCTCTATATGTACATCAAGTTCAAAGAGTTTTAGAGTTAAAAAGGATCTTAGAAATCATCTAGTTACTTAGTTAAGCAGATACCCCAGTTCTCTCAATTTACAGAGGAGAGTAAGTGATTACCAAGGTCAAGTTATTGCAGGGACAAAACTGGATCAGTCCTTTGTTTTTTAGTTCATGCCTTTAAAATGTACATTTAAAAATATTTCCTATTTCTGAATCCTGTCTATTTTAGACTGACTTTCCATTCACTCGATCTAAATTAAAGCAGTTTTCTGCAGGGACAGAAACAGCAGAATGGAATCAATAATTAATACAAAGTTGTCCCCAAACCCTGGCACTTCCTGGGAACAGAATAAATTACAGTGAGATCTATAAATTTTTTTCTGTGTAGTTAATGATCCCTGCGAGGGGCCCCAGCACTGTGCTCATATGGTGTTTTCATAAAATTTTCAAAAGTAAGATATTTTAATCACAGTTGGTTCAGACAGCTGTCCCTATCCAGTCCAACTTCCCATCTGTCACGTTTCCCTAGTGTCAAAAGCATTAGAGTGGCTGCAGGCAGTTTGGGGGTCCTGCTAGGCAGAAATTGAGTAGAGAATGTATTTTGTTAGCTGCAATTTTGAAAGTAGTTTTTGAAAGTTCAGTAAAACAAGTGAGAAGCAACAGACATTATTTGACTTTTAATCATTTATGTATTAAAGAACTGAAAGAAAAACTTTTTCTAGCATCATTGAGATAAAATTGACAAAGTTGTATAAATTTAAGGTATACAATGTGATGATGTGATATATGCATCTATTGTGAAATGATTGCCACAATAAAAACACACCTATCACCTCACATAGTTACCATTTCAAAGAAAATTCAGATTAAAATATTAATTGAATATGAAAAGTGCTTACTATGAAGAACAAAATCAATAAAAATTAGTCTGACATTGAAAAGCAAATTGTGACCAAAATATTTCAGATCTCATAGCAAAAGCAGTAATTCATCAAGGAGAAGAGATAAATTTCAAACAGAATAATAAATAGGTTTTGAATTGTTTAGTAATTTTATTAATGAAGAGGAGAAAAAACATATTTAATTGGAAAAATATTTAAATTTCTTGCTAATTAGACGTGAAACACTGCCATCTAAAAAAATAACAGAAATTATAATATACCCATCACGGGGGTCATAGAGGCAAACCAGTAAATAAGTGCCATCAATTCAAGAAGTATTCAGTATTAGATACTGTACAAGGAAACTGGAAAATATCTTGAAATCTTACAGCTCATACATGAGTGATAAAGATTTCCTCATGTTTGATCCCAAACCTCAATGTATTTGTACATAACTACTAATAAAATATGAATTTGAGGGAAATTCTTCTCAACTATCAACAGTAAACAAATTTTGATGAATCATGGTTAAGGAAAATCTAAATTGTCTTTCTATTCTTGCCATATAAAATATTACAAAATCATTTTTTTATGAAGAGAAATAATTTTTTAAATGTAGGGGAAAAGAGGTTAGAGAGTGTGTGAGATAGTTAATTAATAAAAAATATTTTATTTTTCTGGATCGTGTGGTGTATGTGGTACTTATCAGCTTCTTAAAATTTATATTTTGCTGTCACTTCTTTTATTTTAAAATACTCTTTCATACCTGATTTCTGTAATTGTAATTTTGTATTCGTTCATCTTAAAGAGGTCCCCAAAATTGAATACACTACAGGACCCACAAAACCAGGACCTGGCCCTGGATGTAAGTTAAAATGACAATGTATTTTCTTAACAGGTAAAATTGGGGATCTTTTTTGCAGCTTTTGGGGGACACTCATTCAGATGCTGATCAGTATGGTCACGTGGTTGTGGGTTGTACTGGGCCTTGACCAGCAGGTGGCAGTGAGGTAGAGCAATTCTGAATGATAGCACCAGTTGCCATCAAAAATAGCTGTGAGATAAAAGGTTATTTTTGCATACTGCCTGGTACCAGATGTTTTACTTTGGTGTTTTGGAGTATTTTAGAGGAAGAATGTTTTCAGAAAGATATGAAGCATAAAGATAGCTTTCCTAACCAGTTAAAATATACTAAAAGAATCTTATATTTAATAGCACATAGACCCCCCCACACCCGCCCATATTATAATTATTTGGTTATATCATTCTGAACACCATACTTCAGAGTTTTACTACACCAAAACCCAAAATGTTTCTCCTAAAATGTGCCTTCTTCTTTATTACCCTGTGGGAGAAGCCATTGTTTTTCCACTTAAGAAAACCTCTTCTAATTTTGAAGAGCAAATATAAATTTGCAGGGTCTGTTACATGCAAAACTAAAAGAATTTCATATTGACAAAGAACAGCCAAAGCAATCATAGCAGCACCATGGGCCAGAGGCAGGTGGAAAGATCACAGTGGGTCCCCATGCCCAGACCCCTTGCTCAGTTTCATATCCTTCTGCATCAGCTCTGCACAATAGCGTTTATGAACTTGTTTATCAGTTTACTGTCATAGCCACTTCCTCCATCCCCACTCTATCACATTTATCTTCCTCAAATAAAGACTGATTACATCACTGTCCTACTTTAAGATGGTGGCCTCCAATAAGGACAGTGTATGTACCTTAGAAGGTCATTTAAGGATTGATGCAGTCCAGTCCCAACTTGTGTTTCTCAGTTCACTTCTGGCTACAATGCCCACTCTGCTACCTCATGCATACGCTCTATATTTTAATCACACAGCTGGACAGGGCAAAGAATATACACTTACTAGGCAGAAAGGCTGGGGTCAATATCTAACTCTATCACTTCTAGCTATGTGACTTTAGAACTATTATTTAATCTCTCTTTATCTACAAAATGACTGCAATGATCTTTTCCTATCAAAAATGGCTATTTACTGAACAAATATTTATAGAATGTCTACTATGTCCCAAATGTTGTGCTTAGAACTCAATAAACATTAGTTCTTTTTCTCTATACCTGCGTCTTCCTCACCTTTGTTAATGCAGTTGTTTCTGCCTGAGCAGACCACTCTTCCTTCCCCCCTTATCCTTCAAGGCCAAGTTCAGTAGTTATTTGTGACATTAGTGAATGCCCTTCCTCAGTACTTGGAAGGGCAGTGTATTTTGCTGTGTATTTTGTTAGCTTTCTAATGCATTCTTTCCTCCTATAGGAACTGGGAACTGGGAACACTTTGAAAGTAGGAATGGTTTCTTATGTGTCTAAGTATCTTTGCATCTTCTGCATCTAAATATGTACATTTGAGAGGAAAAAATACAGTGTTATCTATTGTTACCAAGACTTCATCACTCTTAGCATGATTCTCTGGAAATTAATCATAATACTCTGTATTGAAGAGTCCCAAACATTTTCAAACTGTCTTTCATACTGTGCTGAATAACTTCCTGACTTGATGCAATAAAACCCTGTTAATTTGACATATGAAGCACTAGAGAAAATGAGCTTTGAATGTGCTAAAAAAAGGAGATTGTTCGTTCTTGTTTTTTTGTTTTTTTGTTTTTTTGTTTTTTTAATTTAGCCTAAAAGAAATGAGGACTGTAGCAGAAAAGGAAAAAGAGGTAAAGGACACAGATATTTCAGATGTACTAAGACCTGGAGAACCCTGAGCTGGCAGATGGGTATTTTCCTATTAGAAGCTAACTAGAAGTTGATTTTGGTTTTGTTTTGTTTTTAGTGAGGATGATATATTTTGCTTTTTGTTTTTTGTTTTTTAATGCTTTCCACATATATGCCACAACATGGATGAACCTTGAAAACATTATACTAAGTGAAAGAAGCAAGTCACAAAAAGCCACATATTAGGTAATTCTATTTATACAAAATATCCAGAATAGGCAAATCCATAGAGACAGAAAGAGGTTAGAGGGGAGGAAGAAATGGGAGTGACTACTAAAGGGTCTGGGTTTCTTTTGGGGGTGACATTGTTGCAGGAAAAAATCAGACCATCGAGAAACCAAGCACCACTCGGAGAGTTGGAGAACTCAGGTTTATTACACCGGCGGTCCCAGAAGAGTTAGCGCTCTGAAGATCTGGGCCCGGAGCTCAGGGGCAACCTTGCTTTTATAGGGCTTATCCAAGCAGTTACAGTTGGCATAAGCCAATTGGTTATTTTGTCCTCAGGCGGTTACAGACAGGGGAGTTGCTATGGGTTACAGACAGTCACAGAGCAGGAGATTTTCAGACAGGAACTCAGGCAATACATCTGTTATCTAGACAGACAAGCAAAAGGGAGGATGAGTCTTTAGTTAATTTCAAGGTCACCCTGCCCTTTGGCCTGTGCAGTAAGCATATCTACAGAGGCAGAACAAAGAGCTGATTATAAGGTTAGCCATTTGAGTGGAAAATTCCTTTTCAGTATAAATGTTCTGAAATGAGAGTTGGTGGTTGAGCTATTTTGTGAACATACTAAAAAAAAAAACACTGAATTGTACATTTTAAGAAGGTAAATTTAATGTATATAAATTATATCTCAATAAAGTTGTGCTTTTAAAAAACTATCCTTAACAACAAAACTTTAACATCCAGATAAGGAACTCTCTCAACCCAGCAAGTTCCCTGCCACCCTCCCTTTCGTCAAATCCCCAAACAGTAGAAATTATTTGGCCAATCGTAACGCTAATATTGCTAGCTGAAATTAGGAACACTTTTTTTGTTTTTATTTGAGAAACCATCCTTAAAGTCTATAAAGAGTCATTCATGTGTCCAATTGTTTTTAATTGAGCTGTTAGGTGGTCTTTAAGGAAAACAAAAATTTGTGTAAGTATAACTTTTTTTTTTTTAATGCCTTTGGTATGGTGCCTGAAAAAAGCACTCCCTAAGTGATAACTACCAGTATCATTCCACCTTTTGTGTTATCAAAAAAATACCCTTTTGACTGATCTGGCAAGACATGCTCCTCAGCCTTGCTTGATTTCTCCAGGCTTTTCCTGATTTTTCTGTCTTCAGGGGCATCTTTGAC
>NW_006442508.1:7408240-7410109 GCF_000325575.1 Pteropus alecto | reverse complement strand
GAGAGAACTACTATTCATTGAGCTTCTGCTGTGTGCCACATATTTTACATTTTATTTAATGCTGACAACAGTCCTAGGACTGTTGGCCTTGGTTTTCGGTTGTTCTTCTGCCCCAGTCTCTAGTAGGGTGCAGTGCAGATAGGGCTGCCCTCCCACCTCTGGCCATGACTTGTCACCTGCCTCTGTCTCCCAGTCACTATGCAGAGACCAAGACGGGGGTCAGACCTTTGGACTCTCCTTGGGGCATTCTTCCTTGCTCTCTTTCGCTACCTTTGCATGGGACCAAACATCATTATCACTATTATCTGAATGAGAATCAGAGAGACCCAGGTCCCAGTCATGACTGCGGCATCTACTAGCATCCATAAAATAGATGGAATACTTACCCTGCAGGGGTGCTGTGGGAATGCAAAATCATCTATGGGCCAGAGTGGGTGAGCTCACTCCTAGTGGCTATTATCATTAATGTCATCCTCATTTCATTGACACCTTGTATTGAGCACTTTATATATTTACTCCTTTTGTTCTTTTTTCTTTTTTAAACTGTTCTATATATTTTTTATTTTTCAATTACAGTTGATGTACAATATTATATTAGTTTCAGGTGTACAAAACAGTGATTAGACATTTATATAACTTACAAAGTTATCACCCAGATAAATCTAGCACCCATTTGACACCACACATAGTTATTACAATATTATTGACTATATTCCTTATGCTGTACTTTACATCTGCATGACTATTTTGTAACTACCAATCTGTATTTCTTAATCCTTCCCCACTTCCATCAACTCCCCCAATCTCCTCCCATCTGGCAACCCTCAAAACGTTCTCTGTATCTGTAAGTTTCTTTCTGTATTGTTTATTTTGTTCCTTAATTCCACATGTAAATGAAATCATACAGCATTTGCTTTCTCATTCCGACTTACTCCACTCCGCACAATACCCTCTAGGTCCATCCATGTTGTTCCAGATAGCAAGATTTCATTCTTTTTTATGGCTGAGTAATAGCCCATTTATCTATTAATGGACACCCAGGTGGCCTTCACATCCTGGCTATTGTAAATAATGCTACAATGAACATATGGATGCATAAGTCCCTTCGAAGTTGCATTTTGAGTTTCTTCAGATAAATACCCAGAAGCGGGATTACTAGGTTTTATTTTGTCTCTTGTTATAGCCTTTGTTTTAAAGTCTATTTTGTCTGGTATTGTTACCAAAGAGTGAGGATCCTCTCCTGGCATGTTGTCCAGGTTCTTGATATCTTGAACAAAGAATTGAGCAAGACAGTGAAATACAGCAGAAAATAAAAGTTTTATTAGAAGGGAAAGTACACTTCCTGATGTGGAAGCGGGCCTGGGCAAGAGAAGCGTGGCTCAAAAGGCCTGGCAACAAAGCCTTTGGGGTTTTTATCCCTATTTGCTGTGGGTGGTTACTTTTCTTAGAGGGGTGGGCTTCCTTGATTGTCAACTAAGATTGACAGGACTCAGTGATTCATCATTTACTTTCTGCGCATGTTCGTTCCCAGAATTCAGTCTGTTATAATAATATTAATGAACTTCCGGGCATATGCATCATATTTTAACGAGGGTGTAATGAAGCTCAGGTGAATTGAAGGTCGTTGGGGTCTTTATTGCACAGGTACAAGTAACTGGCTTAAACTGGTACCTAATTCTATGTTCACTTGTTTCTTTCTATAAGTTACTTTTAGCCTAAAAATGCCTTCTGTTTTACTTAATTGTGGGCGGATTAGGGTGGTCCCCTTCTAGGATAGGATAACCTCAGTGTTTTTGCAGGCAGACCTGAAACCCCCTAACTAACTTTTGTGCCTAACTCTTTCCTAAGAGACATGAGCCCCCTTATTAT
>NW_006442508.1:7407402-7408107 GCF_000325575.1 Pteropus alecto | reverse complement strand
CTGAAGTGCCACCTCAGTCCCTACACAAGGAATGAAGATACAAATTTGTTACTTAAGTCATATATCTATTAGTGATATCTTTCTATTATTGATTTGCCTATTAAGCGAGTAAAAGGAAACAGGCTTGATTAATATATTTCTTAAAGAATATAAAAGACCTTTGGCTTAAAGACCCCTCCCCTTGCAGACTCTAAGGACCCTGTCTGGCCTAACACCATTTCTGCTGACAATGGGCCGATGACCATTATCAATAGCCAGAGGATCTGAGTCACCAGTTTCAGGGCAATTATCAGGATTTGAGGGAGAGGGCCATTTTCCTAGAGAAAGGAGGGAAGAATTAACTAGGTTTACTAAAAAGATTTACTAAAAGTACTCTGCAAGAGATGTCTTATATCATTTCCTGCATAATAGTGAGAATTTTACAAGTAATGTCCCATATTAGTATTAAGTATTGCTATCCCAGATTTTTTTTTCATTTCCACTTTGATGAAAAATCTTTTTCTATCTTTTACTTTCAGTCTGTGTCTTTTCATCTAAAGTGAGTCTTGTAGACAGCGTATGTAAGGGTCTTGTTTTCTTATTCATTTGGCCACCCTATCTTTTGATTGGCACATATAACCCATTTTCATTCGAATTGTTGGTATGTATTTATTGCCATTTTATTATTCATATTTTTATTTATTTACTTTAATTAAATTAATTAAT
>NW_006442508.1:7402194-7406859 GCF_000325575.1 Pteropus alecto | reverse complement strand
AAAAATTAACAGTAAAAAAAAAAAAAAAAAGAGAGAGAGAGAGAGAGAGATAATAATCACTTCCTACTATGTCTGTCCTCTTGCTATAATCCCTTCGCATGCCAATTCAGATGAAATAAAAAGATCAACATATATTATCTCCATTGCTGCACTCATTCCTCAGTGAGTTGTTTTTATTTTTTTATTTATTGTCATGTTAAACTTTTTAAATCTGTCTTCGTCTTTGCATCTTCTTCTACTGAAGCAGTCTTCACAGTTATCTACCTATTCTTCAGTTCTCAGTTTACATAGCTATTCCTCACAGGGGGCTCTCCCAGGCCTCTCAATATATAGGAGGATCCTTGTTAAACAAGTTCAGAGTATTCTCTATTCTCCCTCACATTGTTCATGACAATTTTTACTTTTGTATCTAATGGTGTGTTTATTTATTGAATATGTGACACTTCATTAGTCTGTGAGATCCACAAGAGCAGAAACATTTCTGCTTGTTACAACATTGTGATTGAGTTCAGTGCTCCACACATAATAGGCACTTTATAAATATTAATTCAAGAAAAGACAAATGAAAGATAAAAAGAATCATAACCATACAACTAAAGTAGAAAATACATTGATGTAATTTACATTAATAAGAGAAAAATATTGACAAAATGCTGCCATTTTCTCCTTTATAAGTGAGAGAGAATCTAAGTCTTCAAAGGGAGGCAGAGCAAGGTATTATTTAGTCTACAAGCAGAAACACTTGTAGATGTCAACTTTGTGTTGGTTAAAAAACAATATTCTGATCATGATACTCTTGCAATAAAAATTATCTTAGCATAGGGCAGTTAAAAGAATATCAGAATTTTGGCCTAAAAAATTTACTTTTTTATTCCCAGTTCTTTTACTTATTAGCTATGTTATAGTTACCACTCATTTATTCTATCAAAGATGCCTTGCCAATAAAATGGAAAAATAATTTAGGTCTTCAAGTGCTCTATAAACACGTGCTACAAATCACTGTTTGTAATTAACCTGCAAATTTTGAAAAAGCAACCCTTAACCTAATTGATGGGGGTTTAAGTTGTTACATTGTTTCATGTTCTTAATATTAGAACTGTTACTTTAATCATTCATTTTACCAGCATGTATTAAACATGTAATATTTGCCAGATACTATGCTTGGTGGGAGATATGAAGAGGCATAATATATGTTACTTAATACTAGCTACTTAATTGCTCTTAAAGATGTCGTAATTACTTATTTAAAAAGAAACAAAATTAAAATGCAAAGAATTATGTCAAATCTTTGCTATACTCAGTTACTAAATGTATTCTGTGAATAAAGTTGGATGTTGAGTGCAGATGCAAATGAAGTGCTACATGTCAATTAGACACAATTATGTATATGCATATATGTGTATATATGTATATATACATATATATACACATATATATACACAGTCATCCCTTTTCTTCTGTGTGTGCCTTATCTCCATTCCCCTTTGCGAATTTGGATCTTTGAATTCTCCTCCTTTCAGTCATTGTAGGCATCCTGTGGGGCCCAGAGTTGCAGTCTTCCTTGGTCACCTGAGCTGGGTGCCAAAGGTGTGTCCCTTGTTTGGGTTCTGTATGCTCTCCTGTTGTAGTTGTGCCTTGGTTGCTGTTTGCACATCAGTAGGAGGAACTGACTATTAGGTTAATTGGTTGTGAGGATTAGTCGGTGAGGGCCTGATGCTACAGAGCAGGATTCACTTAGCAGAGCTCTGGTGCCTGCCCAGTCTGCTTTTTTGTATGTGTCCTTCTCAAATGCAGCCCTGGGTGGTGCTCTGGCTCTAGCTGAAGCCAGTCACCAGGTGTGCCCTCCCAAGGGCCTCCTGGGAGGGGCCCAGCCACAGGCCAGGTTCAGCCACAGTCTGTGTACTTCCCGGGGACACCTGACAAGAGTCATCAGGCCATCCATAGATGGCCGCCACACAGTGGGCTTGGAAGTGCCTCAAGAGGCCAAGCTGTGAACCAAGGCCACTTGCTGCTAGTGCTGGGCTTGGGGCCACTCAGCAAGAAGTATGGGGCACACCGAGGACAGATGCTGCTTTTCAGGGTTTTGTGAGCCTTTGAGAGATTTTAGGAAAGTTCGCAGCATGGGTGCATTCATGGGTAAGTAGAGAAAAGACTAGAAAGAAATACTCGAAATATTTACAGATATAGAATTCAAGGCTTAGCAAACTTTTAGATATGAGCCTGTGCTACTTTATTTTAATTTTTAAAATTTGTATTTCAAACAAAAAATACTTAAATACCATAAATAATTTAAAAGATACAAAAGGATATGTAATGAAAAGTAACATGGGTGTCATGCCTGTCCCTTAGTCCCTGACTTCCCCACCCCAGAGACAGTCCCAGTTATGGTTATTCACGTGTGCTTGGGGAGGCAGTTTATGTCTGGGCTAGGATGATTCCCTGGCTGAACAGTTATTCCCAGAAAGAAGAGACTAAAGGATATTCCTTCTACCTACCTTTCTTCTCCACAACTTCATTCTAAAAGAAGCTTAACATTTGCCCTCCCATAGCAAAAGCCTAGACTGATATTTTGGGATTCCTCTGGCCCCATGAATTTTCTCCACTTTGCTCCCCAGTGCTTAAAGTCCTTTTAACTGGAATAGAAATTTTCATGCACAATAAAGGTAAAAGGTTAAAAATGTAAATATTGAGTTGGCTCAATACTGCAAACCTGTTATTCCACCGGTCAAAGACTGGTCATGATCTAGCTGACTGCACAGACAGTGGATCAAATGGCTATTGACCAGTTATCTTTCTCTAACCTCTTGTTCCTCTGTGCGTGTTTTCCAAACTTTAGTCACTCACATGCCACCTTCAGGATTTTGCTTGTCTATCTATTCTATTACTTAATTTTTTAAATTAACTCATTTTTTTCTTAAATACATGCATTTTGAGAGAATTTTTAATATTATACAGTAGTTTCTGAATTCACAGTCGAATATAACTACCAACATTTTTAAATGTGTCCATGCACCTAGGGGTTATAGATGAAATATCTAACAATCCAGAATGGCAGAAAGACCACATGAGCAGTAGACTTTGTCAGTCCTTACTAGTTGAGTGTCAGCTCTGCACAGCCCACCTACAATCATCCTATGTACCACCAGCAGTGCACTTACCATATTTTGGAAATTCTGCTGCATCCATGCTACATTCATTTGCTAATTTAATAAATCTGATGTTACTTTCTCGATCAAAAATTGTCACTGCCCACTGTCCCACATCCCTTACAGCAGAAAATCTTGCCTTACAAAATGAGTATGCTCCCAAAAGCAGTCTTGCCTGACCAGCTTCCCCTCCCTATCCAATGTCTTGCCCAATCCCTTGCATCATATAATAATGTTCTTGAACTCAGCTCAATATGCAAACTGTCCCCTAGCAATATCCCTACCTATTCCACAGTATCTCGAATTTTTAAGAAATGCAAATTAGCTCTAGGACATAAATTTATTGAGTTGTCACTTGTCCAAAGAAACCTATACCGAGAGGGTTTTCAAAACTTTGCGCCTGCTTTGCAAGCCACCTCGTTGTGCTGTTCCATGGGCTCACATTTCAGGGCCTGGGTGGAATGTTATAAAAGACAAGGAAAAGAAAGCATGGGGAATTGAAAGATCCATAAATCTTATCTGTGCCAACAAGTTGCAACTAGTACTTCGTGTAAAAGATGCCAAGAGGGAGAGTCCCTTGTGAGTCAACCATGGTACCCAGAAAACAAGGGAAAAACATTTCCAGATGCTTGGCCACCAGGAACAGCACCGTCATTCTCTCTTAATTTCTAATATAGCTGGAAAAGCCATTAAGCGCTCTGCATCTTTATTTCTTGGGGTTTCAGTCATGTTAGATTTTTACTCTTTGTATTTTCCCTTTCCCAGTTAAGAACTATAAAACTCAATTCTAATTAGGCCTCAATAAAGTGGCATGACATTTATTCAAAACTTCTTAAATGTCTACCTGCCTCATAGTGGGGAAAAAAAATCCATAAGTTCACATCGGTGGGGGAGGGAAGCGGGAGGGGCGGCGGGGGGTGGAGAACAACATAAGCAAAACCACCATCCCTCCTTAAAGTGTCAAACTCTTTGAAGTTCAAATTCTTGGAGAATCTCCAGGTGGAAAGCTGCTGAATTTGTTTTCCCTCAGGATTCTTTTGCTTTTATTCCTACTGCCACCATCAACCACAGTAGCTTCCAAAGTCTGCTTGCTCTTCCTTTAAGGACTCAGTTTGTGCATATTCAAGAAACGTTTTCTTGACCCTTAGCACAATAGAGACAGGATAGAATTTTCAAGAAGACTTCACAAAATGCCAAAGGGAGTAAATACAGAAAACATAAAATTCCATTTCAGAGGTTCTTAAACAGGATTCCCCAGGGGACGTTTAGCAATGTCTGGAAACATTTTTTGTCATCACAACTGAGGAGATGCTATTGGCATCTAGTAAGTAGAGCATTCCATTCTACCTGCTACAGTACTTACAGTACGATGGTGCTAACCCTCTCACCAAGCCCAGCACAGCCCCTGCAACAAAGAACTATCCAGTCCAAGATGTCGATGGTGACAAAGTATGGAATCCCTGGTCAACTGCTGAGAGCCAAGAGAAAGAAGAAGTCCCAGCTGTATTTTTTAATATGT
>NW_006442508.1:7396774-7399563 GCF_000325575.1 Pteropus alecto | reverse complement strand
TTAGCTTGTGTATCTTTCAAATTGCCACAGGTAACCAAGAAGGCCTTAAAGTTCCCGTCGGCCTCTCTAAACATTAGACTAGCTTCTCCCTGACTCTAGTTTCCAAATTTCCCTTATCCAGAGAATTTACTTTAGCAAAGGTATAATTATAAATTCTTTCAATGTGGCCAAGACATGAGAACAAACAAAGTACTCTTTGATAGATAATTGGATAAAGAGGTGGTACATATATACAATGGAATGTTACTCAGCCTTAAGGAAAGATGACATACTGCCATTTGCAACAACATAGACAAATCTCGAGGTTATGGTGCTAAGCGAAATAAGTCAGACAGAAAAAGTTGAGAACTATATGATTTCACTCATATGTGGGGTTTAAAATGAAAGCCACAAATGAACAAGACAAATAAACAGAGATTCATGGACATGGACAATGATTTAGTGGTTACCAAAGGGAAAGTGAGGGGAGGGGGAAGGTAGACAGAGTAAAGGGGGTCAAATATATGGGGATGGGGGAGGGTGAAGTGGGTAAAGGGGATCAAATATATGGTAGCTGAAAGAAACTGGACTTTGGGTGGTAAACATACAATAGAATATATAGATGTCAAATTATAATGTACACCTGAAAATTATATAATTGTATTAACCAATGTTAATACAATTAAATCTAAAAAAAACAAACAAAAAATGTACCCAGCTTTCTGTGCTGATAATGCTCTCGCAAACATGGTGAATGTTCCTAAAATCCGCTGACTTTCTCCAAGTGTGTCAAACACCAACCCCACCAAGCGACACAGTACAGGAATGGCAAGGGCTCTGTATGACAGGGAGCAGAGTGGTTGGTGGGCGGACTAAGCTGATTTTCAGTAAAAAGGCTAAAACTACAAAGAAGACTGTCCTGAGGCTTGAATGCGTTGAATGGCTATTAAGAAATGCAAGCATTCCGAACTGGGAGGAGATAAGAAGAGAAAGGGCCAAGTGATCCAGTTCTAAGCTTCATATTTTGTTTTATTATGAAGACAATACAATCTCGAGGATATGTTCACTTCATGTGGTCGGAGTTGGTCTTTTTGTGAGAGAAATAAACTAGTGTCATTAATAAAATTCCCTTTATGAGGAAATTTTAAAATAACTACCCAATTTATTGTATGAAGCTAACATAATTGATAGCAAAACGCTGACCTGGCTAGCACAAAAAAAGAAAAATATGAAAACAACACTTCTTCCAGAGAGCTTTTGGTATTACTTAGCCAAAATAAGTACGTAAGCGCCCTCTGGCATGTACCCTGGCATTCCCACGCAGGTCCGCAGGTCCGAGAGGGAAACGTCTGTCCAGGGCTCCATGGCGAGTCACTGCAGCGCTGCGGCAGCGTGGAACTGGAATCTGGGTGCGCTCCCTGGGAGAGTGAGTGAGTGAACTGGCGCAGGTGCACCGAGGAGTATTTGGCAGCAGGTAGAAGCAATGAGCTGAACATACTCACAGATGGGTTGATCTTAAAAACATGGTGCTTGTGAAAAAAGCAGGACCATGCAATTTCACTTAAGCAGAAAGTATATCACACAAAGCAACAATATACATTTTTCAAAAAAACATTTAAATAGAAATAAATATACCCATTAAAAGGGTTGCTTGTTGGGGAAAATATGCCTAGGATATAAGATAAAGAGATGAGTAAATGCAAGGCCACATTCTGATGTCCACAGGCCCTAGGTTTTTTTGCATTTGTGAATCCTTTTGTCCATGAAAATATATTTAAAATCATATTTTACAACTGTGTTGGTATAAAGATGAATATATTAATACTGTGTATAAAAACATCTTTTTAAACCTGAAATCACATTTTTACTTCTGATTTAAAAGAAATTAAACAATTTTCATGCGCCTCACAAAGTATTGTGAGCCCTAAAGCACCATGCATACAGTGCCCAATGATAAATTGGCTGTGGATAAATGAACGAATGATTTAGAGAGGCGCCTTGCACGAAGCAGAGATAATTATGTGCTACAAACTGATTGAATGAATATGATTCATTCAGTCCTCTGCTTCTGGGGTACAAAAACCCTTCCATAAAAAACAATTCCTTAGGTGTGCTGGAGAACTCCCGTGCCATGGGATATCACTAAGGCTTCGGGAAGGAAAGTTCCCCCCAAAAGTCCTCCAGTTGGGAATTCTGAGTTTTGGCAGTGAATTCACTCACAGGAGTCTGAGCCCGAACCTGGGTCTGCCCTGGCCTGGCTGCCTCCCCCAGCAGAGTTGGGCTACCCCTTGCAGGCAGGGCCAGGGTGTGACTCCTTTTGCCTTCAGGTTGCAAGGACAATCCCCAGGAAGCACTGTGGCCATGTTGGGCACTAGGACTAGGCTGTGATGTAGCTTGATTTATAACTTCTGAAGATTTAGACATGTGGTATGTAGGCTTTCGTTTATACTATAGCCCTGGGTCCCTCAAATATTAGGAACAGTCCTGGCTGGATGATTTTTCTAAGAAGGATGATCCTTTAGCACCATGCCAAAACTGGCCTTGCATAATCAAAATCAGCCATTCAGACTCCTAAGACCCCTTTCCCAGGTGCCAGTAAGGCCCCCAAATGCCTGAGCAGACCAGGGTTGGGTGTTCACTGCCTCACAGACTCAGAACCATCACAGTGTGTAAGTTCTGAGTCCTCCACCCTAGGTATTCCTCTCTTCTTTGTTCTAGCCCAAGCCCCTGCTTTCAGAGAAACACACACACACACACACACACACACACACACACACACACACCCACCCCACACACAGAGACACATAAAC
>NW_006442508.1:7388338-7394726 GCF_000325575.1 Pteropus alecto | reverse complement strand
TTTGAGCCCCAGCCCCCGCTTTCAGAGAAACACACACACACACACACACACACACACACACACACACACACACACCCCATACACACAGAGACATATATGCACAGGCATACTCAGACACATATAGACAGGCACTCATACATACACACACACATAAATACAGACATACATACACACAGGTATATCTACACACAGACACATAGAGAGAAACACACAGACACACCCACAGACATACACAGAGATACACAAAGATACAGCCAGGTTACAGTGGTAAAGCCAACCTCTGGGAAAATCTAAGGCCTTGGTTGAGTTACGATGTTCTAGAGTTCCCGGCAGGGGATCGGATCTCCCTGAATGCTCTTACCTCAGGCACCCGTGCTGATTATTCTCCGTTTGCTCCTCAAATCCATTCTCTGCCCCTTTCTGCCATGCCCTGCATCCAGGAGACTGACCCCTAGGGACTTCCATACTGGGCTTCCTTGTCCAGCCAATCCTGCTGCTTTGGGAGGAGTGTACACAGAGGGCTGAGGGCAGAGAAGACACTCAAATATCAGCCACACCTGGAGGGATCCCCGGAGTTTGGCTTTCACAGTGAAGGCACTTTTATATCCGTACTTGGAAAAGTATTACATCGAGGAATCTTTCTCTGTGCAACAAAATGGCTTCGAGGGAGATAATCCCCTTACCCCTACCCATTTATGAACCCTTGAGGAAAAGAGATAGAATTACCTGGATTCAGTTTGGAACAATTCAACCTGAACTACGTTCTTAATATTTCATACATGGTCTTATTTGAGACTGAATAACCCAGCTTTCGGGAAATGTACTAACATCAGGCTACAGTATGCTTATCTTGTTGAAGCCATAGGACCAGACCATTCTCTCCTATGTAGTTTTTCATATAGGTACTGAGCATTTACAACTCTCAATCATTCAGGCAATAGATTAATGATCTAAGGCAAGTAGGCCAAAGACAGAGATGAAGAAGAAATTCCCTTTTCTCTCTAGGGATGGGACACAGCTGGCACAAACTTTGAAGCATTTAGAAGCATCCACTAGGGAGTGAGCTGCCCCAGCCTAGTGAAGGAAGACCTGGGGTTAAGCAGGGAACCTAAGTGCTATTAGAGAACCGGAGTACTGGCTTAGTCTTTCTCTGCTGCATTGTACATTCTTTTCATCATTATCAAATCTTCAGGAAACTATTCTTAGAACAGGGAATGAAAAGATAGAAGTATAAGCAATGTAATAGCATCAGTTAGTAGTAGAGGACCACCTCAGGCAAAAGAGAGGAATCCCTTGAGAGTCAGCCACAGACAAGGCCACAGCTGGACGAACAGGTGGGAGTAACAAGTGAGAAGACATGTGAACTACATCCTGGGCATGGCTCAGAAAACACTAAGGGACAGCCCGAGAGAGACTAATTTCCAATAATAATAACTCAAGTTTCAGGTAGGACCGAGCACATTACTTATACCCAATCTTGAGATACTCCTTCAATTTTAGGAATTCATCTTCAAAAACATCAGTTTAAATCATATGTAGTGGCCTTTCATGCTCCTATAGTACATTTCTAAAATAGGTGGAAATGCATTTAAAATTTTCTATATTTGAAAAATGGGACAACTTTATACTCCCAAAAGCCAATTTAACTTGAAGCTATAAAAGGAACAATCCTTCCAAAAGATATCTACCTAAATCTCTCAAGCTCCTGAGACATTAAAAATAATCAAATGGAATTGGGCAGTATTTGTTCAATGATCTTTGCTCATGATACTCCTTTTAAAGTGCACACAGGCCTCCTGCTAATAACAGTCATAAATCACACAACTACACAGAAGACTGGGAAAGAAGTAATTATATCAGGTAATAAAAGTGAGAAATAGCCAGTCATTAGAATTGGGGAGCTATTTTTGTACAAAGTACAGCCTCCAAGTACAGAATCAGTGTGACATATTCAGCATAGAGCCATCTATATATAAGCAGCAAAAGTACATAAATTTGATCCCAAGGTAAATGTTTCTACTACATGAAGCCAAGTAGAACTTAATGCTCAAAGCCAGCCCAGGTGTGGGACAGGGCCAAGGGACAAGCATGCCATGAATAGCAGCTGAGTGGGTGTCCCTGGCAAGTCATGAGGCCTCTCTTGGATTCAGCTTCAACTGCAAAAGATGGAGCTAGAATAAATACTAAGTTCTTCTCTAGCCCCAAATTTCTCTTTGTAACTACTAATTCAGAATTCATTTAATTTTCGAGAGCCAAAGAAACAAACCCAGAAATTGTTGTAGGTTCTGGCTTAAACTAAGCTTATAATCAGCTGATCCGATACTGAGTGTCTATCAAAGCTTGTTAGACATAGTCCTGGAAATTCTGATCCTGTGGTTCTGAAGCGGGCACCAGGGGGTGATATATTTCATAAATTTTTGGATGATTCGGATATGCTCTGAAATTTGAGAAACACCTATCCTGCTAAGTCATCAGGCATATTGACCTGCTGTTAGAAGGGACTGAGAAAAGAAGTAACAGTTTTTGAAAACGTGCTCTTTGCCAGTAGTGAACATACGCTATCTCATTTAATAATCATAACAGTCTTTGGTTCAGAAAAAGAAAAGGAAATTTTTCTTTAGGTAGAGAAATCAACCCCGGTAGAAAGTAAGGCAATAAAGAATTCTAGATTATTCCTATAAATTAATTTCCCTTGTTGACTCTTGCCCAGTTAAATAAATAATTGAGCTAATTATATACATTTCCTTGTATATTTTCTTTCTTCTTTTGAAGTAGGGTAAATAAAGGGAGAAATAAATTTCAGAAATTCAACATAGTTGCCCAAATATAGTATGCCAGCTTTATATGTAAGCTAATTGAAAGAGCAAAAACAAAAAAAAAAATTCAGCAACAGGAATGAAGCCCTTCTCTGGGTAAGTAAAACTTGTCAAGCCATGATTTAATTATTCATTTCATCCTATTGTCTAGTGTGCCAGCCAGCACTCTGAACAAGGTTTACTCAGCTGCACTAGAAAACTGAGGGCTCTTACACCTCACACTCTCTACATAAGCTCTCTATTTAATGATGCTTGCATTTCTCCTCTTAGATGTGCCAAATGCAGGGAAGACTAATAAAAATCCTGAATTCCAGGTTGCCAGAACACATTATCCATTTATTCTGAAGTATAAATTTTCAATCTTACTCATACTGGGAGAAATTATCATTGTTAAGAAATCTAGAAGTATAGTCAGTTCTCAAAGTGCTTCCCCAGAATATTTATTTAAATAGCACTGCTCTAGAAAGACTCCATGTTCTTTATTCTTAGAAACTTGGCGTGGCGCGCTGACAGTCCTACAAGTTAGCATTTGGTAAGGCACTTACATCCCATTGGTAGTTTGACCATCAGAGAAGAGAATTATACATATTTTAAACCTTCAGAGTGAAATAGAATTTGACCCTTGGAAGAAGGATGAGGTGAAGTAATAGAAAATTTTCCAATATTTATTTTTAGTATCTTTTCAGATCTAAAGTCATTTTGTTCAGGAACATAAAAGTTGAATTATGATTAGCTTAATTTACTTACCAAATTATCGTGTATGATGTCTTTTATTTTAAAGTGTCATTTATTTAGATATTTTCAAATATATTACCTAGGTATTCTTTTCAATGTTCAAAAATGTTCCTATAAGTGGAGCTATATATTGCTGAAATTAAAGAAATACAGCTCTAGATTTTGCTAGAAGCACATCAAAATCTGCAGAGAAATAGAGAGAGGACAGAAGCATTTGGGAGCATTTACTGTATGCAGGTGCTATACATGAATAATCTCACAGAGTATCTCGAAGTCCTTAAGAGGTGGAGATGATTGGCCTATTTTACAGATGAAGAAGGTGGGGCTTAGAGAAATCCAATGGGTCAATCATACAGCTAGTGGTAGAACTGATGGAACTCAGTATATTGGGCTCCTCAGACCACACTCCTTCTCTTCCATCACTCAAATGATATCAGCCAATGGGGCCTGCAGAGAATGTGTTTTACTCACTACCCACACACATTATCTAAAGGATTGAATTGTTATTAATCCTTTTTCTGCCTCTGTTGCCCACATGGTGCCTGTGAAAAAGCTTGTGTCAAAGAGAAGCAATAAAAAAAAGAAGAAGCAATTTCTTAAATTCATCCTTGATGCCACCCACCTTGTAGAATATGGAATCATGAATGCTGCTCACTTATTCAGGAAAGAATCAAAGCGAATGGAAACACTGGGAATCTCAGTGAAGGAGTTGTAATCATTGAAAGGAGCAAGAACAAGATAACTGTAACTTCTGAGGTGACTTTTTCCAAAACGTATTTGAAATATCTCACACACGTAAAAAATTTTGAACAACAATTGACGTGATTGGTTGAACAGCCAAGAGAGTTATGAATTATGTTACCTTCAGATTAATCAAGACGAAGAAGAGAAGGATGAGGATTAAAACTCACTTATCTGGAATATTTTGTATAAGTTCTTGAATAAAACTTGGGAATCAAAAAAAAAAATGCCATTAACCAATCATCACGTATCATTGAGTTCCTGGATGTAATTCTGTTTCTATGATCCTCCAACATAAAAAGCTCACGAGTGCAGGACAATGTCCTCACATAAGGAGGGTCAGTTCCTTAGCTAAAAAGTTCAGGGTAGCCCTGAACCTCCAAGGTAGCCCTGCACAGCCAGGGAAGAAAACCTTCACAAGTCTAGCTCCTTCCAGCAGTTGGTGCCAATGTTGCAGTCGGGAAGTATCAGAACTAGAGAAAGCATAGTAATGTGGTCCCAGGAAAGTAATTTTAATTCTCCCTCTACTATTTGGAGATGTAACCTCACTCCGGATGACAGGGATGGGCCCATGGCACAGACTTGGCTGAATCATAGGATCTAAGGGTGGGCAATGACTCAAGCAGGGACAAACAGAGAACTTTCCTGAGTCTGACATATAGATAACGCAGAAAAGTGGTGAATTGTGTGAACAGAGAACTTTCCTGAGTCTGACATATAGATAACAGGAAAGAAAAGTTCTAAGTCAGGAACATGTGACATTTAGACTGCCAGTAGCCATCTTTCCTACCATGACCCTGTGGAGACAGCCTTTCTGCAAACAAGTCAGAGATGAGAAATGAAGTGAGAGAACAAGAAAACTTTGGCAGTGCCCAGGAGCAGGCACTGGTGGCTATGGCTCCTCCTCTGGCCCAGTGAGATAGCCCAGGAAAGGTCTCAGTTATTTGAAGAAATACATCCTCCTCTATTTTTGAGCCATTTGGGTTGGTTGTCTGTCCCCTGGAATTGACAGAGCTTTGATAAACACACTCGATTACCTTACCTAGGAACTGAGAATTATCTTGGTTTTCCACCATGTCTCTAGTATCACCTTGGCCTGATTTAGCTCACAACTTTCCCCAATGAACTCCTTGAACTTGAACCTTATTGCCATGCACATATCCATCTCTTGAATCATGCAGAAATAAATCACCCTGAAGAAAAAAATGGCACTGTGTGCTGGTTAATACATTTAGGGATACTGATTAAATATACTTGGGATAGCGATGCTGTGCACATACCACACACAGAGATTTATTGTCTATGTGCAGAAGTGGCTAAATCCCAGATACAGGATGACAAATGAGAGGCCGCTGCGGTGCCAGATGCTTCTATTTTAGTTTGGAATCTGTCTTCATGGAATTGCAGCCTTATTATCTGGTTTCACTCTTAGGATAGCACATTTTGTATAAGCCTTTACAGAATGTGAGCTGACTACTGGCTTTCCACATAAGTTGACACCAGGGTTTCTCGGCAGTGGCACTATCGATCTTTTGGACTGGATGATTCTTTGTTTTGGGAGCTATCTTGTGCATTGTAGAATGGTTAGTTGGCTTCTACCCACTAGATGACAGTACCACTTCCTTTTGTGACAATCAAAATTGTGTTCAGGCATTGCCAAGTATTACCTGGGGGAGAAGAAATTGCCATTAGTTGAAAACTCTTGGTTAGACAGATCACCAAATTTGGACATTTGGTCTTTGGAAGATACTTTTGTCTTCCATCATTGTCTTCAGAAACCACATGCTAGTTCACCAGCTATATATATTTAGAATCCTCAATAATCAAGAATGTTTCTCTAGCAAATGCTGAATTTGGGCCATTATTTCAGGTAAGTTTCTGTAATTCATTTATACACACACACACAAACACATACGCACAAGTATCTTTCTAAGCATTCACTCTCATATGTCCTCTCATATGTGCCTCAGACACAGTAACTATATTATATAACAAAGACTTCAATCAATGTCTGATTCCAGTGCCCTTTTTTTTTTTTTTCCAAAAATGATCTTGCCTTCACCCATGTTAACTTCTACACAGTCCACATTGAAACC
>NW_006442508.1:7385004-7388272 GCF_000325575.1 Pteropus alecto | reverse complement strand
AGGATACGATCTATATATTGCATGAGACATACCCACATTTTATCTGCCAACCCTATATCTCTACCCACTCTGCCTTGAATCCAGCTGACTTGTGTCATTCTCACTAGTCTTTTCCCGCTTGCTGCTTACAAGGACATTCCTTTGTGCAGAACTGCCCTTGTGGACAGTGAGCCTGTTAGATTCTGGGTTACTCAGTGTTTCAGCTAGGGTCTAATTAAGAAACCAGAAACCAACTGGAATTTTCATGTAGGGAATTAGATATATAGATGATGTAAGAGGCTTGAAAAACAGTCAGGAAACATTGAAGTAACTCAGATTGGCAATAGCATAAAGTTTATTCCCGTGCCTAGGCTGGAGAGACCAAAGGAAGAGGTGGAGTTATTGGAGCTCAGGGATTGGGGTCACCAGGTGAAAGCTGGAACTTGAAAATAGGCTGATCCAGCAGAAGCGGGAGACAAGAGGAGTTACAGTCCCTGTCTCCACCCAAGAAGAAAAGGAGAGAAAGAAATATCCTGGCTCCTCCCACCAACCAATTTCCTACGAAGGCCTCCCATTTTCCAAACCCAGCCTGAAACCTTCTAAGTGGGCCCCAACATTTTTGGCACTGGGAACACAGGGGTTGGGGTCACCAGGTGAAAGCTGGAACTTGAAAATAGGCTGATCCAGCAGAAGCAGGAGACAAGAAGAGTTATAGTGCCTGTCTCCACCCAAAAAGAAAATGAGAGAAAGAAATATCCGAGGTGGAGCTGAGGTGGTGATGCTAGCACTGGGGAGCGGCTACAAACACAGATGAAGCTTCGCTAGCTAGCGTGCTGCTCACCTCCTGCTGTGAGGCCCAGTTCCTAACAGTACCAGTCAGTGGCCCGGGGGTTGGGGACCCCTGAGCTAAGGGACCTGGGAACCACAGCCAGTGTAAAGCAGTCTGAGTTCACTGACCCTGATTCTCAGAGTCCCTTTTCCTCTTGTCAGAGCTGGCCTGTCTCTTCCAGCTTCATGGGGCGCAGAAGAGGTGGAATATTCCTGTCTTTGGGATTCAGATGATGACTCGATAGCCACTGCCTCGCTCACAAGTGTCTACTCCAAATTTAGTAGTGAGAAATTTTGAGCTTTTTTTTTCCTATACTGGTTGCAAGCACTCAGTCATCTATTGAGTTTTCCAGTGTTGAGTCACACTTTTGCTCTTCTAAGTCCTATTTTTTCCACTTCTGCTCTTCCTGTATGTTGGTCCCTAGAGCTATTCACAAGTGCTGTGGCTGTCCACTTGTGGCCTATGACATTGATGCACACCCCACCTCCTCTGAAGTCAGGTGTGATCATGTGGCTTGTGTTGGCCAATGAAATGTAAGCAGAAGAAATATGCGTAGCACTTCCAGTTGAAGTTTTAAGAGAATGCACACAATTCACCACTTTTCTGTGTTCTGGCTTAGGAAACATAAAAGCATTTGTCAAAATGGAACACAGGTCCCTGTATTCAGTCCCTATTGCTTCTGAAACAAATTACCACAAACTTAATGGCATAAAACATACATATTTATCATCTTATACATTTGAAGTCCAAAATCAGTGTCACTGGACTAAAGTCAGGGTGTCAACAGGGCTGATTTCTTCTGGAGGCTTCAGGGAAGAATCCATGTCCTTGGTTTCTTTGGTGTCTAGAGGATGTCTGCTCTCCTTGGCTTGTTGCCTTCCCTGATATCTCTCCAACCTCTTCCTTCCATGGTCACATCTCCTATTCCCTTTAACCTTCTTGCCTCTCTCTTATAAGTACCCCTGTGATTGCATTATATTGGGCCCACCTGCACAATTCAAAACAATCTCCCCATCTCAAGATTCTTAACTTAATCACACTGTCAAGCACCTTTTGCCATGTAAGGTGATAAATTCATTCACAGGGTCTGGATGTTGGGATGTGGACATCCTTGGGGGCTGTTATTCTGTCTGCCACAGTCCCTATAAGATTTCACTGAGCAGAGTCCCACCTGCCAAGCTGCATTAGAAATGCAATATGAGTAAAAAATAAACTTTTATAGCATTAAGTCACTAAAATTTAGGGCGTTGTTAGTTACTGCTGCACAATTTAGCCCACATTTACGCCATGTCTCTTTTCTGACTCCCGTCTGTTTTACAAAATTTTTAAATGTTATAAAATATTAAATATGACTACTTTATGCATAAAATACACTTTAAAAATAGTATACCATAAATAGTATACCACAAATAATCAATCTTTGAGCAAATCAGGGTTTGGAGTTTTTTTTATTTGTTTCTGAACAACAGTAACTTTAAATCTGTAAAGTAGACTTAAAGATATTCACTACCCTAAAAGGTTCTTTCTTCAGACTGAAAAATCTTCACGGATTCCCTTTGTCCCAAAAAAACTAACAGGTTAGCAATGTTGATTTACTTAGATATTAAACCAGCTGAAAGTAAGAAAGAAAACAACTCCCTGAAAGATTATTAAATCTAGTCCTGTTTTTCCTAAAAGTTGGGGGCGGTGAAGAGTTCTGACGGTTGAAATGAAAACATTAATCTGAATTTTTAAAGTACAATCCTTTCCTTAATTTCTGTAATTGTGTCATAAGTCATACGAAGTAGAGTGATAAGGGTTTTAAAATCTTGGAGTCCAAGTTGGGCTACTACCCGTACCTCTTTTTCATAAGTCAGTTGGACATGCAGATTTGTTAGTCCCAGTCCAAACCAGTAGCATCTAACATTTTAGTCATGCCCTCTAATCAGTAAAAAGCTTTCAGTACGCGCTTCCAATGTGTGTACAAAACGATATCAAAATGAAATGAATCATATTTTAAATGCCTTGCCAATCTTAATAGTATCATATTACATTAGTATTTCAAGACACAACATGCCCTTAAGGAGACATTCGTAATAATGATAATGATAGTAGGTGTGAATCTAGTAGATGTAAATCCAAATTGTGAACCATCTTCTTGATAATTTTGAATATTTTTGTCAGGCTTTTTGTCAGATCTGATTTGATCCTCATTATTTTAATCTTTTAATGTAGATAGCAAAGAGTTTGTTCTGGGAGTAAAAGTGTCTGCTCTATCATTTTGTTGTTCGTTTGCTTGCACTTATGTTATTGTTTTCACTTCAGTCCATGGTTTCTTTGCAGGAAACCTGTCTATCTTGTGAGAGGTAATTTAATTAAAACCAGTATATTACCTAAAAACGGTTATGATAATACAGCTGAGCACATACAAAGTGTAACGTATCATCCTGTGCTGAAAGCAAATAAAAGAGTGAGGAAACC
>NW_006442508.1:7367089-7384920 GCF_000325575.1 Pteropus alecto | reverse complement strand
AAACGCATATGACATTTGGATCAAATGAGGCTGCCATGTCAATATGTGTATTGCATATGATAATGTTTCTGGTATGCATGTGCCATGCTCTGGGACTCTGATATAAATAACTGAAATGCAAGTTTCTAAAAAGGCTTCTACGAGAGCAATGAATTTAAGTATGTGACACAAGACCTATATTCTGTTCAACTAACATTGCATCATAAAAAAAAGATTACCAAGAAACGGATACCCAGAAAGACAGGATGAATTTCCTAAGCCCACAGAGGGTTCTTGGCAATTAGGACGAGAAAGCAGAACCTCTGAGTCTCAGGCCAACACGTTTCTTATTACACTTCAAGATTATGAATGAGTAAATTTAGCAATTTTGTGAACGAATTAAGTCCTGCTGGCCTCCCTTCAGCATAGTGCTATGTGATGAGGAGGAAGGACTCAAGCCAAGAGCAAGGAGAAGAAACCAGGAGGTGATAGGCTCAGGAGATGGGAAAAGATCTTTAGTTCAAAAGAAGATCTGAGGGGAATAATTTGCCTTTCCACTGTATTTTTAGTCCTCAGTTCATTTTTGTCTCACTGACAAGGATCTTTACATTATTTTCTCCTGAAAATAATTCTTTTGTGTCTCTCCTACCAGATCCTGAAGAACATTATATTTGATGTTACACTGGTGGTATCAGGGGTCCTCAACCCTTAGGCCACGGACAGGACAGGTCTGTGGCCCGTTAGGAACGGGGCTGCACAGCAGGAGGTAAGCTGGGAGCCTGAGAGTGAGCAAAGCTTCATTTGTATTTGCAGCCACTCCCTACCACTAATATCACCACCTCAGCTCCACCTCAGATCATCAGGCATTAGATTCTCACAGGAGCACAGCTCCCTGGTGCCAAAAACATTGGGGACCACTGGATTTTGATACATATCGATTATATTCAAGGACAGCCAGCCAGAAATGTGTCTGGTGTGTCAATCTATAAGAAATGGTAACATGTCCCTGGACATGTAATAAGATGAAGATAATTATATTTCCATCCTGCACCAGTAAAGTTCAGTCAGGAAGCAAGACCACTATGAGTATGGGATAGATTATTTATTATGGAGTTAGACTCTCCACCATTTTGCAGTGAGCTTAGGAAGAAAAGATCCAAGAAGTACCAGAGAAAAGTCCTAACCAGCCCCAACGCAGGTGGACACGTCGGAGCTTGTTGAGCTCTCAGCTGCAGAAGAGCCCAAAGGAAGCTGGTATCTGGAAGGCTGTGGGCTCTTTGTGGTTTCTACCTCTGTGAGCTCACAGCAGAGTATCTCATGGTGGGACTGGCATCACTGCTGGTCAGTAAGTGGAAGAAGAGCTAGGCTTGGAGTAGGGGAAGTGGAAACAGAGTGAGACTCACTGACCCCTCTGTGGCTGTCCCTACAAACTCTGTAACTGCCTCAGACCTTCAAAATAAAATGACTGCTGATTTGTTTCTGCCTTTCAGATACCACACAATTTTTTCTTGTGGCAACCATATCTCTGAACCATATGGGATATTCCCGTATCTGGGTATCTGGAAAGTGTAGTTTTAATTTAGTTAAGGTGACATTGTACAAAGCCACTACAGCTCCTCTCTGGGACAAAAACTGTGTGGCTGGAAGCAGTAGTTTGATAAGCTGCTTGGGCAAAGTGTAAGACACCCAAGGCTCCAGCTCCGGGTACAATCTGAGATTGCTATGCTGCTTTCCGAAGACGTGGGGCTGCATGGGGGGCTATCGCTTTGTATGTGGAATATGCTAGTCTGGAGCCAGACCTGACTCACTGAGGAAATGGAGGTGAGGCAGCAAGCCGCCCCCTGCAGAACTTCTTCGCTGCGTTAAAAAAAAAAAAAAAAATTAACTTAAGCCATTGCTAGCAAAGAAGGAGGAGGAGGGGGAGGAAAAAGAGAGGAAGAAGAGGAAGAAGACCAGTCTTAGGGCGTGGAGCCTAAACTACCAGCAACATAGCTAAGTCAAAATGACAACATGTCCAGGACTTTTGCAAGCGGTTTTTATGTATCAAGTAGCTAGGGGAAAGACATAGCCATTTTGATAGGATTTACATTAGCCATAAACAAAGGGGATGGGAAGAGCTAAAGCGGGACTAGTTCTGGGGTAGGGAAAACCGAGTCTGCAGCAGTCTGTAAAGCTCATGTGTCAATGAGAAGCGGAGGCTCCTGGGGTTGGACATCGCCCGGTTGTTCTCTCTTGGATAATCCCAGACATAGCCACCTGGAAAGTAATCCTAAATTCCAGCAGATACAGGGGAATGTGAACAGCCTTTTGTCAGAGCTGGTCCACAGATACGAACAGGCTAACCGTTCTGTCTCTTTCACTCTCCAGCCACTGCAACTGTAATTAAGAATAACAAAGAATTTTTTTCTTGTCAGCTGCCTTTGCCTAGAGCCTCCAGAAAGGAGTACAGCTCTGCTGACACCTTGATTTTTAGCCGAGTACTACGGTCTGAATGTTTGTGTCCCCACCAAATTCATATGTTAAAATCCTAAGCCCCAGTGTAATAGCATTAGTAGGTGGGGCCTTTGGGAGATGATTAGGTCATGCAGTGGAGCCTTCATAATGGAATTAGTGCTCTTGTAAAGAGACCTTACAGAGCTTTCCAGCCCCTTCCACCACATGATGTAGAGGAGAAGTCTACAACCCGGAAGAGGGCCCTCACCCTACCATGTTGGCAGTCTGATCCCAGACTTCCAGCCTCCAGACTGTGACAAATAAATTTCTGTTGTTTATAAGCTACCTAGTCTGTGGTTTTTATTATAGCAGCCTGAAAGGCCTAAGAAACCACCTTACCCGGCAGCTTGCTGTGACTCACTAATGTGAGGGGACAAAAGGCCAGCTCTCTTGTCTCAAGGGAGGACATGCTCTGCAGTGTAGTTCATACTCCCGAGCTCCCCTGGGCCAGGCTGCACCAGCTAGAGCCACATCATCGCTTAGTTCCTTTACTTGCTCTCTTCTGCTTTCCTCTCTCCCTTTTTCCTGAGAACAAGCATATCCTCAGTAAGTTGTAGGCACCCAAACTCCTGTCTAAGGCTCTTCTTCTAAGGAATCCCAATCCACGACCCTTCTCTATTGTGTCCTCCTCTCCAACCACATTGCCCTTGACAAGAAAAAAATTCTGAACTATCCCAAATTAAATTACAGTAGGCCAGAGAATGGGAGGAAGAGAGCCAAAACCAACAAAAGACTACTCACATTCCTGAATGTATGTTAAAGTTTTGACCCAACTTCCAGGCAGCTCTCTAAAAAAAAAATAGCCAGCCACCAGACCCCATCACATCCTGCTTGTGCACGAACTCTCTGCAATGTTGCCCATGACCAATCCGGTTAGGAAATAGTTCTTCCTTAGGGACCATGCACCCATCCTAGAATTGCCTCCACTTCACATTTTCCCACCCCTCCTTATCTATAGCCAGTGTAAATTTTAGAACAAATTACATTTTTCTTCCCCAAATCTATTGTATAAAAGAGCCCCTGTTAGCTTCAGGATGTCAGACATGTGTGTCTTCTCCATGTAGCCCTGTTGCTGGTGGTTTACACAAAGGGTACCCAACCCCCAGGCCGCGGACCAGTACTGGTCCTGTTAGGAACTGGGCCACACAGCAGGAGGTGAGCAGAGGGTAAGCAAGCAAAGCTTCATCTCTATTTGCAGCCACTCCCTGGGGCTAGCATCACCACCTCAGCTCCACCTCGGATCATCAGGCATTAGATTCTCACAGGAGCACTGCTCCCTGGTGCCAGAAAGGTTGGGGACCGTTGGTTCAGACTGTATGTTCCAGGACCTGGTCCTTTTACTGGCTCAATAAACATTTTTTCAGCAAATTTTCAGCTTCAGGGATTATTGTTTAACAGCCTCTTGCAGTTCCTGAAACCTTAGGCTCGAGCCAGCCTTAGGCCCATTGTACTTACCCCTCCTTCTGCGTGGAACACGTTTCCCCCAGATAGCCGAGTGCCTGACTCCTTCAGCAATTTCAGGTCTTTGCTCAAATGCCACTTTTTCACTGAAGTCTTTTCTTACCTTAGCTTATTAAAAATTACAAACCTACCCAGCACTCCCTTTTTCCCTTTCTTGTTTTAGCTCCATTTAATATAATAATATCATGCACTTTCAATGGTTTTAAGTGTGCCAGGCACTGTTTTCGAAGTCTTTAACACTCATGAAATGTAATCCTCATGACAAACTTACAAAAGTTTTATTAACCCCATTTTACTGATGAGGAAAGTGAGGCACAGAAAGGTTAAGAACGTTCCCAAAGGTCATATAACTTCTAAGTGACGTAAACTTGACCCCAGTCTATTTGACTCCAGACACTGCACCACTACAGTGCATTGTCATACTGATTTATTTATTTATATCATTTACTTATTTCTTTTGATTATTGTGTGTCTCCTCCCACTAAAATACACGTTTTTCGAAGATTTTTGTCTGTTCAGTTCTTTGCTATATCCCCTAGTACCTAGAGAAGTCCAGGTACCATATGAGAACCTCAAATATTTATTAAATTACATAGCTTCTGTGACTCCTTTCTGGATTTAAGGGGAAAAGAAATAGTAATAAGGGTAGACTGGTTATCTAAATTTCAGCCAACATCCACAGTCATGTCACAAAGACCTCTTCCTTCTCATCTTGATTCGTGTAAGAAGTTAGATGCAATATATTTAAGGTACATGGTAGTTGTTTAAATATATTGCTCCCATTTTAGAACCATGAGTGCCATGCAGTTATGTAATTTTGGCTAAGATACTATCTCTGGCATTCTGAATGCCAGAATTTGCAATGATCCTATCAGGCCTTACCAGAGATGATTGAAGCTGTACATCTGAAGGTACACCAGCTCCCAAGAGGACTCCAGAAAGAAGTGCTGGCTACTCTATCCAGAGTCTCCTAAACTCACCAGTTAAATAAGTCATTGCATGTCCCCAACAAAAGAGTGATGCCTGGAGTGTTACATGATGGATATCCTTTCAAATGAAACATTAAGAGTGGGAAATAACATTATACTTGCAACAGTATTGCCCCATGGGCAATTGGACTACTCTTGAAGAAACTTCAATTACATTTTTGTTTTATGAATTTGCTGTTACAGAACATGTAATAGCCCCTTACCACTACCCTTTTGCCTCTTAATTATCATAGCTCAAACTAGGTTTAAATCATAGACTTTTGCAGCTAAAAGTGAAACTTCAAAGATAATCTGGTCTGCTGTGCTCCTTTTTACAGATCTGAGGCCCGAAGGGGTCACCCAGAGCCAGAACTGGAACCCTTATTCTATTTCCTCTTTGTCCAAAGACTTTATCTCTCCAATGACCTATTTTTCAGTCTGTCATTAAATCATCCCTAGTGTCACGAAGGAGAAGAAAGAAACCCTCCACCAATAACAAGAAACAAAACCATATGTATTTATTTCACAGCCAAGATTACAAGGTGGAGGTAAGAAGATGAGGTGTTCCAGGGGAAGACAACAATCATTTGTCTAAAAATGATGTAAAATAAGGGCCTCATCCACTCTCATTGTCCTTTTCATGATGCGATAACTCACAGTGAAATTTCCCATCTATCTAAGTCCAGGGTGCTGTAGTTAACTAAGTCTCTCATTTAGGGAGACTTAGCTTTTTACTACCATAAAATGAAAGAGAACTGGATAGATTTTTTTAATATAAATGTACACTGCAGTATCCTAATGATGTCTGTTTTAAATTATTTATGCAGAGCTCAAACCGCTTGGGCATTGTTAAAAATAAATCCTGCATTACTGTGAATCATATGAACTTTTTCTCTTGAATAGTAAAAGAAATGAGTGCCATCTTCAGAAACTTATTTCGAGATTTTTTACTTCCAATAATGCAGCATGTATGTATTAAGGCCGTAAAATAGGACCCACATATAAAAATCATAAATCATTATGTCTGAAAATAGAAATAAAGAATATGTTCATCATTGTAAATATATATAGTATAATAATAGCAATGATTTTTAAATTCTGTATAACCATATTACTGCTGAAGGTATCCAATTTGTTTATCCTAATGCTTTTCAATATGAGAAGCTAGTGCTATAACTTAAATTATAGAACGTTTAAGTAACTGTCTATGAAAAAGTGTCAGTTGTTTTAAAATTTTTTATTGAGAACTACTTGCCTGTGTAACATAACAAGCAGCAACCTTGAGCCTTGAATTGTGGGTTGGCTGACGGTATGGCTATAACATTTGTAGTTCTTGGTACTGCTGTGCGCTCGCTTTGGGCTCCCCAAGTAGGCCAGGCCACTGCAGGCACTGTTATGCATTGCAGTACAAGAGCAGTTTGCTTGCTAAAGGAGTAAAACTCCTGATGAACTACGGGCTCTCCCAGCAAATTCAGGTCACTATATTATGGAAATGCACCGTGGTGTTTATTATTATTATTATTATTATTATTATTAGGGTGTATGGAAATTGTCACAATCTGATATCTATAACAGAGAAAAATAGTCCACTAGCTTGGCCATCCTGAATTGTAAAGGTACTGCCCCATGTTTATAAAGTTTGCCTAGAAGAGATGACCCTTTGAAAAGATACGGAAGAATGTGCGTGTTGTTTGTTTGTTTGTTTGTTTAAGGAAGTATCTACTTCAAAGAGAGGTGGGGTTTTTTGGTGGGGAATAGTTCTTTATTTCTGGAAGAAAAAAGAAAAGAAACTCTAGCATTAGTCCAGACTTCTATTCTTCAGAGACTTAGGATGAGTTTAGGGGCCTTTTTCCTTCAAGGAAAATAAATCAGCTTGTAGAGCTAAACTAAGAAGCCAGTCTAAAATGCTGCCTAATCATAGAAGGACGGTCATACGGTTGTACAGTTGTAGTTATCAACTCTAACTGCTAAACTCAGTTGTGTTCACAACACTCACAACAGGGATTTTGTTGTTTTGTTCACCTCGGTATCCTCAGAAGCTAGAACTGAGCCTGATGCTTAGTAAAGTGCTCAATGAATATTGCTTGGGTGAAGAATTAATCATTGATTCCAAATTTCAAGCCTGCCTTTATTATGGCTGCCAGTGTGAGCTTGGGCCAGTTTTTGACCCGTCCGTGTGTCAGTTCCATCAAGAGAAAGAGGCGTGGAAAAACTCTGGATTGTTATGAAATGTTACGAGACATCTCATGTAAAGTACTTGCCATTCAATATCAGGAGGTTTAAAATCATTTACGTGTATATTTTAAATAACGTTTGCTTTTACGAAATTATGATGTGGTTACATAGCAATTAGTGTTCTCATTTCTGAGGCTGTTAGTTTGGCAGGGCAGACATTACAAGAGGAATGATTTTCATAATTTTTCATGACTGTAAATTTTAATCTAGCGATTAAGAACTTTCTCTGATACACATCCATTTAATCTTGAAGATTTGTTTACCCTAGAATCAAAGATAAATATGCTGTTGTAACTTGTTGAATGTTCTTATAGCTTCTAGAGGTCAAGAGCTCTCTGTGTTTATATCAGGAGAAAGAAAGGAATAGAAAAAAGTTATTAAAGTGTACTAAAGATCCAAAATTGACACGAAACATTTTTCAGAAGCCATTTGGAATATTAATTGTGGCACAGTACTTATCTAACTGAAAACCTGAAACATAGTTACAAAATCATATTTACTCTCCTATTTTGTTAATGACAAAGATAAACTGTGGTCCTAAATCAGCATGTGTCAGATTTGCTCGAAGGAATATATTTATAAAGGCATTTTATATTATGCATTATGTTCTCTGGGGTTCTTAAATTTCCTTTCTTCTATCCAGCCTCTATTTTTATGATGCTGATTTGCCGAGAGGCCAGGACAGTTGCACAGTTGTACGGTCTCGCCTTTGAGATTTGCCTAAATGCTTTGTCATGGTGTTTACCTTATTCCTACTTTTTCCATTTACTGACAGTTTTTTAGTTGTTCTTCTGATTTTTAAAAGGGCAAGAAAATAAAGCAGGTCTGCAAGCTGTAATAGCAGCCTAGAAAAAAGTTTTTGAAGACTCGAAAGGAGAATGAGCAGAAATTAATGACTAAAGGAACAATTTTGGGTTATCTCTAGATTTAATTCATTTGTGTAATCCCTGGACGAATGAACACAAGTAATCAAGAGTAGAAAAACAACAGCCTAAACAACTTTCATTCTGAGCAAGTACTAGGAATTGTTAGGCACAAGGCTGCTTTGTGAAATGGATGCCAATACGCAGAGTAGGATTTTGTTTTTTTGTCTAACAGGCTTTCTCATACTAGGTGGGGTTTGTGATACAAGTTCTGACTGGAGACTCCAATCTTTCCAGAATCAAAGTATAAAGCAGCCAGAATTACTTGCTTAGGCAACCAACAATGTAAGACTGGTGAGTGATAAATTCAACTTGTTGTTAACCTATAGTCACAAAAGTCTTTTGAATCTTGGTTCAAAGACAATTATTTTGAATGGGTTTTAAATGCATAGAAAATAGCCCTGGAAAACATTTATTCAAGGTAGGTAAACAAAAACTGTTTATATGGCATTATTAAAATAGACTGGATAAGTGTGGAGTTTCCTCAAAAAATTAAAAATAGAACTACCATATGACCCAGCAATACCACTTCTGGATATTTATCCAAAGAAATCCAACACTAATTCAAAAAGATATATGCATCCTTATGTTCATTGCAGCATTACCTGCAATAGCAGAAATATGGAAGAGACCTAAATGTCCGTCAAAAGATGACTGGATAAAGATGTGGTGCATATATACAATGGAATATTACTTGACCATAAAAAAAGAATGAAATCTTACTGTTTGCCACAACATGGCTGGACCTAGAGAGTATTATGCTAAGTGAATTCAGTCAAAGAAAGACAAATACCATATGATTTCATTTATATGTGTAATCTAAAAAGCAGAATAAATAAACAAAGCATAAACTCATAGACACAGAGAACAAACCGATGGTTGCCAGATGGGAGGGGGTTTGGAGGACTGGATAAAAAAAGTGAAGGGATTAAGAAGTACATATTGGTAGTTATAAAATAGTCGCAAGGATGTAAAGTACAGCATAGGGAATATAGTTAATAATATTGTAATAACTATGTATAGTGTCAGATGGGTACTAGACTTATTGCAGTATCGCTTCATATATAATGTCTAAGCATTATGCTGTACCTCTGAAACTAATATAATATTGAATATCACTGTAATTTAAAACTAAAAAAATTAAATTAAAATAAATAAACAAACAAAATAGACTGGTTACATTTAAAGATACTTTTGGCATTCATCTACTCGTCAAATATTCGATATGCCTACTTTTGCCAGGCTCATAGACATGTTGCAGGTATGAATTTTAGCTCACTTCACTAAGGTTCAAAAGAAGCCATGTTCCTTTGCGTCTCAAATAAAGTTCCACTTTTTCATAGTCCGCTTCCACTCAGGAAGTTCAAACTTGTGAATCTGATGGGTGTGGGTGGGGAGGTAACCCTTCTCCCTAGGGTTGGGAGAAGGGATCTGGCACAGTCTAAAACATTTTAGAAGGCTCTCCAATCCCCTCTGGCCAATGTTGAGATGTTCATGTCAAAACCCATATGGTCCCCTGAAAGCAGTGGCACCAGCCCCAGCTCTAGATCTATTTTTTTTTTCAGGTTTTTAAACTTCTTATTTGCATATTTTTTAAAAATCGTGCATTCAATAATTAAAATCATTTAAACAACAACAAAAAAAATGGCACTCTGATTAACCTGCATTTTACAGCCTGCAGGACACCTTGGACTAGCTTGATCTTTACTCTAGATTTCACTGTCCTCCCACCCAGCTTCTGTCTTCAATAACATGCAAGTTCTTTTCCTTCCCTGCCAGCCAGATTGGCAGGTGTGAGAGGCAGGTCCGGCTGTCGATGTCAGCAGCTCTTGGATGTGAAAAGGGGGCAGCACAGATACTTAAACCTGATCCAATCTCTTTGCAACTTACAAAGTTAAACAGCTAAAAGAAGTAAAATAAGAAGGCAATGCTTGTGGAATGTACAGTGCATATTGGCAGCACGTGCCTCTATGATTTGCCTGCTTGCTTCTCCTGTTCAATCGTTTCTTTTGAAGGCAGCGTATTTTTCTCGTGTTTCCATCTTCTTAAATTTCGACTTGTCGAATTTCTCAATGTCAGCCATGTCGGGTTTGTCAGACACGGTTGCAGAGGAAGCGGAGGGAGGCGCGAGAACGAGTGAGTCCCATCTGCTCGGTGGCAGTTGCAGAGTCCTACATCTTTTGAAAGTTGGGAAGCTAAATGTTTACTGAATTTCAGGGCACCCCACAGCTTTTTTGCCAAAAAGTCCTTCCGCAGACGAAAGCTAAAGGAAAAAGTGAAGTGCTGGTATCCACGACTCCAGGACCTGTGCCCCTCTCCCCTCTCCCCTCTTCCCAGTTTCTCAAAAAGCTCAAAATTTTCCCTCTAGGATCAGTCCACTTCTTCAGCAGGGGTTTTTCTTCTACAACAAAATTCTACACAGGGATGACATTCTGGGTGCTTGTTTCTGCTTTATTTATGAACTCTCCTTTTATCCCTATAATGCAAAAGTCATTAATAAGCCTGGAGGTAAGGACACCCTTGGTGACTTTCTTGGAATGGAGAAGGGAGAAAACTTACTATTTGTTTGGGCTGCTGCATGAGCACAAACCATAAATTAATATCTCAATTTTATGTGGTTTTCCAGCCATAGATGTGAAGGTGAGAAAGACAGTCCCAGCTTTCAGGGATCTCACATCTTAGAAGCAAATGAAGAGGTCATTAAAATGTAGCACACAGGAGAGTTTTTCTGGGGGAAGTGGTTATGAACACTTAAACGGCACTGTCTACCTATGTGCCAGGCACTGTTCCCAACAATTTCTTATATAGATATAGATTTACAGTGAGGTTACAATTGGAACCCAGGCAATCTGGTTCCAGCATCCTCGCCCTAAATTCCTAGTCTCTGAATGTCTCCAATGAGACCTGAAGAGTAAGCACAAACTTGTTTCCCTAATGCTGAGGAAAATGAAGCGGGCAAGGAGGGCTGACTAGACTAGATAATGAAGGAATTCTAGAAAATTCCTTTCAAAAGTAAATCTGCACTGATGATACCAGACATTGGTGAGGATGTGGAGCAACAGGAACTCTCATTCCCTGCTCATGGGAATGACAAATGGTACAGCCACTTGGAAGATAGTTTGCAAGTTCCTTAACAAGTTAAACATACTCTTACCATATGATCCAGCAGTCACACTCCTTGGTATTTACCCAGAAGAGCCGAAAATTTGTGTTCACACAAAAAACTGCACACAGATGTTTACAACAGCTTTATTCATAATTGCTAAAACTTGGAAGCAACCAAGATGTCTTTCAGTAGATGAATGGGTAAATAAACTATACTATATCCAAACAATGAAATATTATTTAGTGCTAAAAAAGAAAATGAGCCATCAATACAGGAAAAGACTTGGAGTGACCTTAAATGCATATTACCAAGTGAAACAAGCCAATCTCAAAAGGCTCATACTGCATGATTCCAACTATATGACAGTCTGGAAAAGGTAAAACTATGGAGACAGTAAAAAGATCAGTGGTTGTCAGAGGCAGAGGGTGATGGTGGTGATAAATAAACAGAACACAGAGGCTTTCTAGGGCAGTGAGTAAAACTACTCTATAATGGTAGATATAGTCCAAAGAAAGTGCAACACCAAGAGTAAACCTTAGTATAAACTATGGACTCAGGGTGATAACGATGTATCAATGTAGGTTCATCAATTATAACAAATGCACCACTCTGGTAGGGGATGGTGATGATAAGCTGAGCATGAGTTGGGGTAAGGGGGATGTGGGAAATCTCTGTATCTGCCTCTCAATATTGTTGGGAGTATAAAATGGCTCTAAAAAATTAAGTCTATTTTTTAAAAAAATGACCTACCCAAACTTCTATCAATTAGATTTTGATTAATAAGCCTTTCTTCTAAAATGGAATTATGCTCTGCAAAGAGCTAAATCTGTGCATGGATTTATGCCTGTGAGTATTTTTTACCAGAAAATTAAATTGCTTTTCTCCTACCCTGACTCTAGCCAGGTGGAGAGCCTGCTCTAGTGAGAGGCTTGGGACAGACAGAAATCAGGACACAAAGACAACAACATGCTCTTGGAATGAGGTCAAAATATCTGCTACAAAGTATTACTGGCTTCCGCTTGATCACCTACTCTCTCTGTCACTCCAGGGCATTCTGTTTTATGTACTCAAAGGGCTTCACATGTCACAGACTATGGCAAGAAGTTCTGGAATATTAAAGTACTAGATTTTTAAGGTGGATATCTATTATCAGCACTGTGAGTGAAATAAAGGATAGGCCTGTCTCAAGGAGGACTTGGAGACACCCAAATCATGTACATTTATCTTTATATTTCAGATTTTCCCCATTTGGGCCAAAATTATGATCTTTAGGGCCTGCTTTGCCTCTTGCTGAGTCTAGCAGTCTGAATGTCAAACCCAGATTATCCTAAAGGAGCCAGAGCTCTGGGGCAATGGCCCAAAAGCTCAAGCTAATCTGGCACCATGCCTCTCGGGGCAGCGGTGCCAGTTAACGAAGGAAAGTAGAAGCTGAGCTCAATCTTTGAGTGACACCTCATTTAAACCTGACTGCTCTGCTTTGGTGAGATTTGATGTTACTTATTCCTCAGAGAGGCAATGAGTGACTCATGAGACCTTTTGATTCACAGAGCTTCTCACAGAGCTGGGCAGATGGCAACTGGAGAGTTGGGACAAGAAAAAGAATGGCAGGGAGTGAGGGCTGCACTGGCCACCAAGGTTATCTCCCCTCCTCTTATACACACACCGGGAAACCTCCCCACAAGGGAGCAGGCAAGAGCTCCTTTTACCCAGCAGGGAAATGGTGGCTGTCAGTGAGTCCGGAGCTCCCTGTGGTGCCCCTCTAGGTTCCTACCTACATTTTATTTTTACTCCATCCCTCCCTTTTCCCCGACTAGGGCCCGCTCTTCAGCCGGCCACACCACTCTCTTCCACCTCCTCCACATTGCCTGTCTGGGTCCTTCTCCCTCTCTTGGTGCCCAAGCTCTGTACCTGTCTTTAAGAATGAGAGAGGGGTGAAGAAGCAGAGGACGGCTGAAGCTCCCACACAGGCAAATGCGTGAGACGGGAGAACAGCAGCCACTCCACAGAGCCCCGGAGGGCTTAAGATCGATGTGTTGGAGAGGCAGGCAGGAGCTGAATCACCAAGGTCTGAATTTGAATCTTGCCTGAGGATAGTGCAGGGTTATAGAAATAGTACTAGCTGGAGCCTGCCACGAACACTGACACTTTCTAAATCAACCACATTTTTCATAGCATTAGCCAATGATAATCAACTTCATGGCATGACCCTGAGCCCTTGTAAGATACTAAAGCAAAACCTAATAAAGGCTCTTTTCAGTGTTATATGCTTCTAGGGCCAAGTATATTTTTATTCTAATTCTTTGGGAAGTGATAAATTCTTTGTGGGAAGGACACATCTTCTCTCTTATCTCAGAAAGTGCCTAGAACAATACATGGGCACATCAGATTTGTTCAACAAATACCAAGTGATGAATTCATATAATCCGTGCACATTACATATTTGTAACTTCTAGTTATTTAAGTCAATTAACTGAAACATTGTGGTAGAAAGTAGAAATGAGGGCAGGGCCATGGACTTTATTGTAGCAAGATGTTAAAAGACAAATGTCTTTGGGGTATTTGTTGAAAGTTAGACTTCTGTATAATGGAGGGCTGTTCATTTTTATAAAACCAATTAGAAAGCTGTTCCTTTCAGTCTACAAAATGGCAGAGAGTTATTTCTGATTTCTGGTAAGACAATGTACAATTAGCAATAGAACTATATCTCCTTTCATTTGGAGGGAGGAATGGGGGTGAACGAAAACCAGTGAATCGCATGGAGGAAAGTGGCCTGGGGATCTACTAGGGAACATGGCTCCTCCAAAACAACAGTATCTTGATAGACAGCCTTTGAATCCAGGCTCACTCCTTCATTTGTTCAACAGCTATTTACTGAGCCCCTCTTATATCTAAGATGCCAAGTATACAACAGTGAACAAAACAGACACCATCTTTTTCTATGCCACATAAAGATTTCACTGAAGCAAGGGAAACAGGCTCAAAACAAATCAACACCCCAACAAGAATATAATAACTTGTGATAGGTGCTATGAAAGGAAACAGGGTGTCCTGCTATGAAAGAGAAGAAGGGGGCCCTACTTTAGGCTGGGTAGGGGTCAAGGCAGGTCCTCCTGGGGAACAGTCAGAGAAGGATGATTAGGAAAAAGCCGGGACAAGACTCATGGAGAGGAGGCTCCAGGCAAGGGGAGGATCCATGTCAGGGCTCAGGTGGGAAGAGCTGGTTAATATGAGGAACAGAGAGGAGGCCTCATGGATGTGGAGGGGCTGAGGCCAGAGGCATAGAGGCCAATGAAAACAGCAGAATAATGTAACAAAGACGAGAGCCTTCCACGTGTTCTGCAACCTCTCTTCCAATTCAACACACTGGGTGAGTCCCAGCGTATGTCCCAGGGAAGAATCTCAGCTGAGGGTGGATGAGTGATATAGGTAGTAAAGGCGCAAGCAGCTCCCCTTACACGGCAGGAGGTTGGAGGGCATGGACAAGGAACAGCGGAAAGAGAAGGCCTGGCACCAAGCTCCAGTGGCTTTAACTGCAAACTCCCAGTGTGGCATTGCACAACTTAGTTGCCTAGCCCATCAAATGAGGATAATAGTACTCACTCTCAATGGCTGTAAAAAGGATTGCACGGGGGTGGGCAAAATGGGCAGAAGGGGCAAAAGGTACAAACTTCCAGTTACAAAATAAATCATGGGGATGTCATGTACAGCGTGGTGACTATAGTTAATAATACTATATTACATATTTGAAAGTTGCTAAAGAGTCGATCTTAAAAGTCCTTATCCTGAGTTAGGGGGAATTGTTCGGGGGACGGGTAAGGGGGGGCTAACAAGGTAACAATGTATAATGAATGACAGACTTACTGTGGTGATCATTTTGCAATGTATACAAATATAGAATGTTATATGTCAATTATATCTCAATAAAAAAAGATTGCTGATAAATTAATATCAAGCCAGGCCCAGGGAGGGTGTTCGGTAAATGATTGTTGCATTATTGCTGGGAGGAAAGGAGTTATTTGAAAGACATTGAAGAAGTAGAATCTACCAGGCGTTGGAACAATTCTTGGGGGTGGGACGGGAATTTCTAGCAAGAGCTGGTTTTGAGCCTGAATAGTTAAATGTGGGTTCTGATGCCAACAGAGAAGGGTTGCAAGGTGGGGGATGGGGGAGCACTTGTTGAGTGGTTTCAGCGAGTGAGCGGAGGGGGCGGAGCAAGAGAAGGAAGGAGAAGGCTGCAGGGAAACTCAGAGAGCAGAGGTGAGGGCAGGGAGAAAAGGTGACGGGAGCTGGGCGCGGGTGGGCGGCGAGGGCCAGGCACGGGGGAGGCGGGCAGCGGTCGCCGCTGTGCGGGCGGCGGCGGAGGGAGCGAGCTCTGCTGGGCGGGCGCCGATCTGCGGCCTGCGTGGCGATCCTCACCCCGCAGGGGAGCTCGCCCCGGGGTGACAGCGGGAGGGATGGAGAGGAGAGTGTGGCTTCCTCTGAACACTTAATTCCGGGGTCCTTGGGGGACCAGGGTACTTCGCGGGCCGCGTAGGTCGCCAGCGGCCGCCTAGAGTCGCCTCTACCAACCCCTCTCTGCCTGGCTCTGGCTCTGGCTCCAGCCGCGACGCCAGCAGGGGTCGGGGGTTTGCGTTGTGCAGGCAGCCTCTGCAGGGGATGGCGGTGGATTCCTGCAGGCTGTTTCCGGCCTTTCCCCGCAACCAGAGTGCGATGACACCGCCCGACCCCCTTCTCACGCCCCACCGCCCTCCGCCATCACTCAATCCACACGCCCCACAGCGATCCTACTGCGCGCCTCCTTCCCACTGCCCACCTGTCAACACTCCCCTCCCTTCCCCTGAAGAAGTAGAGGGACGCCAACCCACACCTGGCCGTGGTGGTGGGAGCTGCACCTGGAAGGCAAGACCCCCTGAGAAGGCTCGCTTAGATGTGGACTGATGATTAATTGAGTGCGAGAGGACCTGACCACCAAAGCTGAGATGTGGGTCTTTGCTCCTTGATTTGAGGCAACGGCCTAATGCCAGACTAAACATAGATAAATATTTTAATTTGTCATTAGGTCAGCAAAGACTTTCTGGAGATCCTCAAGAAATAGGTGCCCAGGGCCACTCTGACAGGTGACCTTTACTGCTCACACACTGTGCGCTGAGGCGCACGATACTGAGCTGGGAATTATGGGCCTCAGCCGTGATCCTTATCCCTCATCCTTACAACAGCCCTTCAGGGTTACTTGTCTGTTATCCCCACTTAACAGGTGAGAAGAGCTGAGGTACAGACATGAGTCACTCGCCCAAAGCACAGGGCTCACAGGGAGTAGAGTCAGGATCTGAACTCAGTTCTTTCCAGGACTTTCCGCTGTAGGGCATCATTCTATCTCTACAATAACATTAGTTACCTAAGGTGAAAGTTGGTACAAGGCACCTTTGGCTCATATGCCTGGCAGTTTAGTAGGAAACAGCATTGTGTCTAAGATGTTCATCGTGTCTAAGATGTTCAGTGGTAGTCATGTACTCCAGAGCCTGCAGAGTGCAGTGGCCATTGGCCGAGTGAGGGCCCAGAGTCTGCCTGGAGTATGTCTATCATTGCCAAGTCACTTTTCTGAGCCATGTGACACCAATGATTCATTCCCTCTTTCAGAAACTTTCTCCCCTCTATACCAGCTATTCCTTCTCAGTCATTTCCCTGGCCTTTTATTATTTTTTTTCTTCTCTTGTTAGTATGTCCTTTGCCTCAGTGTTCACATTCTCCAGTGTTCTTTTTAGACAATTTTATTCATATTTCTTGCTTTTCCTATCATCTCTATGATGGCAACTCCCAAATTCACCTTTCTAGCCTCCCCCTAATCTGTAACTCCAGACCCAAGTCCTCTAACATTCTAATCCCTACTGGCTAACTTCACTTCCTACAGGCACCCAAATTTGACATTTCCAAACTCAAATTTATCATCTCTATGCTTCCCACCAGGGTGTTGGCTCAGGTCTCTACACTTCCTTGCCTCGACAATTACGGCACCTTTCAAACTGATCTTCATGCTCTGGAGTCCATCTACCTGCTACAAGCTCAAGAATCTTAGTCTTTGGTGTCTCAGACCTGACCAGAGAGAACAGGCCTTTCTTCCTCTTGTTAGCACCCTGGCCTACCTCTAGGGGAGCCCTTTGCATGTTGTGTAACTGCCGACTTGTCTGTCTTCCCCTTTAGGTTGTGAGTTCATTTAGCACTGAGTTTGCCTTATCTTTCCTTGTATGCCCTGGCCTGGCACATAATAGGCAATCAGTAAATATCTGTGTAGTTAATGGCCTTGTAATGAATTGAAACTCATTTCAAGACACAATTTGTAGGTAGTAAAACATTTCACTGTTGACAGTGTGACATTTCACATTTGTGTGTGTCGGTAGCAGAGAGTATTAGAAAGTGAATTAGCAGGTGGCTGGAGATTAATAACAAAATGAAAGTAAGTTTCTAACTGGATGAGTTGATACTAAGCGTGTTTTTAAGGTTAACACAAACATCCAGTCTCAGCATCCTGATTCTCTTCTACTTTCCTTAGACATCAGGTCAACGAGTAAGCTGAGTGCACTTGCCTAGAAGAAAAGCAAAGACAAAGTCATCATGACTTCAGTATCTACTCATGGAAACCAAGATAAACCTCCCCACTTGCCACCACCA
>NW_006442508.1:7347286-7367027 GCF_000325575.1 Pteropus alecto | reverse complement strand
GACTTTCCTTAAACCTCATCCTTGACCAGTCGTCTTACTTTTTTCAGTCTGGCACTTTGTTAGTTGAGTCCAGGGAAAATAGAATGGGGATGGAAAGTGTGTTTTTGACTGCCTTGAAAAGGCATCTTTTAAATTTTTATTTACAAAATCCTTTCTTTATTCTTCCGTATTTAGAATCCAGCTAAACGACTCTTACATAGTCTGTCAGTGACTGAAGAGCTTTCCTTTAGAGGAGCAAAGCTGTTCAGTGACTCTATCAGAATGATACAATGATGCTTGTTTTTACATTTTTGTTACATTTTTGTTACCAAGGCTAAACATACTAAGCATATGCTGCAGACCTGTTCAGGATAACAGATTCCTTAACTACTAAAATAACCATCAGACTGAGAACCCAACTTTGCAACTTGTTCAGAATGACTATTATCCGTTTCAGGGACATGTGAATGAAGAAAAGAGAGTATTGTAATGGGTAAATGGAGTTCATATTCTCTGGGGCCAACTTTTCAAGCTAAAAATAGTTTATGGAGGAGGTAATCTTTAAGGAGCAAAGTTTAGAGAGGCAAACAGACAAATGATATCAAGTCACAAGGAGAATTTAGACACCTGAGTTGCCTTTGTGAAATGGAAAGCTATAAAACATTGATTGCTAAACAGAAAAGGACTCTCTAGGGAGGCTCCGCAGGAGCTTCAGTCTTGACTGTAGAACTCAAAGCAATTGCAGTAGCCAGGGTCCCTGATCCTAGATGAGAATATATGTGTGTGTTTGGAGGAGGGCAAGGAGAGTGTTCGTTATTTCTGTCCCAGCCACAGCCAGAACCAAGAAGAGATGTTCACAATCAGATAAGGAAGAGTGCTTGCTGAGGAACTAAGGTAAGTGGACAATGAGAACAGCTCCTTCTCTTGTTGCTGTCACTCACGCTGACCGCCACCCCTGTGTCCTGTGCTGTGCGGAGCTGTTGAGTTGCCTGCTTAGGTTGTTTGTAGAGAGCTCTGAAGGCATAGGCACCACCAAGTCCTTCCACCTCGTCAGCATGCATGTAAAGTGCTTGACACGGTGCTTGACCCGTGGGAAAGTGCTCAAGAAATGGTGACCGTCATTCACATTGACATCTTCTATACACAAGGAGTTCTGAAAAGACTGGCAAAATCAGCAAGGTAGACTTCAAAAGCCAAAATTGTTGGCATCTCAACAAGAAAAACACTAAAACTTCAAGTGGTAAATGGCAGAGGACTTACATAAATAATTCACAAACGAAAAAATGTAAGTGGGACTTTATAGTAAGGAACAAATTAAAATTCGTTTTTAAAAAATGAATGAACCACCCACGGAATGGGAAAAATTATTTGCAAATCATATATCTGATAAAGGTCTAGTATCCAGAATATATAAAGAGTTCTTAAAACTCAACAACAAAAAGACAACAATTCAATTAAAAAATTGGCAAAGGACTTCTTTGGTATTTCTCCAAAGAAGATATATGAATTTCCAACAAGCAAATGAAAAGATCCTCAATGTCATTAGTCATTAGAGAAATGCAAATCAAAACCACAACGAGATACCATTTTACTCCCACTAGCATGGCTGTAATTAAAGACAAAAACAAAACAGAAAATAACAAGTGTTGACAAGGATGTGGAGAAATTGGAACCTTTATACTTTGTTGGTGAGATTGTAAAATGGTGGCGGCTGCTATAGTTAAACATAGAATTACCATATGACCCACCAGAATTGAAAACAGGTCCAACAAAAACTTGTAGAGGATTTTTTTGTAGCAGCTCTATTCACAATAGCCCAAAGGTAGAAACAACCCAAATCCATCAGTGGATGAATGGACAAAATGTAGTATATTCCTACAATGGGATATTATTGAGCCATAGAAAAGGAATGAAATACTGATACATGCTACAACATGGATGAACCTTGAAAACATCATGCAAAGGAAAAGAAGGCAATCACAAAAGGTCACATTGTATGATACTATTTAGATACTATCCGGAACAGGCAAATCCATAGAGATGCAGAGCGGATCAGGTTGTCAGGAGGCTCAAAGAGGGAGGGAATGAGGAGAGACTCCTTACTGTGTATGGAATTCCCATTTGAGGTGATGAAAATGTTCTGGAACCAGATAGTAATGATGGCGGATAGTAATGATGGCGGCACAGCACTGTGGATGTCCTCAATGTCGCTGAATTGTATGCTTTAAAATGGCTAGAATGCTACATATTATATGTATCTTACCATAATAAAAAAATTAGTGAGCCAATATATAAAAAAATATTACACCCCAGGGCTAGCTGCAGGGATTAGTTACCTCAGAACACTAGAGGAGAAGGGCGGTCTGGCTGGAGAATATGTAAGATGCTCAAACACATTAGTTAACAGAGAAATGCAAATGAAACAATAAATTATTACTTTACTCCTATTAGACTGTCAAAGCTTAGACAACTGGATAATGCCAAGTGTTGGAAATCCTTTCTTTACCTGCTTGGAACCCAGCTTAACTAGCCTTATCAGCTCTGTAGGCCTAGAGGGACGGTCAGGCGCAGCTGCGGGGTGTGGACACTGGTGCAGCCACTGCAGAGAGCCATCTGTCAGATGAAGATACACATGCCCTATATTTTACTTGTAGATATATATCTGGAAAATGTTCTTACATGGGTCTGTAAGGGGACATGTGGTGGTGGGAACTTGGATGCATCTTGGAGAATTATGCAACAGTTAGGAGCAGTGGACTAAATGTATATAGCAATAGAGATGGATCTTAAAAGCATTCAGCCAATTGAAATTTTTTTTTAATAAAATGAAATACATAAACAATGCCATTGACATTTTTAAAAGATGCATGTACCCATGACAATGAATGTTTTACAAGAAGCATACATACAAAAGATCAACATTAAACATCCAGAATGGTGGTGATGGGCAGAGGAGAATGAGAATGTGGATAGGAGTGAGTGAATAATGCATATCTACAAAGGGGGAAGGATCATAAAAGATGGGAGTTAGACCAGATTATAGCATATCGACATGATAAAAAATACTCTAAAACCAGTAAAAATATTGTTAATCATATCAGTAATTCCACCAGAACTTACGTGCAGACCACTTAAAAATGTGAAAAAAAAAAAAAACCCTGTCAAGATAGAAAGGAAACTATGTAGAAAATTTTAAAGTTAATGAATTCATAGTCTAAAAATACACACAGAAGTATAAATAGGTAAATTGTAACACAGATCTATAAATAGATAACTTGTAATTCAGCACTCTGAGTGAGATCCCAGATGTGTAAATACTGTGCTGTAGGGGAAATCTTCCTCTTCACCCAGGAGGCCACACGGAACTGGGTGTGCAGAAGGTCAGGTAGGCAAAGGGAATGAATAGCATTGCAAGGATCGTGAACTACATGGACAGAGGCTAGAGGTAAGAAAGAAAATGTGGCCTCAGCAGGACTTCATGCTCGCTCACCAGTGAATCGCCTTTTGCTTCTCCGAGATTTTTTCCTTGTCCAAGTCCATCCAGCATTACCAGGTGGAAGGCACTAGCTGAAACAGGTCATTGCTCTGTGCTGATGGCCAGCACAGAGTGACAGGCTATATGACCAGAGTGAAGAGGCCATCTTGCTCTCCTCCAGAGAAAAGAGTGGATGCTTTTTTGACAATTTCAGTCAACTCACCATAGAACTTTCCTTACAGAGCCTGTTGTTTTGTCCAAAATCAAAACTGCACATTCACAGAGGGGAGATTTTAAAGATTATCCGAGAATGTCAAGAAGAAAGTTTCTGGAAGAGAGGTAAATCACACCCCTCTTAATCTTTAACACGATATGTGCTGCAATAAACCGCCTAAGTATCCTATTAGAATTATAGTCATATTTATTTTTAAGCAGGAGTTTGCATAGTTCCCTAAAGATCTTTGCTATCTAGAGCTGTTTAGAGTTTAAATCCACATTGAGACTCTTTCAAGGGCAGAGATAATATCTGATTTACCTCAATTAGCAGAAAGTGATACGCTCATAACTTTCCTTCATGTGAGCAAGAACGTTTACGAAAGAGAATTATATAGAATTTCTTGAGAGTAAACCCTTCCTAAATTACACTGGACTCTGACCTCATCAAGTTCAGAAATAACGTCAGGTTTATGGCTTCATCCCAGAGCCAAGCATAGTGCTTCACATCTAAAAAGTACCTGTTCAGTATTTGTGGAATGAATGAAAAGTGGCAGCATCTGTTCCTACTTCTCTTACAATGTCTGTGAAATAACCTTTTCTGCTGTATCGCCTCCTCTTTCTGGGCCTGCCTCATTTAAATAAGACAAGGGTGTGAATCTAGGCTGTGTGTTAAGGTCTCTTTCAATTTAAAAAAAGTCATGATTTGTCATTTGAAAATGTCATAAAAGAGCATGTCAGTATAGCCCCAATAGTTATAACATTGCTGACAAGGATAATTTTACTTTGAAATACTCATCTTGATTTCTCAAATCATTCAAATTCAGTATCAACTATATTGGAAGTAACACTCTTTAGAATTCGATGTTCATTATGAATTACTGTGATTACTGATTGTGCTCTCAGCAATCCATGTCTTTTCTGACAACCTATTAGTAAGTAATTTAATTAAGCCCTAGTAGACCAAAATTTCAGTATGACGCATTTGCCTACCATCAGGTAGATATGAGTGGAAAAATTGGTTGCTTTTTGATATGTTTTTGTTGCTAGAAAGAGCTAGATGTTTATCACTGCTCTCTGCTTTTGGAAGAAGTCATTTGACACATTTTGACAGAACTAGAAACTGCCTTTGCCAACTAATTTACCTGCTTTAAAAATCACAGCTAAACATCACCCATGTTTGACATGAATGTAGTAATCTTGTAATCCTCAGAAAATAGACATCCAAATTATGTAACAAAATGTGAAAGACAAAAGCAGAGAACTACCATAGATAGGATATGCAGTTTATTGTATTAATTTTTAATTTTTCTGTAGGATCGGAAATTTCAAAATAAATAGCTAAAGGCAGTTTCCAAATTCGACAGCTGAATGTAAACACACTAAGATGCCTGTGTTGTGTGTAGTGGCTAAAATCTAGTGTGTGGTGGGCGTTCACTAGAATTGGATGTCAGAGATGGAGTACCATGGGGTTCAGGTTTTGCCAGGTTAAATCTGTACAGCGGGTTCGGTGCCTGGGACCCCAAGAAAATTCTCCAGGTCGTATTTAATAAATATTTGTTGAATAAATAAAATAACAAAGGACTAAACACTCATTGCCAAGGTAGGTAAGAGAAGAAACTCAGAGTAATTCTCCCTGACTTCTAGGTGAGGCACCAAGTTCTAAACTACGAGTATTGAAGGGCATTTTTGTTTTACAGCTCTGCCTTTTTCTCTTGTAAGCATGCTTGTTACCCAAGGACTGGTCCATCAAGGTAAGATTCAATATTTGTTCAATAATTTAATTTAAGGAAGCCCGATTTTCTGTGACCCTCCTGGCAGCTTTTTGGTGCTTGTTTTTTTGTTTGTTTGTTTGTTTTTTGTTTTGTTTTGTGAAGGATTTATTCATGCAGGCTTTTGCCTATTTTCAGCATATGTCCCCACCCCCACCCCTCTGGAAGATGTCCTAATCCCCAGAATGAGTGAGTATATTGTTACATGGCAAAGGGAAATTGAAGTAGCAGATGGACAGGCTTTTACTCAGCTGACCTTAAAATAGGGAGATTATTCTGGATTATCCAGATGGGTCCAGTGTAATCAAAATGATCCTTAAAAGTGAGAGTGGGTCAGAGGATAGAACCAGAGAGATGGCAAAATGGGGTGGACTCGGCTCAACACTGCTGGCTTTGAAGATGCAGGAAGGGGCCAGGAGTCCAGGAATGTGAGTGGCCTCTAGAAGCTGGAAAGGCTGGAAACCGTAGCCACCTCCAGAAAGGAATGCAGCCCTGCTGATTTTAGCCTAGTGCTATGGTCTGAATGTTTGTGTCCCCTCGCCCCCAAATTCACATGTTGGAATTTTACCCCTCAAAGGTGATGGAATTAGAAAGTGAGGCCTTCAGGAGGTGATTAGGCCATGAGGTGGAGCCCTCTTATGAAATAACCTCCACAGAGCTCCTTGGCCCTTTCCACCATGAGAAGTCTGCAACCCAGAGGAGGGCCATCATCAACCATGCTGGCACCCTTATCTTGGACTTCAGCCTCCAGAACTGTGAGAAATAAGTTTCTATTGTGTGTAAGCCACCCAGTGTTGGTATTTTGTTATAGCAGCCTGAACACACTTAAGACGTCCACCCAACGAGGCCCATTTTGAGCTTCTGACCTCCAGAACTGTAAGGTAACAAATTTGTGTTGTTTTAAGCCACTAAGTTTGCGGTAAGGTGTTATAGCAGCCACAGGAAACTAAAATGGTACCTCTCTCTGTCCCAGAGTCTCCCAGAGGCTCTGCACATTAGACAGATTGTGCCCTGTCTGTCTAGGGAGCTCCAGCGAGGAGGTAAGTGGGGCTGCAGTCCAGTGAGCTCTGTCAGGCCATTCGTTCTGGCGAGAGGCTGCACCTGCCCGAGGGCGAGTGCCCTGTCTAACTTGCCCGAGAGATCGTGAGGACCAGCAGCCACCCTGTGTCTCCCTACGTACCCTTCCCTGCCTCTTAGAGTTCTCCAATTTCCCTCTCTATTCCCCCTTCCTCGAGCTCTTCTTTCTGCCTGTCTCCGTCTCCCCACAGAACGCGCAGGCATCACCTAATCCCCAAACAGCAACAAGGCACCTGATTGACCCTCTTGAAGCCCATTATTTTGTCCCCAGTAAACATGAGAGAAAATGTTCCAGTTCTATTTGGGTCTCAAAGATCATTTGTGTCATATATCTAGGAGAATCCCATTTCAAGCAATATATTCTATCTTAAGGATTTAAGTTGATTTATTAAATGTGATTTCATTTTTCTAATAGAAACATAGTCATTGATCAGTAACAAGCCTTTGTCAGACCATTTTGACAACAAAGAATATGGTCACAAGATCTACAGGGGTTATGTTTTTATAAACATTGAACTTGTCAAAATCTACCGTCTCTTGCATGTATGCAAATACACTCTCCAGGGTTCTGTATTAGTTTTCTACAGCAGCTATAACAAACTACCACAAACACAGTAGCTTAAAACAATACAAATTTACTATGGTTCTGGAGGTCAGAAGTCCAAAATAGATTTCTCTGGGCTGAAATCAAATGTTGGCAGGGCTGCGTTCCTTTCTGGGAGACTCTCAGGCTTCCTTTCCCATTCCAGCTTCTAGATACCACCTACCTTCCTGGGCGCATGGCTTCTTTATCTACAAAGCCAGCAGCGTTGAGGCAAGTTCTTCTTATACTGTCATCTGTCTCGTTCTGTCTCTGAATCCCTCTTTACATTCAAGGGTCGTCGTGATTACACTGGGCCCACCCAAATAATCCAGGATAATCTCCCTATTTTAAAGTCATCTGATTAACGACTTTAATTCCATTTTCTACCTTAATTCCCCTTTATTATATAATGTAACATATTCACAGTTTCCAGGGATTCGAATGTGGACATCTTTACGAGGTCATTATTCTGCTTACCACAGATTGAAATGTTTTTATTTAAAAATTGTGATATATATACAGTCATGTGCTGAATAACATTTTGGTCAATGACAGGCTGCATATACAATAGTAGGTCCCATAAGATTATAATGGAGCTGGAAAATTCCTATGAACTAGTGACCTCATAGCCATGGTAACATCGTAGCACAAGGCATTACTCATGTGTTTGAGGTGATGCTGGTATGAAAAAGCCTACTGCACTACCAGTTGTATGAAAGCATAGCATGTACAGTTGTATACAGTACATAATATTTGATAATGATTAAAAAATGACTTATTGGCTTATATATTTACTATACTGTACTTATTTTAGAGTTTATTAAAAAAGTGTTTTGTAAAACAGCGTGCTGTGTTGCAACACCCTCATACATCTCTTGATCGCATCACTTTATATTGTGCTAGACTTGATTTCATGTTGTTTTGTGTAATAACATGCTGTACAGACTTGTAGAGTAGGAGCAGTAGGCTACACCATACAGCCTAGGTACGTAGTGGGCTACACCATCCATGTTTGTGTAAGTGCGCTCCATGATGTTTGCAAAACGATGAAATCGCCTAAGGATGCATTTCTCAGAACTTATCTCGGTTAAGCGGTCTATGACTGGTACTGTGAATCTCTAAATTGAAACTCTGCCCTGAGTTACTGAAAAAGGGGTGGGGACAATGACTAATTGCTTGGAACTAAGTTGTTAGCGCCACCTTTGCCTCGATATCTTTTAAGTCTTGAATTGTCTATTTCATGTTCTTTTCGACACGTTAAAGCTAATACTACTTGCCAAAAATGGCTATTTGAGAGTTAAATTCAATCAAGAATTGAATTATAACTTTTCAGATCATCTCTTCAGATTAAGAACTTGTGTATATATTAAACTATGAAGGTTTCTTTCCACTTTATAAATTTAAATGTTATAAAATGAAATAATATATTTACATATTACTCCTTAGGTTATTTAGCAGCTAACCCAAGATTTGGATCTTTGCCTAAAGCTGCACGTAAGTCATAGAAGTTAAAAAGACGTGATTTTTTAAAAAGAAAATATTAAAGCAACTGGAGATACAAATGTCCAGGTTAACCAAATTGACTCTGAAAAATCAGTCTCAACTTTTTCCACTATGCAGTCTATTCAATGCTTCCTGAGCAACAAGAACCTCACCTTAGACAGTCCTCTTTACCGCATGGACCAGGAGGGATTGGCAGGATATACTAAGGCTATCAACAGCAGAGCCTCAGAATGATATATCCATTAGGGATTTTAATATTCTTTTGGCCAGTCTTTTCAAAATATTTTCTATCATGAACATAACAAATGAATGATTTTTAAAACTCACGGACTTTCTAATAATACAGCTACCACAAACATGGGGTTTCATCTTCTTCCACTCATAATACACAAACCTATTACGTACGAAGAGGATGCTTTCCAGTTTATAGTCTGAAACCTCATTTCCAGCAGGAGGAGCAGGTTGGCGATTTCTTCCTTGGCAGGTTCCCTTTGCCTTGTGCGACCTCTCTCCTCCATGGGACAGGATAGACTGCAGCTCCCCAAACTCCAATCTATAGAGAGAATTTCCTACCTAGCAATTTGAAAGCTAAGATAGCCACAACCAGAACCCCACCGCCACCTCCCCTGGTAGCCTCAGACATTTTGTTTGCTGGCTGGGCCTCCCTCAGGTGGCCTGGCTTAGGGTCACACCGTTGCTTGCTCTGCCCTGGCCCTCCTACTAACAGTTGGAAACTGAGATCAGAAAGTCTCCAGTTCCCAATCCTGCTCTTTAATGGATAGCTTCATTCTCAGTTTTTGTTCATTGATTTATCATGGTATTTTTAGTATAAAAGTTACTACTGTTAATAAAGAAAGTTCTAGAAGGTAATAATGGAGGTGATTCTGATAATCATATAATCTCTCTTTCCTAACCTGCTTTTACAGTGGCTGGTATCTTGGGATTTGGCCTTGGAAAGGCATCATACATAGGAGTATGCCAGAGCAAATTCCATTCCCTTGATGATCAGCTACGTGGAGCTGGTTTTGGTCCAGGGCATAACAGGTTTGTAATCTGTTTGAGGAATTATAATGAAGAAAATTATAAAAAATGTAAATGAAAGATCATTCACTATTTATAATATTAAAGTTTTTAAAATTTTAACATCCATATGTTGGAAAAGAACCTCTTTACCTCTCAAATTTTGAGTTGTTGCTATTCAATTTCAATAATAATTTTTTTTATTATTTAACTCATTTACCTATTTCATTTGCTTAACAAACATTGAGTGAGTACCTACTATATTTGAGGCATTGTGCAAGTCTCAAAAGAATACCTTAATCAGCAGACATGGCCTCTACCATCACTGGGTTACACCAAATTTAAATAGATTTCTTTATTGCAGGACTTCTCAGAGCCTTTGCTGTGTGTGTGTGTGTGTGTGTGTGTGTGTGTGTGTGTGTGTGTGTGTGTGTATCTCATAATTCTCATAAGCAGTAGAACTCAAGTTAAAGGTATATTGCCTCTGCTCTTAGAGTACCTGGGTTGAAAACCAGTTCTACCACTTACTAAATAAACTATGTAACCTTGGAAAAGTTTCTTAAGCTATCTAATCTTCAGTCCTCTCATCTGTATAAAATGGTGAGCAGAATTATTTTCATGAGATGCTATAAGGAATAGAAATGACTATGATACTCAGTAAGTTCTCAGTAAATAATAGTTACTACAGGACCAGTGTTGGGGACACATTTATTTAAAGACCCTCACTTGTCACAGTGGATTCTATCTGAGAGGCAGCACAATATTGTGAAAACAACATTGGACATGAAGATCATTACTGGCCTTTTTTTTGGATGAAATTATATGGTCTTGAACTAAGAAACGGCTCCTATTATTCCTTAAAAAATTAGGCTTGTGAACTTTAGTATAAAAAAATGTGTCTTAATATTCTTTTAAGACTAGAGCTTCCAGTGTCAAAGCACAAACCTCTATTTTTGCATCTGTTCTAGGCACTGCCTGCTTACCTGTGAGGAATGCAAAATTAAACATGGATTAAGTGAAAAGGAAAGTTCACAGCCTTCAGCTTCCTAAACTACATATCTATGGCTTTTGAAGTTTCTTAAACCTCTGAATTTGTACACACTTAAAATTTCAAATGTACTTTAAATAATATACTTACAGTGAAACAAACATTGTGATTCGCTCATTCTATTGAATGCTTTCTGTAGAAGGTTCCTAATTGAATTGAGCATTGTATATTTTTCTACTATTTAAGAACATGTTGGGAGCTTTCACAATCAAAAAGATATTATGTTGCATTCTAACTTGCTTACAGCCTAAGTAAAAGAATTTAGTCTTCTCTGATTCTCTCCATCATACTTTCACTCTGCTTTATTTAGTTCTGGGTTTTAAGATTGCCAATAAGAGGACAGGAATGAATGTTGAGGGACTTGGGAAGTCATGCCCCAGAGGAAAACCATTGATTATAGAGATAGAAACACAGGACAAGAGACTGCATCTTACAGCTATATGAACCTGTAGTCCCTAACATTTTCAGCACCAGGGATCGCCTGATCTGAGGTGGAGCTGAGGTGGTGATGCTAGCCCGGGGAGCGGCTGCAAATACAGACGAAGCTTTGCTTGCTGGCTTTCTGCTCACCTCCTGCTGTGCGGCCCGGTTCCTAACAGGCATGTACTGGTACTGGTCCGCAGCCCAGGGGTTGGGACCCCCTATTCTGAAATGTAGAAACTCAGATTTTTAACTTAATAAAATATATTTCATTTTTAAGAGTCACAATATGAATCAACTGTCCTTTCAGTGACCTCGATGACTTTACGCCTCGTCGATATTGTGGAGCTTTGGCAAAATTCATCGTCTTTAGGTTACTTGCTTTGCTAATGTGTACACGCTCATGATGAGAACCAAGAACCAGGTTCTTTTATATACTGCTAATGGCATAAAAGAATAAACACGACTTCTCAAATGGTTCTTTCTTTTTCAAAGGAGCAGTTTAGTTAGGGAGGAATCATGGGAAGAATTAATTCATAGAGTGATAAACTTCTGAACTATAGGGAGCTCAGAAGCAACCAAGCCAACCCCATGAATTGAAGTCCTATTCTACTGTCAGGGGTTTTACATGGAAAAAAAAAAAAAAAAAAAAGCTCTTTCATCAGGGTCCTTTTGTTCTATTGCAGATTGAGCTCTACTTAAAAACTTCTCTTGCATCTTTGCATTTTCTCAGGAAAATGCTTTATATATGTATCACCATTTATAGGGTGTGTGTTATGTGCATTTGTGTACATTTGTGTTTTACATAATAGACCTTGAAACCTGTACCATGAAGGTAAAATATTGGGAAGTCTTATTTTTACATGAAGTATATGAAATGGAGTGATTTTGACTATGTATGTATGTGTGTGAGTGTATGTATATATATATCCTGGTTTTTCGGTCGATAAAGTTCTATTTCTGTACATCAGAATGCAGAGCCATAATATCCTAGCTTCTTGGATGCAGTTTAACTCTTGGCTCTGACAACTAGCAATTGGTGACTCCTGATTATCTCAGCTATTGGCAACAATTCAGAATTGGGCACATTTATTTCCTGCATACCAGAAAATAATTTCCCAGGGATCAGAACATTTTCACATTGCTAAGCACAGCAAGCCAATGTTGAAATTAGTCTCAGGGTATGAGAAAAGTTAGATCTGTTTTTGAAAAGGCAAACTGTTTTTGCTGCTGACATCTTCATAGTTCTTCTGAATCAAATTGCGTTTGTTTCGGCTCTCTGTTTTTCCTAAGTAGTTAAGTTATTCATGGAAGCAGATTTTTCTAGTGATTTTAGTGTGAAAGGAAATCAATAAAGCAAAAAAAATGGAAGGCCATTGAAGAGATTGCAAATATTTCTCTGTATTATCTATTGTATATAGTAGGAGGTAAGTATCTGGGGGAGAATATCTGTTAAAAGGTGTTAAAAGAGCAACATTTGTCGTTTAGTATTTAACAATTGCCAACACTCATCACCAAGTTGGTCATAAGCTTATGAAAGCAATACCTTCATGATGAAAAAAATGATGTACTGGATGTAATGCTTATATATTTAAAATAAAATTTACCTTGAAACATAAGCAATGAAAATGTTACATAGCTAATTTTCTTGATATTCAAATAATGTAATGTGTTCCGCTTTTCCACTTTGTCCTCAAATTTTAATTATAGAATTTGCTTTCATAGACATTTAGAGTTGACAGATTAGTGATTAACACCGAGTCTGAAAAGTCCAGGATCTAACAGATAATGTAATTAGTGAAGCTGGATTAGTGGCTTGTTAAACGCAGGCATAGTCTTCATTTCCATACACACGAATGTGAACCCACTGTTGTCAAATCTTCCAATTTTTAAAAACAAGTGCATGCTCTTATGTGAAATGTCCTGGTTTTTAAATGTTCATTCTTTAACGTATTCAATCATTGAGCACCCATTCTGCCAGGCACTGTCCTAGGTCCTGGGAATGTAACAATGAGCACAACCAACAAAATGCCACACCTTCTGGGAGATTATACTCATCACCGGCCTGAGGTTTGAGATCCAACCCAGCCTCTTGCCCCTTGCTGCCTGTGCAGGTGAGATTCCTGAACCCATGTATGTTCTTCCAGGGGAAGGACAGCTGCTTCTCCATGTGCAACCCAATATGCTGCCCAGCTACCAAACAATCCAGAAAGGTCTATGAGAGCCTAGGGATGCCTCTCTACCCCTCTAGACTGGAAGCTCCTCCAGGACAGGAAGCATACCCTTTTTTACTTATCTCTAAATCTCCAACCCCAAGCTGAGTTCTTGGCCAGATATAGGTTCTTCTAAATGTTTGTCAACCTAAACCTGTAACTTCTCTGTGGCTACATAATAGCCTTTAGATATTGGAAGGCATGTTCCTTTCAGAATTCTGGCAAAAGGGCCCCAGTTGTTTCAACCATTGGAGTGGGTTTCTAGTCCTGTGACACCCTGGTCTCGGGACACCCTTTGGTTTGTGACATCCTCACACACCAAGACTCCAGAATCGGATTGACAGTTCAGAGATCAGGGTTACTGTGCTTTTTGTTTTAGGCACCGCAACTGATAGCAAGAGTGGCTCTGCATCGGGCCCTGGACTCAAATCCGGGGTCCACTACTTACTGGCTACCTGGCACTGAGTCATTTATCTGCTCTGGGCCACAGTTTCCTTATTTGTAAAATGGGAAAACATTAGACATAGCTGACAGGTTGTTCATGTGAATAAAATGAGCTAACATTTACACAATGTGTAGAACAAGGCATGGCTCAGGGTAATCACTCAATGGATGTTAGCTGCTACTGCTACTACTACTACTAGTAGTAGTAGTAGTAGTAGTACGACTAGTATTACTACAACTGCAGTCCAAAAATGTGCAATTGTGTCTCACTTTTGGCCTGTGCCAGACTTTTTCATATGACCTACCTTTAAGTCAAGCCTCCCCATTTTATGCTTATGCAGCTGGTCATTCTGAATTTCAGTGTAACTCATTATACACTTATCTTTTTAATTTCATGATGCTCTTTTCAGGCCCAACTACCTGTCCTTTTCTGTCCAAAATTTGTGATTTTCAGTGTTAACTGCACTGAAAAATATTGTCAAGAATAAGGGTAGGAATGGGAAGGTAACAAAAGAGGGAACTGGGAGGTAGAAGTCAATAATGGGGAAAGAAGTATCTAAAAGGAACCTCCCTGAATAAGGTTTCAAAATCAGGACTGTCACCACAGGTCTTATGACTTGGAAGCCCAGAAATGTCTTCAATCATTCAACAGATATTTTTCAGTACTTACTATATGGAAGGTGATATGCTAGAACAGGGGTGCATTCATACGTAAGATAGTCTCTGCCCTCAGAAGTAGAGGAGACGATGTAAATAAACTGCTGAAATACAACATATCTCTGTGAGATAAACTAAATGCCACTAGAATTCAGGGTGCAGCAATGGTTACTTTTGTTGCCCTTGCAGATTGCATTAGTAGCCCAGTTCTTTACCTCTCCTGTATCCACCCATGACTTTTGTCATGGAATTTTGCATTTCTTTCCCACTGTCAGTGGAGTATACTTACCCATCTCTTGATCTTGGACTTGTCTGTATGACTTGCTTTTGACAAAATGTGAGGCAGTTCCAAACTGAGGCCTAAAGAGACCTAGTTTCTACCATATCTCTATCATGAACATAAAAGAACACAATACTAGATGCATAGCCAATAGCCTTAAGACTGATCTACCAGTTCCCCAATTTGCCTAAAATCTACCCCCCATAATAAACCCCTTACTCTGTCATTCAAAGCAATTCTGCTACTAAATTCTAGCCCAGAAACATGGTAGCTGGAAGTGAGATGCTGCCGTATCAAAAATCTAAAACACGTGTCATTGGTTTTGGGAACAAGTGGTAGATGGGTACTGGCAGGACCTTGAGGAGATTGCTAGTGGAAACCAAAGGGCCTGATGAGGGCGTTAACAGAAACCTAAAATGTTTCCAAGGAGGCTGTCTGGGAGGGATTGCAGAAAAGAGCAGGAAACACTATTGTAAGGTGGAAGATTGATTTATGTAAAGTTTAGCAAAATTGTCACCTGTGGTAACATGGAAAACAGGAAATGGACCTAAGTCGATGACCTAGCTAAGATTTCTGAACTATGTTAAGAGTGCCACTTGGCTTCTAAAATAAAATGAGAGGAGACAAGAATTATTCCAAGTGTGATTTGGAGAAAATATAAAGGCTCAAAAGTCTTTTAAGCCAGCAAAGGGTTTTCATACTCAGAAATGGGTTCCAAGCAAAGATTGAATCCAGACTGAGGCAATAACTTTTTAAGACCTCAGAAATATGACAGTGCATCATAGGATGTTTCAGACACACAAATGGTGCTCCACATGCCTTAAAGACATAACCTGTAAGCCCTGCCCAAAGCTTCCAAGAAACGTTAGGGATGTTAGCCAGCCTCACAGGGAGTCCAACATAGAAAAGACACAGGAGGCTTTTGCATAATGGAATGGATTTCAACTGAATTGCACAGATGTAAAAATTATTTTTGGACAAATACTATTTTGGATAGGGATAGTTAGTATAAAGAGGACTTGGGACCTCTGACTTCTATGGGCAGACTGAGAAAACTACTCAGTTGCAAGCGTGAGCTACCTCTATAGGAAAGGTAGGACCAAGAGCCATGGCGAATCCCTGGAGAATATACCTTAGCCCTAGTTGAAGAACCGGAAACATGAGGCTGGCTACTTCAGAACTGCTATGGTCGTGACCGTTATGTGCCTTTCGTTTCACTCTTTGAATGAGGGTGTCTACAGAAGGCTATTATAATGGGATACAAATCAGAGGTCCTAGGAAAATGTGAGTTTATTATGCACATGGGAGGGATTTGAGTTACTGTGGCCAAATGGACTGAAAAGATATTTGCAACACGTTCCACCCCACACGTTCTTTTTAAAAATGTATTAAAGGCCTTCTGTTCCTGCCCTTTGATGGGCAGCCTTGTACAGAAATTATGCTACTGACTTCTGAGGCTAGGTCATAAATAAAAGGCAATGTGGCTTTTACATGCTTGCTGGAACACTCATGCTAGAGCCCTCCACGGTCACATAAACAGTCTGATGAGCCCACACTAACTCAGGGAGAGTCAGCATACCAAGGCCCTGAAACTAAATGAAGAGAGGGATGATGCCCTGGCTAGGCCCCAGCTGCTCTAGCTCCCTGCTGTTTCAGCTCCGTCGAGCATCTGACTGCAAACCTGAGAGACCAAGAACCAAATCACTCCACTGAATCCTTAACTCCTGACCCACAGAAAAACTAAGATAATAAATGATCGTTGTTTCAAGCCACTAAGTTTTGGGATGATATGCAGCAATAGCTAACTAAAAACACTAAGTTTCTGGTAGAAATGTAATAAGAATAAGTAGAATTTAAATGAGAACACAATTTTCCATTCACCTGAACCAGGAACAAACACTAGGCCAATAAGAAACTATACTGAATTTTTATTCCCCTGAAATTTGCAGTTTTTGAACATGACCACTGCTTTTTAAAGATGTTTACTGTATGTTGATTAATAAATGAGTCACACTTACCATTATTAAATATTCAGAGATGACTTTATTTCCTATCCCTACTAAATACCACTTATGATACTTAAAAATAGGTTGCAAATAAAGCCATGAAATTAATAAAGATGCATGTTCCTTTATATTTTATTTACCACAAACACGGAGAATACAGCAAACACTGGAGAAAGGCTTTTAAATAATTTTTTGATGTAAAGCTTAACATTTAAAATTATGCTTGCTCCCCCCCACCCACCCCAATTCAACATGCAGATATCATTTATTTTCATATATGTTGATTCTAGAGCATTACAATCTCAATAGTTTTATGAGTATCCTTGCCCTGTAACTTAAATTTCACAAACTGTGTACTATCATGGTATAATACCATCATTCATATAGTTCCCCAATGTGAATACATTTACACAAGAGTAACATTAAAATTTGTTTTTTAAACTTCATTTTAATAAGCCAAAACACAAAAACCCAGGTTTTAGTTTTGAATGTTTATGAAGACTGCTGCTGAGCTCAAAGCATGCAGATATTCATGACCACCTAGATGAAGCTGGACAGTGAAACTCCTTCAGTAGGTCCAAGGATGCAATTTTTCACTCATCCCAAGTATCTCCATATTTGTTTACTTTGACTACGAAAAAAGCACAAATGATTGATGATTCCAAATAGTAGTAAATAAAAGGCAGTATTTAAAGTTTGCTATTATGATGAAAAGTTATGTTTCTCTCTCATTTAAATAAATGCACGAGAGCCAAATTAAAAAAGGGGCTAGCTAGACACTAGACTTTAGTGAACTGGAGGTTGGACATAAATACTATTGTCAAGATCTTTACATAAACATCTGATCCTCTTAACAACCTTATAAAGTAAACACAACCTTCATTTTAAAAATGAGAAAACAGATTAGTAACTTGCCCAAGGTACAAGCCTAATAAAACAAGGAGAACTAAAATTTGAGCACAGATCTGTTCAAGTCCAAAGGCTGGGTGCCTTTAAAACTTTACCCTACCAACTAAGTAAATGTGGTATGAATTACAGCACATACAAAAAATCACCATGAAATTAAAAAACAATGTTTTAAAAACTGGTTTTGTTTTTCACAAAAAATATTAGTAATAGAAAGGGTCAGGTCGTCAGGTTATGGTTAATTCAATCTTCTCTGTCATGCAAGAAATAGTTTCCAATATCCCTCCATTTTACTTAAAATTATATTGTGAAACATGTTCTGTCTACTCTACTCTTTCAGCTTTTAGCCTCTTTTACATAGCCTTCACCTGTGACTTACAACTCTTCAGAAGACCCAAGTAGTCATAACAGTGTAAAGAAGCAGTTACTAGACCCCTTCCTCAAGACTCTTTCAGGTAGTCTATGAAGTCAAAATTATTTCACTGTTATACTAAGACATTATATACCCTTTCCCCTCATAGTCAGCCTTTTCTCTTTGCTTTCATTCTCTCATTAGTACAAGGTAGTTTTCTAGAACCTACATGACGTGTGGTGACATCATTGACCCGATAGCTAATGTTTTTAAAATAATGTGCTTATGTTTTTAAAATTTTTGTCTTAATTTCTAATTAGGTAAATATCACCCAACAAACTAAAGCTGAAGACTTTAAGTGATACTTCCTAACCCTGTAAACCTACACTGTAATGTCAAATTTTCTGTCTGGACTCTAGAACAGAACATTCTACAAAATCGTTGAAACTATTTCATAATAAAGCACAAAAAAAATAACTTTCTTTTTACATAGAAATTATTTCACATTACTGTGTCATATAACAGAACTTAAGACTGCTTACAGACAAAACAACAAATGTCAAAATCTAGCAAATGCCAAAGGTCTACCATATTTCCTTTTCTTACCCTTTATTACTATAGAATACCCATCGAAACACTCCATTTCTGATTTATCAGTGTATGGTACTATGCTGTGCAGACATGTAAAAGATTATAAAAATGAGAAAAATACTGCCTGCCCTCATGGAGCTTACAATCTACATCCTCAAATTAATTAGTAGAAGTACCAGTAAGTCAGAGTAATGGTCACTGAATGCATATGGTATACACTAATTTTTTTTTAATGACAAACAGTAACAAGTAATATTGAATACAAGTATTTTAAAGCTAGATTCTTCTACATCAATGACAGATATTATCCATTACTATGAAAACAATTCTAAATGAAGCAACCACTAACAATTCAAAATAAAATTGGCTCTAAAGAACGATCATAAGAAATACTAAGAATTTTTATGTATTTTTACATTATCTGTGTTGTGGTATATGACTCTCTCAAGAAGGTACCAAGGATCTATTCCTTTGATTTCTAAAGTAGTAAATAGAAAATCTTAAACAATGACTCATCCTCTAAAACTCCTTGAGAGGAATCATAAAATTCTGTATTAAAATAGCTACAAAACCCTATTCAAAATGCTCTCTTCCAATAGAGGTCAACTTCTGTGCCACAAAATTTACTTAGGGTAATGTATAGCTGTTCTAAAATGAGTTAAATTGTGATTTAAAAATTTATAATTACAGAGCAAAAGTATTATTAAAAAAGTCAAACTCCTCTTTGGGAAATTTCCTAAAAGCTGGTTTGTAAGGCATATAAACTCTATTTTAATTTCACAAACATATCAGAAAATCAATGTCATTACTCAATCATGATTCTATGGTTCTGCCCAAAGTGGCATTACTGGTTTAATGCAACAGATGCATCATTAAAAAAATATTGGTTCCCAATATTTCTTCTTATAAAACAGTCAAATTGGATGTTGATTTTTACACTGTATCACAAAACTAGTCTTACTATCTTAAGTCATACTATTTAGGCTTCACTATTTTTAACACAGTATGGCATTTAGAACTCCATAAACAGGAAGAACTGATAACTGTGAAATAGCTATTCTTATTTTAAAAAAATGTTATTTTAGTTAATTGCTTGTGGAATTAAATCGCATGTTAGTATAATTAATATTTTTAACTAATGCTGCAGTTTCCAATCCTAAAGAATAAAGTAATTAGACTAAACTATCATACCCTTTTTTGGG
>NW_006442508.1:7337957-7347249 GCF_000325575.1 Pteropus alecto | reverse complement strand
AGGGGTCAGTCTTATGTGCTAAAGTTACTTCATATGACTCTCTGTTCTTATTCCTTAATTCCTCATATGTAATACTTTTTCTTTTAGGACTTTCTTCAGGGTTTGGATCAGGTCCTAAAACAACAAACAGTTAATAAATGGTGATAAAAGGATTTGAATAAATCCAAAGTGACTAAATTTTATAAATGCTCCTTACCTACAATAAAAAAGAGAGTGAAGTAAAGGATCAAATTACTACCACCATTCCAAAAGAACTATATTTACCCCAAGGCAATTAAAACCTAAAATCATCTTCCTCTCACATTTTTAAGCTTTTATTTCTAAAATTTAAAATTAACATAAAAATATTAAAAACCACGGACAGAACAGATATCATAATATATATCAGCACAATTTAAACTCATTAGCATGTTAAGTGTTTTAAATTGGAAATCATTCATAGTATTATATAAAGAATATATTCTACTAGTGGCAACTGAACAAAACTAGATATAGTATACATGTTATTTAGTAGTATTTCCATAGTTAACTTTTCCTGTAACCAGAATCTATATGCAAACAACTCTATTTAAAAATCGTTTACCATCTTTATATTTAAACAAAAATAACTTGAAAATAGCTATTGAAAAGTATAAATCACAGTCTTTAAATCACAGTATGCATCATTTTCTAATGAATATAATAGTGAAGCAGAAGAAAGTGGTAACTATAATTTACCCTGGGAAACCAGCATTTATTCTTCATTTCTTCCCAAGAGAATATGTACTCCAAGTATGAATACATATTATCAAACGTCAAATACTGATATAAACATAGGTGGTTACTCTTAATATTGGTTGACAGGGCCAACTATTGAACATTTTTTATAAAATGCATAAAGGGCAAAAAAGGCGATAAAAACCTTTTTAAAAAAATTAACTAATGCTAACATAATGTTAATTCAGTGAACTAATTTTACACACCACACTAAAAGTAACATTTTTCAAAGAGGTTTTCAATGAGACGTACGAATTGGACATATTTTAATATAGTCATAACATTAAAATAAATTTCAAAAAAATTTTTGTTAAGTGGTACTATTTTGAAACTCAATGGTAAGGTCTCAGTGAATAGTTAGAATTTTTAAACATAACTAAACATTAAATGCTTTCAACTATAATGTTTTATTTTAATACGAAGTATACTGCACTGATACAAAGCATTTAAATTTCTCATTAGCTCTATTATATCATTGTTGCAAAGTAAATTAAAAATGCAAAGAAAAATAGTATAACCTTATATTGGGTTCAAAAAGCATTCTATTTCACTAATAATGAGTAATTATTGGGCTCATTTCCCCTTTACCATAAATATTTTTAAAATTCTGAAGGAGATAGTGTGTACTAGATTAGTAGTTAGAAACTCTGGTTCTCATTCCTACTATGCTGACAATTAGCAAATGTCCTTGGGCAAATCACTAAGCTTCTTTGAATCTTGGTTTTCTCAATTGTAAAATATCAAAGTGTAACTAAATAATCTATCTCTAAAGTTCCTTCCAGGTCTAATATTTTTTCATTGTTCTGAAATTCTCTGACAAATAATGAAAACAAAAATCAGACAAAAGATTAAGGAGAATATTTTATACTTATAAAAGCCAAAGGAAAATGTCTTGCCCTGTGTAAGGAGCATAATTTACTACTTTGGGAAGGTTACACAGAGCTGGAAGGAATAAGACAATGTAAAATGGCACTGATTTAAATCTAACTGTAATAAACTATATAATAAGGTCTCATAACAACTATGAAGGAATACTTTCTAATCTCAATTCTCTGCTTTGAAGTCTTGGTAAGAGAAAGCAGAACTAAAGAGGGCAAGTAGTTCTGCTTAAACAAAAGGGAAAGGCGTCCTGGTAAGGGAGGGCAGCATCTGGGGCAAAGGGGGCCACTGCTGGCCCATGTGGAGAGTGGTTTAAAGCTCAACTCTTGACCTAAAGGAGGTGAGAAAGCAGAGCAGTGGACAGATGGATAACTGCTCCAGAGGACTTAAATACACTATAGTCTGTGGGCAGATACCAAAGGGCTCTTTGTTTACTTTTATTTGGAAAAGAAATTATATAACATGGAATGGAATTTGTTAATGCAAATGCAAGGAAGGATGAAAAGGCATTACAAGGGAAGAGCTAATGCATGGCTAGAACACAAGTAGAATGGATTTCAACTTGAGAGATAAGAAAAATGGCAACACACAGTGAGGGACAAGGACAGCTGCCTTTGGAGATAACAACTTTAACCACTCTCTCTAATCTGCCCACCTCCTTCCCTTTCTGACTACAGTCGACCCTTGAACAACACAGGTTTGAATTGTGTGGGTCCACTTATAAGAGGATTTGTATAAGTGGACCTGTGCAATTCAAACCTGCATTGTTTGTGCTTGCTTTGGCAGCACATATACAAACCTGCATTGTTCACAGGTCAACTGTAATGGGATGTCTTTATTTTCAAACATTCAAAAAAAATAAAGCAGTTGAGGATTAACAGACACTGAACAACTTTCATCTAGTTAATCTAAATTATCTTAACTTTCATTCTTTTTTTCTGCAGTTAACGTTCACCCCCCTCACTTCTGCTCCAAAGCAGTGCTGCCCAATATATATAATGATGAGTGTTCTATGTCTGCATAGTCCTACACAGCGGCCACTAACACATGTGGCTACTGAAATGCTGGCAAAGCAACTAAGAAACTGAATTTTCAATTTTAATTAATTTAAACAGCCGTATATAGCCAGGAGCTACTTTATATCCTGACCTACATACGACCCCTTCTGCAAACTAGGACCTATAATCAACTTCTCCCTTTCCACCAGATCCCCTTCCTCCCTTTAACATATATATATATACACACACACACACACACAAATCTCTCCCAACTTAAACAAAAGAAATAAAAATCAAAGTGTTCCTTTAAACACTGTTTGTTCCCCATTAATTGCTTGCTTATTGTATTTGGTTCAAAGTAAGCATTTTCAAAGAATTCTCTATAGAGGTCCACAATCCCTTATCCAAATCCTTGAAGAGTCAGAAATGTTTCAAAATTCAGACTTCCTCAGAATTTAAACTTATGTCAGTTTAGGTCAGGGTTGGAAATGCGTTTAGGTCAGACTTTACCACCTGTTTAATTATTTTTAAAAACTTCGGTTTTCAAAGCTTTTTGGATTTTAGGATTTCAGGTAACAAATTGCAGACCTATACTTTCTCACCTTTCACTGTAAATTAGACTTATGGAAGAAAAGAAGGAAACTAATGTCTGTTGAGAGCCTATTACTTGCCAGGCGTTACCTCTGATTATTTCATCTCATTCCAAAAGTTCTTTAAAAGAGGTATTGTCATCTGCATTCAAGAGATCAAGAAATTGAAGGGATCACAAATTAGTTACTTGCCAAAAGTCATAGAGCTAGTAAATGTCAATCATGAATCAAATCCAGGCCTTAATCCAAAGTTGATATTGTTCACTTACTTATGTGATTTTCAAAGCTAGAGTTTACATAAACTTCACAGAGCATTTTCTCATGGATTTTCTCACCTGACAACAGTTTTGAAAGGCAGGTAATTAGTATTTTTCTCATATTACAAGCAAAGGAGCTGAAAGCCTTTAAGATCAGCTTAACAAATGTAAACTTTTTAAAGCCTCCCCCTGAGGCACTTATCACTTCTCTGCTATTCTGCTAAACCCGGTTAGTATTTAACTGATGGGACATACTAGTAATTTATCCTTATATTTCTATATTTACTGACAGAGAGTTTCTCAGAGAAAAGAACCAAGTCTTATTCATATTTACTTCTAACATAGCTAGCAGAATGCCTGATACCTAATGGACCTCAAAAATAGTAAATGAAAAAAAAATGTTAAATGAATGAAGAAAGAAATGAACAAACATGCTGAGTTTAGACTGATGGTGGAACATATAGGTGATATCCAGCAGAAAAGGTCATCAAATAAAGTTTATACATACGTTGGACCATAAAATGCTGAAATTCATTTCAAGAGAAGTTTCTACCTTGCGCAATATGATCAGTTATACCAGTGGGAGTAGATTCATTCATAGAAGCACTGAATGGAACTGGCTCATAATGAGAAAACATCTCTTTTTCCATGTTGTCTGCTGCTGGTGATGTCACAAAAGATGAATGATCACTCACATTTGAGTCATATTTTGACTTTTGAGAGTAGTGTCTATAAAGGAAAATCATATTATTTAAGAAACATGAGCTAATGCTTATACCTTAAAGTATGCTAAAGTATGAAAATCTTCTTATTTTCTAAAGAAATCATATAATTTTAATACAGTATTTAATGTAGTATTTAACATACTATAAAATGAAGTCTGTTTCTTTCTGCCACAAAAACAAAATAAAAAGATGTTCTGATCTACTTATATAACTTAAAAATTGTCACTCAATATAAAGGAAGGAAAATGTATATTCAATTTTCTAATTACTGGGCTTCAGAGATCATTTTAATGTGTTTAAAGTTCTTAGAAAAAGTATTTCAGATCAAAACTGTGTCCATTTCCCACACTAACTGGGAAGTTACTTCCACAGGCAGCAGTCCATATAAACTACAAATACATACAAGTATATCTAGCTCTCATGGGGTTTACACTGCTTGCCATTTATGATATGACAATTTATCTACCCAATCTACTTAATTACCTATCTAGACAAATTCATTTACCTACACTTATACAATTTCTCTACTATATTAAACAAGAGAAGAATTAAAAAGTAGAAATTGGTTGAGCTGAGATAAAGGTTTTGGAATTCAAAAGAAAAGTCCAAAATATAGGTAATCAAAGGTGTTTGCCAAATTAAAATCTTCTACTCTAGGATATGCACTCTCAATAGGATGCAACTCTATATTTAAAACAAAGAGAGACATATCTCACTCTACCTTTAAAAACAAATCTATAGCTTTTCAGCTTAACAAAGTGGCAAGTCTCCAATGGTCCTTCAGATAGGCAATGTTTCATGCCCTGAATTATGGCAATATCGTTATAATTTTTTAGCTAAAATTAAAAACCTTTAATAAAGATCGGAATCTGGCCTACCCAGGTGGTGAAGATCGTCGTGCCTGTCCTGATCGTAAAGCTTCTCCAAGAGGGGAATTCTCAAGATTCTTGAACTTCTCTTGGCACGTTTTCACATAAGAAAGCTTTCCAGCAAAGTATCCCATGATACAAGCAACTTATTTGTAAAAACAAACAAAGAGCGTGACTCAATGTGCCTTTTTAGACAAGAATCTTTTCTAGAAGAACATTTTAAAAAATTGTGATTCTAAATATGTCTTTGGTGTGAAAAGACTAAGATTTCCTGAAATGGTAAAAATGTCACATTAAATCAGAGTCAGACAGAGTTCACAGAAAGATTCCGCGGATGTAATTCATTTTCACAAAATAAAATAACCCAAAATAAAGTTGCAATAAATTCTATTTTACTAATTATTTTATTAATCTAGATAGAAAAGATGTGGTAAAAGATATAATGAAATGAGGAATCAAAACATCAGAGCTCCAGCCTAGTCACAGGAATTTAGGCCATTTCTTTTCCTATAAAATGGGGATCATACCACTTGCCTAGCTAATTTCTTAAGGTTTGTTTTTAAAATTAGGTGTAACAAATCTCTAAAAATAATGAATCATGAAATGCTACCTAAATGTGGCTACTGTTGCATCATGTGTCTGTTTCCAATACAAAGGAGAGGCTAACCTGAAAGATTCATAAAAACCCTCAGGCATTTAGAGCAATTTAGCTTCTTTTCAATTAACCATGTTACAAAATATAAGTTATGCTTATAAGTGAAAGTAAGTTACACTTATTTACATTTTAATGTAAATTAAAATTTTTTTTCAAATTTGGCTTAATTTTAAAATATACTTTTAGTTTGATTAATCAGAATCTCTGAACTTTCTTTCCTCATAGACAAAAAGAATTTTCAAATGCTGTATTTTTATAAAACAATTTAAAATTAACATGCTATTACATTATAAAAAGAAAAAAATGCCTCTGTCAAGTAGCTCATGATTTTTAATGCAAACAATAAAAAGCCCTACTAGTACATTTAGTGAAAAACTTAAATGAACTGATTTGTCAAAGCAAATAACCAAGTAATCGTTATACGTAAGAAAATATTTGAGAAAACCATTACTTTACTTAAGTAAAAAAGCTAAGAAAACTAGTGTTCATACTTACATATGAGTTTAGGAATGGAACCATATTTGGGATGACTTGAAAGGATTCCTAAAGATAAGAGTAAATATTTATGAGTAATATCAATTGTTAAAGGATTTAACAACTGATAAATTCAAGCCAAGATAAATTAAGATAAATTCAAGTCAAGTTTATGCTAAGAGTATATAAGAAAATGACACAGAAATTATGGTAAAAAAACATAAAGAAACTATTTCCGCTAGTCATTATGTGGTCGCTTTTAATGTAAGACAAAATGAGTAAGCTTAGCAAAGCAACATAAAGTAACATATATCTATTTCTCAGCAGCTTTGTGCAATCCAGATACAAGGAAAAATCAGTAGATTATCTTTAAATATTAACTAACATTAGCTCTTTCCATAACTTTAGAGAAGTCTAAAGCTACTTAAAAGAGTAAATTCATTATCAACAGAAATATTAAGAAAAAAGAAAAGACTCCACAATCTATCAGAATAGGTGAATTTATTAGCAAGATCATTTGATACATACAAGGTCAACAGTAAAAAAAATAAATAAAAAATTCTTTATACTAGGAACAAACAAAATAACATTTTTTAAAAGATATAGTTCATTATAGTACCAAAAAACATTAACTACCCAGGAGTAATCTAATGAAAAATATGAAAGATCTCTACACTGAAAACTACGAAACTTACTGAGATAAATTAAAGCAAAATAAATAGGGTGATACACCACGTTCATGAAACGAAAGCCTAAATATTGTAAAGATGGCAAATCCTCATTTAATCAAAGTTGTCCCCAAAACTGAAAAGTGTATTTTAAAAAATATGCAAAGGGCTAAGAATAAGGCAATACTGAAGAACAAAATTGGAAAACTACCAAGAGATATCAAGATCTATGACTATAATAAGACAGTCTGTTATATGTACAAGAATAAACTAACCAAAACCAGAACAGAATTCAGAAACAGTCCCATATATGCAGTCACTTGATGTATGACAAAGTCAACACTGCACGGCAGTGAACAAAGAAGAATCCTTTCAAAATATAGTTCTGGGTCAACCCATATCCATAAGGGAAGAAAATATACCTTGATCCTACATCATACAATATTCAAAAATAATTCCAGATGACTTCAAAATTTAAGTATGAAAGATAAAGTAAGGCTTATAAGAGATTCTTCATGTCTTTGTAACAAAGATTTTAAACAGACCACAAAAAGCACCCACCGTAAAGGAGAGATCTGATATCTTGGACTCTATTACATTAAAGACTACAGTTAATCATAGTAGGAAAAAATAAGCACAATACATATATCTGACAAAAGATTCATTTCCAGAATATATAGCGAACTCTCACAAAACTAATAGGAAAAATAAGACAATCCAATGGAAAAATGGACAACAGACTTACACAGATACTTCACAAAAAAGGGATACATTCAAATGGGATATAAACAAAAGGCCCTCAACTTCATTAGTCATCAGATGCAAATTAAAACCACAATGCAATCAGTATCACTGTTCACTCACCACAATGGCTAAAATATGAAGACACGAAAATATCAAGTGTCAGTGACCATGTAACACAATTAAAATTCTATTAATAAACTGGTAGTGGGAGTATAAATTGATCCAAACAGTTTAGAAAGTTTGGCAGTATCTACTAAAGATGAATATATACATCATCTATGACCCAGCAAAATGTCTACCAAGAGACACCGTATTCATGGCATATTTACAATAGACAAAACTGGAAACTACTCAATTGCCAGTGTACAAGAGGATGGATAAACTGCTGTGGTATATTCACACAGCAGAAAACTATATGGCAATGAGAATACACAATCTAAAGCTACATGCAACAATGTGGGTCAATCTAGTGATAAGCTGGTAAATCAGTTCTCCAAATAAAAAGCTTTGATTTGTAATGTCGATTGATTTCCATGGAGCAAATACTTGGGCCACGACCAATTTCAAGCTACCAAATGGTTTAAAAACCAGCTTGCCAAGTTGTTAAAAATTTAAAAATCAGCTCTCTAGAGCCTGTATAAGCCAGTTCCAGCATATCACTGGATAAATCTCACAATGCTAAAAGAAAGTAGACAAAAGAACAATTGTCTGACTTAACGTATATAAAGTACAAAAATATTACTCATTTATGCTGTTAGCTTCAGTTCCTTAATACAAATAAGATGAGGAGGAGAAAAAAAAGGATGGCAATAATATCTACATTTGTATAAAAGTCTTTCCTCCATTCTGACACCAAATAGTTACATACCACTTACAACATACAGGCACTACATACTAAGAAGGATATAACAGTAAATAAAACATGCTCTTTACCCTTACAGAGTTTACAGTCTAGAAAGGCAATAAAGACAAAAAGAATAGTGTGATAGCTGCTATCCATTCACTTAAATATTTGAATATCTACTCTGTGCGCTATGTCTTGACAAGTGTTAGAGACAGCCCATTTTCTAAGGGGAAGTAGCAACGATGAAGAGAAATAGATTTGTTGAAGGCTAATGCAATACTGTTGGCAAGAGATGGTTGCACTATAGTGGCAGGGCAAAGGTGGACAGTATACAGAGTATTTAAGAGCTGGACAGGCATTTATTGGATGGGCAGTTAAGGGACAGAAGTGAAGGATAATGCCTGTTTTCTGGATGGACAGTGATGTCATTCAAATATGGGAAAAACAAAGAAACTGGTTTTGGAGGAAATGGAGGAGCCTATGGGAGAGCTCCTATGTGGAGATATCCAGGATATGGTTCTGGAGCAGATACCTAAGCTAGAGATAAACCTGGGGATGAGAGCAATAAATAAAATACAGAGCAATAAATCCTGCGGATGTAGAGCATTGATGCCCATATTATCCTGGGTAATAGTATACAAATTAAAAACAGAAAGTCAAAGCAGAACTCTGAAGAAAAACACAGGTGGAGGAAGAAAACCCGCAATAGAAAATAAGCACCAAGAGGTCATGAATTTGTCTTTTAGAGATATTTCCAAAAACTGTATAGTACATAATAGGCATTCAAAAAATATGAAAAAGGGGGGGGGGGGAGGTTCCCAGAGGAGGGAAAA
>NW_006442508.1:7315333-7337791 GCF_000325575.1 Pteropus alecto | reverse complement strand
GGGGAGTTGCCTGAGGTAGGAGAAAAATTATGTGCGGTCATGGAAGGGAAGAGAATGTTCCAAAAACTGGTTAAAGTTGTATACTGTCAAGAACAAAACTGTCCATTGAACTTAAGCTAACAAGGAGGATGTGTTAATAAACTTTTAAGAAGTTTTGGGAAATGTTAGAATATATCTATAATCTATGACACAGACTGCGATGAGTTAAAGAAGTACAAAGTAAAGTGCTCATTCTTGAAGTCTGACTTAAAATGCAAGGCAGCTGGAAGAAGCTGGGAAGAGATGTAGAGGAAGATTTTCTTTTTTAAAATTCGCAAATTAGAACAGACCTGAGCATGTTTAAATGTTTTGATAGAAAAGGAACAAGTAGAGACAGAGCAGCTAAGATTATGTTGAGTATGACACTCTGGATAAAAGCATATACAAAATGTTAGGCATTTTGACTAAATGCAAAATGTCTTGGTGGATTCTGAATTCCTTTTTCTGAAGTCTCCCCAATTTTTTTTGAGATTGACTACTCCAGTACAATTTCAACAATAAAAGACCTTAATTCTGGGAGACAGTTATAAGAGTGATATATCACCCAATGTCACTTTTTGTGTGTGTTATTCAAAATTATCTAAGCCCCAACAATAACAAAGTAATTCTGATAAAGTTAAAAAGATGACATGACACGCTCAATAGAATATTATTCTACAAATTAAGTTAAACCATTTTCAACAATTTATCCTTTCTAAAAAATGAAACACTAAATTCCACTGTTAAGGTTCTAGGCTCAGTTACATGGACAACTACAGAGGAAGATGTTGGAACAAACAGTTGCTAGTGGTATGACTTTTGCAAATGAAATCATCTAGGCATAAATTGCCATTGATGACAAGTCTAGTAATCACCAAATGGTGAATTAGAATTCAAGAGGATTCTGGCTACAAGAATAATTTATCTCCTCAGTAACAGAGCCTAATATTTTCAGTAGGCTTCACTGTATCTATATAACAGTACTATCAAGATATATCTGTAACTAGAAAAAGGGAATTTCTGTCTGATTTAATTTCTATTTGGTTCAGTTATGTATATAATTAATTATGTTTAAGAACAAGGCATTCCTAAGCTAGGTGGAAAAAAACAGCAAAGCAGCAGTGGTTTTTATTGCTGAAATACAAGGCCTGACTTACCTATAGAACCTTTGAAATCTCCTACTCTACCTAAACCCAAAAGCTTCAAGTTTACCTTCTATGTAACCTAATCAAAACTACCATTTCTCCCGGTTCTACCTTAGCTATTCAACGGAGTTTTCACTTACCTCCACGATTTTGTCACTCCAGTTATGTCAGTCTCCTGACTGTTCCTCTCAATAGTCATGCTTATTATTTTGATAATCGGGTCCCTCCTTCAATATTCTTCTTTCTCTTCTATTCTAAATCCTGCCCATCTTCAAAATCCACTGCTTTTAAGAACTTTCCTAGATTATAGCAGCCCTGCAGAAATCTTTCTTCTTTGAAGACCTACAGCTTTTGAAGTTTCTACTACATAACTTAGTAGCTTTTTAATTATTTTAATTATATTCTCTATTTGCTTCAAAATTGTGTTCACACTGTTTCTTCAGATGAACTACTGGCAGCTCTTAAATTTCTTTTGCATAATCCCCCCACGCTTAGCTCCAATCATTATTAAATGACTGGATTAAGATAAAGAGCAGTACAATAATAGACACTATAATTTCTCTGTTCCTAACTCCCTGAGCCATTGTTTTTCCTTAAAAGTAATGTGAGAAAAGATCCCGAATTTCCAAAGCCATCCTGAGAAAAAAGAATGAGACTGGAGGCATCACTCTGCCCATCTTCAAATTATACCACAAAGAAACAATAATCCAAACGGCATGGTATTGGCAGAAAAACAGACTCACGGACCAGTGAAACAGAACTGAGAGTCCAAAAGTAAACCCATATTTATATGGGCAAATAATTTTTGATAGCAAAAAACAAAACTCAAAAACCATACAGTGGAGAAAGGAAAGCCTCTTCAATAAATGGTGCTGGGAAAACTGGAAAGCCAACTGCAAAAGAATGACACTAGACTGCTATCACCACACACCAAAATTAACTCAACATGTATTAAGGACCTGATTAAAAGACCTGAAACAATAAAGTGCATAGAAGAAAATATAGAAACTAAACATGGACCTTGGACTTAAAGAAGATTTTATGAATTTGACCTCAAAGGTACGGGGAGTAAAAGCAAAAATAAATGAATGAGACTACATAAAAAGCTTCTGCACAGCAAAAGAAATCATTGACAAGGTAAAGAGACAACCATCTGAATGGGAAAATATATTTGTAAACAACACCTCCGATAAGGGCCTAAGGGCCTAATATCCAAAATATACAAAGAACTCATACAACTCAATAACAACAAAAAAACGATCCAATCAAAAAATGCGCAGAGGCTATGAAAAGACACTTCTCCCTAGAGGACATACAAATGGCCAAGAAATATATGAAAAGATGCTCAACATCGCTAGCTATCAGGGAAATGCAAATCAAAACCACAATGAGATACCATCTCACACATGGTAGAATGGTTATAATCAACAGGACAAGTACTAACAAATGTTGGAGAGGATGTGGAGAAAAAAAAGGAACTCTCATACACAGCTGGTGGGACTGCAAATTGGTACAGTCACTATGAAAAACAGTATAGAAGTTCCTCAAAAAACTAAGAATTGATCTACCATATGATCCAGCAATCCTTCTACTGGGTATTTACCCCAAAGACTTGAAAACTCATATCCAAAAAGATATTTGCACACCGATGTTCACAGCAGTATTCACGGTGGCCAGGACATGGAAGCAACTGAAGTGTCCTACGATAGATGACTGGCTAAAGAAGCTGTGGGACATATATACAATGGAACATTACTCAGCCATAAAAGGGCTGAAATACTGCCTTTTGCGACAACACAGATGGACATTGAGATAATCATACTAAGCAAAATGAGCCAGACAGAAAAGCTTGAAAATCACATGATATCACTTATATGTGGGATATAAACCTAAAAGCACCTAATGAGCAGGACAAACAGACTCATGACATGAACAGACTAGTGGTTACCAGAGAGTAGGGGAGGAGGGAGATAGATGGGGTAAAGGGAGTCAAATGTGTGGTGACAGAAAGAAATTGAACTTTAGGAGGTAAACACACAATGTAAATATATATATGCCTTACTGTTAAAGTGTACACCTGAAACTTACTGGATTTTGTTAACCAATGTCACCAAAAAAACAAATTAAAAAAAGTAGTATGATAAAAGTTTGTTTTACACTATAGAAACAATCCTAGTATATCAAACAACTTAGTCCTAAAATACATTTAAGTGCATATGTATCTTGACTTGTTTCCATTTTTAAGATTCATATCAGAGTAGCACACTGGAATGAGGTTCTTTGGGAGTACTTTAAACAAAATTTTAACCCCTCGAATCCTTCCATTTCCTTCCAAAATTACTTTTCTCAACTAGTGACAATACTATTATCTAAGTACTACATACTGCTAATGTGAAAAAGCTAAAATTTCCTATCATGCTTACATTTTAGGAGCTGGCTAATTAAAAGTACAGGTTTCTAGGATATGTGGAGGCCAGCCTAAGGTCTCTACCCTTTCCCAGGGCACCTTCTCATTTTGAGTAGTTTACAAAGTAAAAGTAATGTGTATTTAGGATGCAGAGACTAACATATTTAATAATTACTCTAAAGTCAATTTTACGCATGACTATACTGTACTATTTAAGCCAACTAAATTTGGGACAAGACAAAGTTGGCTGAGGGAGTCATTCATCTTTCAACCAGTGCATGAGAATCGCCAGGAGTTTGTTAAAATAAATTCCAGCCCCTAATTCTGAGATTCTTATTCTTATTCTCTGGGATGGGGCCCATGAATTTGCATTTCAAACAAAGTGCTAGGTAAGAGTGCAGCAGATGCCCTAACTAGACCAGGTTTGTCTCTCCACTGGCCCTGTAAACCATCCACAGGCTTTTAATTAATATCTTGCTCTTGCAGATTTATCTTGCTACAGTGCAAGATGACATCAAATTCTCGAATGGAGATATATGTGTCAGTGAGTCTATGGAGACATAACTCTTTTGATGTTGAAATTTATCAGTGATAATATTTCATATGATACACTATCATAATTATCTAAAAATAGATAATGGTATATTATCTATTAGAATATAAAATATAAATATGTAAAATATATTCTAACATTTTCCAAAACTTTTTCCACCTAGCTAAGGAATTCCTTGCTCCTACACATAATTATATACATAATTGAACGAGAAAGAAATTAAATCAGGAAAATAACATATAAAAACATGATATCCAAAATGCTAAATAAATTCAGTTAAATATTTACCTTTACTAATTAATCCTTGAGTAATCAACATACTTGTTGCAGCCAAAGGCACAGCTACAGAAGGAAAAAGAACTTGTTAACATCAACAAAAGGAAAGATTTTGTCTCAGTTCATCAGGATAGAAAAACATGTACCAGTAAAATAATCCAGGAAGTATGTTGCACAATTAAGATGTTGGAGATTTTTTTCCATTTTTAAAAGCTGTAGTGTATATAGTCAGTGGAAATACAAAAGCAGCATTTTAAATTTAAGGTAACATTACATAATTTTAAACATAATTCGAGAAGACCTGCTTGCAAAAGTTCTTGGCCGATGTCTGGGAACTTGACTGGTAAACATTGTTCCTTACACTGACATAAAACTTTACCTGAACAAGTGGCTCACTGTGCTTATGCAAATAGTTTTTGCTTAACATCTGCTTTCCTTCTGAGTCCGGAATTTTGTCACCTGCTAGGCTGAGGGTGCCTACATAATCAGCCTCCAATAAAAATTCCAGTGCTGAGTCTCTAATGAGATTCTTTCCTAGATAACACTTCACACGTGAACTCCCAGCTGAAGAAATTTAGCAAGTCCTTTGTGTGTGACTCCACTGGGAGAGGAAACTTAGCGTTTACCTGGTGTCCTCTGGACTTCACCTCATGCTCCTTTCCCTTTGCTCATTTTGCTTGGTATCCTTTCCTATGAACCGTTTAAAATTTAAATAGCTACATGTGGCTGCAATATTGGACAGTGCAGTTCCAAATCAGGGGCTGGGAAATGTTCTATAAAGAGCCAGATGTTAAATATTTCTGGTTTTATGGCTCACGCATTCTCTGTTCCTCTGTTGAGTAATGATATTACTCAAATATCATTTTAAAGCCAAAGCACTGAGACAATACATAAATAAATGAACATAACTGTGTTGCAATAAAATTTTATTTATGGATGCAAAAATATGAATTTAGGCAGTTTAGGCATAGTGAACCACTTATCATTCAGGTAAAGTTTTATATCAGTGTAAGTAACTGTTTACCAGTAATTTTCACATGTGATAAAATATTGTTTTTGATTTGATTCAACCATTTAAAAATCTAAAAACCATCCTTAGCTCAAAGCCACATAAAAACAAATTTAGACCTGAGGCTGTAGTTTGCTCAACCCTGGTCTGGACTAAATATGGACAATTTAAGAATGAAAGTAATTAAGACATTTGAATTATTCAATTTCACAATCAGAATCCATAACTTTGGATTAGGGCATTAATTTTTGTCATCAGACACAATTTGCAGAAACTCTAAGATTTGAATTTTCACTCGACTTACAGATTTTACCTTTGCTGGAAAAATTGTTTCTTTAATGTTGGTTGGTTAAGAATTCTTTCATATATTATTATTAAAGGTTTTTCAAAGGACAAGTCTCTATTAATTATAGCATCAGTACTCTCTGCAATCATTTTTCTCCTTCAGCTTGGTTCAAAGATTGCAACATGTAGCACTGAAGAATCATATAAGGATGAAAGGCAATGAGTTTGTTGGCCATCACTCCAATGGACAATACTTTCACTATTTCAGTTTCTCCTTAGGCCAAGATGGCAAGATACAGAGTAACAGTCTGGTTAAGGATTTTCTAGTACTAGTTCTGCCATTTACCACTATGTCGTAACTTCTTTTCATGCTATAAAGGGTAATGGATTTGAACTAAGGTCTCTTTTCAACTCACGTAGTCTATCACAGATAAAGAGAATGGTAAACTGAAAGGGACTTCAAAGTCTAATATCTAGTATACATTCTAATCAGAGTAAACTGATATCCAAAAAGGACAAGTGATTTGCTCAAAGCAACATAGGTGGTTAATTTGTGGTAGAGCTTAGGTCAAAACCCAAGTCTCCTGACTCCCAGGTCAGTGGCCTTCTCCAGTATACCATGTGACTCCATTTCAGAGTCGGTTAAATAATGTTTCTTTAGGCAAATTGATAACACTGATGACTAAAAGCTATTTTGCATTAAGACCATGGTCCCAATTATATTCAATACAAGTACTCCTCAAATTCCTTTAACTTTTCTCCCCTTACAATAGCAAAGTGTTATTCTAAATTTCTAACTGTTTTCAACTGAAACTGTTATTTCATTATTCACAATGGCACCAACTGCCATTAAATAAAGATAACTTAACATTTATATAATTAAATTGAATTAATCCCCATAACGACCCCCTAAGATAGGTTCATTATTATCCCCATTTTACAGATAAGGAAACTGAGGCAAACAGGCATCAGGATCTTGCCTGAAATCTCACAGCTAATATGTGATGAAGCTGAGATTTGAATACAGACAGTGAGGCCTATTCTCTCTTATCACTCATTATGCTGTCTCATTTGAAAACCAGGAGTATACATGTATGAAATATCATTCACAAAATCTATAAATGATGCATGAAACAAATGTGCATTCATATACTTTTTTCAGTAATTCCAGAGGATGAGAACTACTGTAACATATAATACACATTAAACTGACCCTTTTTATGTAGATTCTTTCATTACCTCTGTTTTGGCACAGATACAACTGGTTTTTTGTCAGTCCATAGGGCCATAATTTTAAGCAACTGGAAATAAGATGCCTTCATAGTTATGCTTTAAGATTAACAGAAAATAGATTTGAGTGGAAACAGTTACCTTACAGAATGGCCTCTAGATCAACAAGTCTAATTTTAAACCAAGATGAAGAGTATTTAATAGACCTAAAAGAATGTGTAAGTTACCTTAGCACTTTTCTACACATTCCTACTTTAATCACCTTTTTAAATCAATAGGCACAAGATGATACTCGCCTAAGAAACATAATTTCATTATCCATTTACATAAATCTTTGTAAACATAACATACTCCATAAATATCCTTATTTGAAGATATAAATGTAAGATGTAATTACATGTTGAATTCCCTATTGTCTGTAGTTACAGCCAAGGTTCTATATATTTTCAGTGCTCGATGGTATTACATTATGTGACACTGAGGTTATATGTTTTAAGAATAATCACTATTTATTAATATATTAATTTTTTGGCTGTTAACTTCCCAGTAATCTAGATTCATTATACAACAAGCTGTTTCAGCCTGTCACTGTTATATGTTTTTTAACTTGTGATTAATCTGTTTTAATACACAGAATTACTTAGGCTTCTATTGTTCATACGCATGTCCTACTTCTAACAGTCACGCATACATGAATACCCTACCTACTGATCATTGCTTTCAATGTACTTTTAGCATAATGCTGTTATAACTATTTAGAATGTTAAACATGTACAGCAGCATAAATTTATCAGCCAGAAATAAATCTAGACACCATAGTATCTATGTGGCCATTAGCCTAATATTACAATGATCCCAAACCCTATCTACCTTTTCTTAACCCTGTTATCAACAGATTTGAAAATAGATCACTATTCTATTTACTCTCTGCAATCTCTGAAGATAAAAATGTGTTGCCAGAGTACAACTGAGTTCTCTGTGAAATTATTCCCAAACTGTGAGTCATGTACAATTTTTAGAAGTCCTTGATCCATGACGACTATGCATCTAAAACAATTATTCTCACCTGGAGATGTGTAGCACCACCAAATTCTCACAAAGGTTCTTTCTAGCTTAAAACTCTGTTAAGTCTGTGAATATCAGACTGAGGAAAAATGTAAAAGATTTTATCAGAGCTCTTATTATCTTCTTAATTGCTCTTTCTTGGTCTTTGTTCATTCTTTAACCAACACTTGTTTCCTTCTCCATGTGTAGTGTACTACCCAAACTGTCATTTATTCCATCATTCGTAAATATTAACCACGTGAAAGTAACCATTACCAATTTTATGCTTTTATTTCCACACTTCATTTCTTGGTGAATTCACAACACACCTAGACCACAATCCTAATTTCTCACATATACCTTTGTTTCTATCTCTAGTTGCTTACAGATCTTCCATCATCAGATCCTTTACCATGAACTCAAAATGTCCAAAATAAACTTGTTTCCCTCTTCGAACAAGAACACCTTCAAACTATACCTTTTAATTAGTAATGTTATTGTTAGTCTCCTAAGCTGGGTATTCTTGAAGTTAATATTTCCTTCATTCCTTAAGTTAATCTATTTAAAAATCCTGTTATGCACCCTTTAAAAAATCTTTCATTCCCATCCTATCTCGTATAGTCCAAAAGACACTACAATCAACTACATGTCCTCAATGACTGATGCCTGAATGACTGCCAAAAATTCATGACAGACTTCACCAAGTACAATTTCTCACCCTTTTAACCCGTCCTGCACACTGCTAATCTTCCTAAAAAAAAAAAAAATACATGTATATATACATGCAGTTCAACTTTATAACAATTATAAGTAAACTTGTTAAGTTTTTCTGGACAAAAAATACATGTGTATATACACACATACATACATACACACACACACACACACACACACACACAATCATCCCCTTGGCCCAAGAACCTAAAATATATAACAAATCAAACCTTTAATTCCTTGGTGTTATGTTTATTTTCCAGCACCCAAAAAAACCCTAATTATTGCAAACTCGACTCTAGAAGAGATCAAGTTACTGCAGACTCTGCCTTTGCTCACTATTCCTTTCATCTAAATGTTCCACCACCACTTTTCTTCATTCACCTAAAGTCCTATTAGTTGCCAAGTCTCCATGGTATAATACTGCCTTTAACTAAATACAATTTATCTCTTTTTAAAATTCCTATTCTTTCTCAAAGTGTTTCATGAGTTACCTTTGTCTCAACTACACCACAAAACCACTTTAGGACTAAGACTGTGTGTCATAAAACTTATCTTCCAAGCATAGTACCTTATACACTGTAAGCATAAACACCAGTCCGACTGATGAAAACGTACAGCCTCTTTAATTACTTAAGTCACACCTCCCTTTTTAAAAATTCTGTACTGCCTTTTTGTTAGAATTACCTTATCTGAAAGGACTGCAATGACCAAGTGGAGTAACACTAGGGTTCTGTTCAAAAGTAAGATAATGTTTTATGTTTCTTTCAACAGTCTCTGTTCTTAAAAAATGAAATCTTCATGTATAAGATCTTTAGTCAGAAATTAAAAGCTGGCAGTGTAATAACAGTTCAAAATGATACAATGGGAACTAACCATATTTTATCATGTAATGGTTAAAAGGTGAGTTAAAATCATGAGGTTCAGTTTCAGGGAGACTTGGCTTCAAAGTTCAGATATCATGACTAATCAGCTGTGTAACACTAGATAACTCATTTCACATCTCTAAACCTCAATTTCTTCATCTGTAAAGGTAAAAGTTATGAACCTTATGAGATTGTTTTTTAGATAATCCATGTACATTCAGTAAATGCTATTACTATCGCCAACAGAAATATTTCACACTCCTGAAAAAAGTTCTAGATATTACTTTAAAATGCGTACAATTCTATTTCCTTAAGTAACCTCTATTAGTAATATTCACTACAACAAAAGTATGCCTATTTTTCTATATGAAGTCATTAAAATTTGGGGTACTGAAGGTCATATTTTGTTGATTAGAAAATTTAACTTACATCTGAACCAAAAACTTTCATCATTGCATTCTGCGAAGACTCTTCTTTCTTCCTCTGTTGGAATGTAATCAGCCCCTATGTCTTTTTACCAAGGAAATTCGACAAACATTAAAACATGGAACAACTAAGTCTAAAAAATTACCCCAGTCTATACATTAACAAAGTACTGCCATTTAAAAAAAAATGAAGTAATAAGTGACTTGTAAACTTTTAACAAACTTTGACTTCAAACAGAAGTTAATGCTACCATCTGCTAGTTAGGACTTACTACACAATGTGCTATATGCCTGGTGCAAAATGAACATTTGGGACCCCTTGTTCAAATTATTAAGCATTTCAGGATGGCAACAGAAGATTATTTAAAACAAGTGTGGATCCCTGTATGACTCTGCAGGTCACACACCTATGAAGCCAGCTCAGCTGCTACGCTGTTATTCAAGGCAGTAAAAATTTCTCTACACAGAAAGGGCTTCTAATTATAAATAATTGATAGTTACGGGGAATTGGTCTTGCAACTTCAGCATTCGGCTCTCGAAAATCAGCCCTCCCATTCATCTTTCCTGCATTGAAAAAATTTATATTAAATATTAGAAACAATTATAAAATAGGTTGAAGTCAGAACACAGTACAGTAAAATTACTAGTCTACATGTCAATCAACAACTATTTCTTAAACACTACTACATCTGAAGTACGTGATGTAATAAAAAATTATCTAAATAAAAGTCACAGACCTATTAATTTAGAAATAACTATTCATCTTAGGTTCCTTAACTGAAAAAGAACAATAGATGTTTTATTAGTATTTATCAACTGAGTCTATCATTAACGTATAAAAGGATATCATATACTTTTCCTTCTGAAGCTGCTTTACTTCACATTATCCTACAAAGCAGTAATCCCCCCAAAATGGAGTAACAATAACGTCATATCCTTCTCCCAGTGGTGTAAAGATAACAGCAAATTCTATATCCTCCAAACTTTCCTCCCTCCTCAAATAGATTCATAATAAATGACATACAAAAAAACGCATAGCATTTCAAGAACATACACTTTGCTTTTAATCCACGCCTCGGGACTTAAACAGATCAACAGATTAGATAATTGTGCATTTAACAGAATGTTCACATAGATCATGATTCTTCTCATCTTAAAAACAATTTATATGAAAACGGTTAACGGCATACGTGATGAGAATAGGAATTAGGGCCTTCCATAATTAGCGTATTCAATTAGCTATCGCTAAGGACCTAGGACATGCCAATCCCTTAGCTATGAAAAAGGAACAAAAAGGGCAAGATGAATTCACGGACGACGTAGCTTGCTGAAAAAACTACTTATATCCTAAAACCGTAAGAGAAATGAAACCCTCTTTAAGATTTCCTAAACAGCATCCTAAACAGCTGATTTTCGAGAGCATCCTACCTAGAAACCCTGGAAAGAGAGAGTCAAGGCCGACACGGCCACTTCGGACATTAATCTCTTAAAACCCAAAGGAAAAAAACTGAATTGAACCCATGTAGTTCAACCATGGTCGATTCCTGCACTTCATCCCCCACCTACTGTATCTGCGTCTCCACCTGCAACTCCCACAAACACATCCGTCACCGTGACTTTGTCCCAACCCCACCCCCAGAAGCATTCCCTCTCCATCCCCGGTCACCCGCACGCAGGAGCCCGAGACCCCAGGCGCGATCGGCCCACCCTCACAGGGGAGAAAATGGCGGAAGGCGAAAGGTAGCGGCTGGCCGCGCTGAGGCGGTGAGTGGGTAGGTGGGGGGCGGGACGGGGCTCTCTGCGTCACCTAACCCACCTCAGACAACAGCGACGAGCGACGGCGCGGCAAGCCCGGGCAATCAGGGGCTGAAGGCCCAGAGGGAACCGGAGAGGGAGGTCCCGAAAGGGGGAAAGCAAGCCGAAATCGGGAGGCCCGCGGGACCGCACAGGAGCTGGGGGTGGGGAGCCGACAGCAACTGGGCAACCAAGAAGTCACCCAGATACGGGCCCTAAATGACCGCAACCCGGAAACACTAGCGAAGGAAATGACGTCAGAACTCCCCGCGGCGTCTAAGGCGAGCCATCCCGAGTAGACGCCTGCGCCTGCGCCTCCGTCTCCCTCTCTGCGGCCCTTGTTCCTGCGCCCCCAGGCCGCGGCGCTCACGAGCTGCCGGGAAGGGGAGCCCCGTCTTGTTCCCCCCAACTCCTGCTCCGGCCCCTTTGTCGCGCTGGAAGGCTTGGCTTCAGGCGGTTGTGACGCTCCGTTCCGGTCTTCTAGTAAACCAGCTGGCAGGAAAGTTCTGGAACCCCTTTTCTCCCTGTTGAGAGTTATCGACTTTTCTTAGATGTCTGTTTTTAGGCTTTAAGTAATTAATTTTATTCTTTGAGCCTCTATGCTAAGAGGTATAAACTAACTATCAAGCATGCGCACCTGGCTATCTGTTAGACTTAAGTTTAGCTTCTGACTAGTTCTAGAACCTCGGTCTTGGTGCATTACCTATCTGAGCCTCAGATTTTTCTCATCTGAAAAATGGAATTAACGCTTACCTCTTAAGGTTGTTAAGATTAAAGCAACACACCTAACAGGCTTAAGGACTCAAATGTTGTCTATTGGAAGAATTTATATTTGAATGAGGGGCTTGTGACTTCTGTTCATCACACATCATGCTGCCACACATCTAGTCATCATTCATTTATTCGTTCTACAAGTATTGACTGAGTGTCTACTATGAGCCAGATACTGAAAGTTATTGGTGAACAATCAGCCCTACCCATTTGTTTCATCAACTCCTAAAACCCCCCTCATTTCTTATCTCAGATCCCCGCCACTATCCTTATTTCATCGTTATCACTGCCCCTAGTGCTGCCCCAAATTTATTCTCCCACAGAGATGTTTAAGAGAGACAGCCTATAGTGATCCATGTAAAACACAAATCCAGTCCTGTGGTTCTTTCCATAGAGCATTTTGATTATTTCCATCATGCACAGAATATAAGGCCCTTCATGGCTTGGCCTCTGTCCTCTTGAGCCTCACTTTCTTCTATTGTAGTGTTCACCAATAAGAAGAAACAGCCTGTTTGTAGTGTCCTGCCTCCCTGCTCCCAACCTCTTCCCTGCCTGTCAATTCTATTGTTATTCAAAATCTTGCTTTTACATTACCTCCTTTGAGAAGCCTTCCCTGAATTACTTGCCAGAGAATTAACAACTCCTTAGCATTTCTTTTTACATACTAATGTTCCTACAGTATTGTTCTGCACTCTATGGTTATCTTTTTGTCGGCCTGTTACAGAGCTCCTTTAGGACAGAGACCTTGACTTATAAATCTTTACACTCCCAAATATATCCTAAGATAATCAATGTTAGTAATTAAGATTCATTTTGATCCTGAGACATGCTAAGCTGGTTCTGGGCTCAGGGCCTTTGCAATTATGTCTTTGAGAACACTGTTCCTTTAGATGTTCACGTAGCTTCTTGTGTCAGGTTGCAGCTAATGTCACCTGAGGCAGCCTGTCAAAGAGGCCTTCCCTGATCACCCAATTAAAATAGCACCCCAGTCACTCTCCATGTTACCTCATTTCTTTTCATAGCACTTATCATGATCTAAAACAATTGTTTGATTGTCTCTCTATCTCCACTCACAGAAATAAAAGATCAATGAGAATAGAAGTCTGTCATGCATCAAATAATTAGCACATAGTGATGCAGAACAGGGCAAATTCCCTCAAAGCGGGGGAGACGAAGCCCTGCACTAAGAAGAGGGTTCTTGGCGGAGAGTGTAGAAAGAATTCTAACATACACACCAAAGTTAGAGTCACAAGGAAAATTTATTGGAGAAGTGGTAACACTACTCCATAGAGCATGGTCTCCCATCTGAAGCAGAGAGTGAGAGAGCTAAGAGAGACTCAGAGGGTCAGAGACAAAGTAAAGGCACTGGGAAGGACCCCCCCCCCACCCCCAGTGTTCTTCAGAGAATTCAGTTTATATGTCATTCTTTAGTTCCTGTGAGTTACAGTTTAAAGACTTGGTTTACCCATTTCCTTTGATATGGACATACAGTGAGGAAGGGGAAGAGAAAGAGTATGTAGCATGAAAAGATAAGACTATGCAGCTGTGAGAGGCCTGCTGGCAGTTCCCAGCCTTTAATCCATAGGCTCTCTGGTTTTAGCCATAAGGAATGAATGATTTTTATTTTGTGTAGAACACCACTTAAAAATGCTATTTTCCTGTTTTCCCTTCCCAGTGTGGAGAAATGGGTTGTTAGCAATCCCAGCAGAAATCTTCCTTTGTTCTGCAGGTGTCCTCATGGTCTGGCTGCAGGGCCGATGAGCATATTGCAGTCTGTGATTGTAGCTTGATTTAACACTTTAGTTCTCTTGCCTTCTCCCTACATTAATAGTATGAAATCAATAAATATCTCTTAAATGAATTTCTCGAGTACATTTTTATAAGAGAAGAACCAAATATGAGAAAATTAGAAGACATCCTGGATGAGCTTTATGCTAAAGCAAAGTCTGTTCTTTGCTTTCTGACTAGGTTGTAAGATTTATCATGTTATTTACATTTACTGAGCCAGCCTATTACGTGGCACGTGGCTGTGGGTATTGATGAGTATATTTTATGTTGCCCACCTATTTCTCAACAATCAAATCAATTAATAATTGGATTTATACTGATAAAAGGGTACGGTGCTCTTTCGGTGGGAACAAATAATATTCTAAACATTCAAGGTAAACTGTCATTTTCTGTGCTGACATTTAGAGGTATTGAGTCCATTGGTAATTTGGGCAATGCAACAATCAAAGAATTCAAACATAAATTGGTAAGATCCAAACTGGAAGTTGATTCACATTTGATAGAGGCTACTGGATTTATTAGCCAACTTAGACCCTTGGTTCTTTAATCTTGAACTGTGAGATCACCAGAAATCAATCTACTTAAATTAAATTAAATCAACTTCAAAATACCTCCACTGAATTAAGATCTAATGAAATGTCACCATAAGAAATGTTACATATAACTTTTAAAAAGTTAATTATAAAGGAATTGCTTAGGGTACTTTTTAATTCAGATAAATGAAGCCCATTTAATAAATTCCTCAATTTCAGTGTCAAGAAGATTTGTCTTTTCAGATGAACTCTTGAACTTCTAATCAATTATTATTCAGCATATTTCCATTTATGCTCCCTGAGAGTAGAGATTGTATCTTATTCTTAGTGTTCAACACATACTTATCACTCAAAATGTAATGTCATTGAAGCCAAGGGAAGAGAAAGTTCCAAGAAGGAAGGAACAGTCAATCATGTCAAATGCCAATAAGGACTGAGAACTATCCATTAAATATAGCAAGGTTATTTATAACTAGCAAAAATAGTTTCATTAAAGTCTAGATTACAATAGGATGAAAAAAGAGCGATTGGGAATAGTGTGTAGACTTTTCCAAAAGCTTAGCTGTTTGGTGAAAGGAAGACAGAACGGTAGCTGAGGGGAAAATAAAGAATGGATGGGGGGTTAGTTTTGTAAATTAAAAGGGAAAGAACTAGTAAGGAGAAGAGTTGAAAATATGGGAGTGAGAAGTGATAATTAATAGCATAAGGCACATTTCCTAACTGGTGTTCCATGAATGTATAACAAGCATTGATCCACTCAGCCTTTGAGATTAGATGTGGCAGAGCCCCTGAGTCAGTTATCTGCTGCCTGAGCAACCTTCGTAGCTAGTAGGGACTAAAGCTTAATGGCATGCCTGTATACCTCATGGGTGATGCCAGCAATGGGCAACATTCAGCTTTTCTCCACCTATGTCAGAAAATTCAGCCCAAGGGCACTTTGCTGCCCATTGTGAGTAAAAAAACATTGGAGTTGCCGGAAATATTTATGTTCTAGATGCCCAGGGAGCATAGTGGGTGCAGCTGGTGGGGTGGAGATAGAAGGAGACAAGACAGGGGATCCTAGTGGGTGCAGCTTTAGAGAGTAGCCTCAGGGAACAGCCCTAAATCTCAGTCTTCGTGTTAATTAGACACATCTGGCCATTTTTAGTGAGATGTCCACTTCTGAACTTAGGCTTGAACATACTTTCCTGGTGCACATTTTGTGCTTGGTTTCTTTTTAATGGCAGAAGAGAGAAAGAGAAGCATCAATAAAATTAGAGGCTTATGTGTCTGTATTAATATGACCCTAAGAACAGAGAGTTGATTGGTGTCTCTGAGATCCTAAATCATATAAAGTTATAAGAAGGCACCTAGCACAGGGTCCAGCACTTAGTTTACAAGCAATAAATGTGAGGTTTACAATTTTTTTTCTTGAAGATCTGAAATACTAGAAAGGAATTTGAAAAAAAAAGTGATGGGGTAAGCATAGAGGTGGTATAGCCTAGACTGTAAATTCCTGATTAACTATTGCAAATAGTTGTCCAACTTTCTAATTAAAATTTAAAACAATTTGTAAGGTCAATATAGGGCTTCCAATGATGAAATAGTCGTACTAATCAATGTTGTTTGGTGGCCGATAAATCCCGATTACGTTATTTCTTTGTTCTTTCATTAATCTCGGCTCTATCTCCAGTATCTTGAGTTGTGTTCAACCATGAATCTACCTACTTTGTTGTAACTGCAAAAAGTCAGTTCTTTGTCAAAGGTTAGAAAAGTTTTTCCACATCTAGGTGACTCTTTTGCGGAGAAGCTTTTTACTACAATGAATATTTGAAAACGAAGACTTTCTTAATAGCCATCCCTGCTTTTCTTTCTTATATAAGTTTCATTTGCAGGCAGAATGGTGGGTTGAGGGTGTCCTCCACAGGAGGTGACCCTTGCTACAGGGCTCCTCATGCTGTCAATCAACCAGAGAGCCATCTGTCCCACTTTAGATTTCAGAAGCCATCTTGCACATCTGCTGTGCCTTTTCTATTGTCACTTATAAAACCCACTAAAAGCTGTTAGATGAATTAGGGAAACCAGAGTGCAGCTGCATGTAGCTGATTTTGAATTTTTGCAGCTGGGTCTTGCACATCAATCTCAGTTTTGAAATTATTTTTTATGAGATTAGAACTACAAAGTGAATAATTCATTTTATAATAATAACTCCTAAGACAGTGGGCCTTAAAATTCTATTCTCTGAAAGTTTAAAAACTATATATTTTAACAACTCCCACCAAATGTTTAAAATTCAAGCCAAGAAAAGGTAATTAATAATACCTAACATTGCTGTGTACTTACTACGAGTCAAACCCTAGTCTAAACATTTTAGTACAATATTGTATGAAAGCCTCACCACAATCCTATATGTAGTAACTACTATTCTTATCCTCACTTTACAGGTGAAAGATTTGAGGCACAGGGAGATTGAGTTCTTATTCAAGTTCTCATAGCTAATAAATGATAGAGCCAGGATTTGAATCTAGCCCATGCTCTACAACAGTGCCACTCCAACTTTAAAGTGCTTATGACTCTCACCTGGGAAATTTGCTTAAAAAGCTGATTCTGATGAAGTGGTCTGATGTGGGAACTGAAATTCAGCATGCGTAACAAACTCCCAGGTGAAGCCAAGGCTGCTGGTCTTGGAATCGCCTTTGAATAGCAAGTGTCCGCCACATACTGGTTCTCAACTTGATTACATATTAGAATCACCTGGACAGATTCCTAAAAATAATGAGACCCAAGTCCCACCCCAAACTAATTTAAGAAGAGTCTTTGGGTGTGGGATCTAGGCAGGGAGGAAACTAGGCATGAGGATGGAGTATTAATGGTGTCTAAAGTTAATTTTAAAAGAGGGCAGTGTTGATAGTGGGCCATCAACCAAAGAATGTGATTAGTCTAATTCTGTATATCTATGTTCTAATTATTAAAAAGCCACAATTTGAAATGACTTTTTAAACATCCTCTGTAAATCTAAAGATAAAAGTAGAGTTTTTCTGAGTGGAGAAAGCTAAAGAAAGAAAATTGTAAAAGTAATTTAGGGAAAGGATGAAAACCAACAAAGTATAAATTCTATTCCCAAAGTTGACAAAGTAATTGTTCTAATGAAAGCAATAAAAATTGATTACTTTCTTTTAAATGTTTTCCCAAATTAAATGACAGGTGTTCAAACCAGACATGAAACTGTGAATGAATAAAGTGTGGGTGGTTCTAATTTTAGAAGATTGGGATATTGTCTTTTGTAGAGATCATTAATTTATAAAAACAGCATAAAATGTATATATCCACATACCTACATAATAAAAAAATAAAATTACTCATCACTTAAAATTAAATGATATAATTTTCTTCTAAATAACTGCAAATTAAACATATATGGATATTTAGATAAATTTGAATAAAAGAGACAAGAGATTTCTGATAAATCTCATATGAAATGTCTTCAAATCTGAAATAACAAGTACCAGTATTAGCCATATGAGGATTTAAATTGTTTACTATCTATATAATCCCCGTGTAACAAATTACCCTCCATTAGCTATCCATTGCTATCCATTGCCATGTAACAAATTACCCTCAGATCTAGCAGCTTAAAACAATATATATTTATTGCCTTATGGTTTTTGTGGATCAGGAATGTGGGAATGCATTAGCAGTGTGCTTGTGGCTCGGAGTCTCTTATGAAGCTCTGGGCAAGATGCAGGCTGGGGTTAGAATTATTTGAAGCCTTAACTTGGGGCTGGAGACTCCATTTCCAAGACAGTTTACCACACAGTTGCTGGCAAGGGCTTCAGTTCCTCTCCGTAGGGCTGCTTGTGTGTCCTCATGATCAGACAACTGGCTTCTGCTGAGCGATTTTCCAAGGATGAAAGAGCAGGAAGCTGCCATGCCTTTAATGACCTAGTATGAGAGGCCACCACGGTCACTTACTCCATATTTTTTTGTTAGAAGCAAGTCATTATGTGCAGCCCACACTCAAGGGGTGGGGAAATGAAGCTCTCCACCTCCTGAAGGAAAGAGTATCGTAGGCTTTGTGGACGTGTTTTTAATTCACCACAGTCCCCGTCAGGTAGAACTACAGCTTGATATCAGAGTTGTCAAGTAGATGATTATGTGTGTTTCTGGAAAAGGTCATCTACTTTCATATATCCATGTCTCACTTCCTATTCATTTCTCAAACTGTCTTTTACCCTCACTTTTCTTTTGAACCTCTTTCCAGTGGTCACTAATGATCTTAGTTACTAATTAAATTGGATACCTTTCACATCTTATTTTTATATCGTTGCAACATTTGATACTATTAATCATTCCCATCATGAAATTATCTTTATTTTAGCTTCTGATACAATACTGTTTCCCAGTTTTCTGTTGTGGTGTATTCATACAGTGGTTTCTCAACCCTGGCTACACAACACAACTTTCTAATTTTTTTCCAGTCTTTTACACAAAAAGTAAAGATCTCATTGTTATTTTTATTTGCATTTCACTAACATTTTGAAGTAAAGTCCTCTAGGAAAGTTAAGCATGGTGTATTAGTTTCCTAAGGATCCCATAACAAAGTACCGAAGATTGGGTGGCTTAAAAGCAGAAATTTATTATTTTACAGTTTTAGTGACTAGAAGTCTGAAATCGAGGTGTCATCAGGGTCATCCCCTCTCTTATGGCTCTAGAGAAGAATCCTTCCTTGCTTGTTAATGCTTCTGGTGTTTGCCGGAAATCCTTGGTGTTCCTTAGCTTGTTGATGCATCACTCCAGTCACACGTCCATCTTCTCCCTGTGTCTCCATGTGGTCTCCCTCTGTGTGTCATACTCTGTGTCCAAATTTTCCCTTTCTGTAAGGATATCAGTCATACTGGATTAGGGTCCACCTTAATGACCTCATTTTAACTTGATTACCCTGAAAAGACCCTATTTTCAAATAAGATCACATTCTGAGGTATTGGGGATTAGGACTGGTTAGGGATACACAAATCAACCCATAACTCATGGTATTTTTGTTTCCATAGAAAGCAATGCTAATTAATGAGAAGGCTATGATATATTATGTAACAAATATGAAATCAGTTGAATACTAAAGACACAAATTTTTTAAAAATCAGACAATATAAGTATAAAATATATTAGTTTTGACTATTTGTTAAGAATAGCTGAGACGATAGTTAAACAATTCACTATCCAAATATCAAGTTAAAAACTATCACACACGGTGAGACAAATCTATGTGTTACCATAACAAACATTTACTGTTGCACCTGCCCCGCCTCCTTTCTTCCTTGTTTTGGTAGCAGTGCCTGATTTTGTTTTGTGAAAATAAGTGTTACTCATATTCAGTTAGTGTGGTGTGGTTGGAAGTGATTCTACCCCTTACTTCTAGCTATGGGCCCTGACGCAAGCGGGACTGATGATTGTCTACTCTGGGATTTTGGCTGAAAGTATTAGGAAAGAGGTGCACTCCCTCCAAGCCACTGCTAAACTGCTGGTGCCCATATAAGAAGGAAACCACTGTAGAGGAAGGCAAAGACCAGAGCTGGGGATGAGAGAAAGAGAGAGAGAGATTGAGGATTTCTTGATGCTATCTTTAGAGTATTTAGATCCAGCAGCACAGGAGATATAGATCTGGACTTTGCAGTTATATGAGCAAAAAGGAAATCCCTTTTTATCTAATTGGTTCGAATTGGTATCTAATTCTTGCTCTGGAAATAGTCCTGATTAACACATGGACTGACATGGAAAGACATCCATGGAATCCTGCGAAGACAAAAAAAATGCAAGATTCAAAACATAGGATGATTTTATTTTTGAAAAAAAATAAATTAGAAATAAGGAAAACAGTCCTAGGGAATTATGCAGAGGGAATTTTAATTTCTATATGATATATTTCCTCATTTAAAAAAATTCTGGGTTCTGAGAAAAAGTGGCGTAGATGATAGAGGCTTAGTTCATCTCTCTTGCGACCAAATCAAAGTCGTAATCAAAACACAGAGCAAACAGCAAGCAAAGTTGCCTGGGATCCAGATGAACAGAAGCACTACAACTAGGGAGAGAATTAATCAACCTGCAACAGTCGAAGGTAGGAGGGGGCGAAGACACAAGGCTGCCCACTCCCTAGTGGCTGAATGGGACAGAGGCTATGGCAGTGGCAGCCAGCATCTGCAGACGACTTTTAAATGGGCCATGTCCACAAGCGGGCTTTCGTGGTGACGGACCTGCTTGCTCTGAGCACCAGTGCTGGGCAGGCTGCACGTGGGGCACCAGGGACTTAAAAGGAGACACTGAATTGTCGAAGTGAGGGCTGGAGGCGAGGATCTCTCCTGGGCGGAAGTGCTGGTGGTATCCATTGTTCCTCTGTTGAGCCCTCCCCACTCCCAGTGTGTGCAGACGTCCTGGAACTGGATAACAGAGGTCACTCTGCCCGGAGGATTCGTCTACTTCCCTCAACTCATGGCCCCACCCAAGCCACATCCATTTGTGTCCTCGATGAGTTTGGTATTCCTTGCTGAGCAGAGCCAAGATTAACACTGGTGACAGCTGGCCTTGGCTTCTGGCATGGACTCTTCTGGACTCTTGAGGCAACTATGAGCACAGCATCTGTGGATTGCTTGCTGAATCTTAACAGGTGGCCCTGGAAAGGCACAGGCTGGTGCTAAACTTGGCCTGCAGCTGCACCCCTCTCAGGACTGTGCCACTGGACACCTACCACACAAAGCCACGCTGATAAGACCAGGAGACTTAGGAGCTTTGCTTAGTACATAGAAACAGGCATAGAAAGGCAGCCAAAATGGGAAGACAAAGAAGCAGAAATCATATGAGAACAGAACAGAGATCCAGGAATAATGGAGTCAAGCAATCTAAAAGATGCAGAGTTCAAAACACTAGTTATAAAGATGCTCAATGAACTTAGGGTAAGTGTAAATGAATTAAGTGAGAACTTTAACAAAGAGATAATAAACACAAAAGTGGAAATGGAAATCATAACAGGGAACCAATCAGAAATGAAGAACACAATATCTGAGATGAAGAGTATATTAGAGTGAATAAACAGCATAGATAAAGAAGAGGATCGAACCACCGATATAGAGGATGGGAAAGCTAAGGACACTCAATCAGAACAGCAAGAAAAAAGAAGCTAATGATATAATAATAATTTAAGGAGTCTATGGGACACAAATGTAAAAATATGCATGTCAGTACCTGAAAGAAAACAAGATGTTGAAGAGCTATTTGAAAAAATAATGATGGAAAACTTTCCTAACCTGGTGAAGGAAAGAGACACACAACCCCAAGAAGCTCAGAGAGTCCCAAGAAAGAGGAACCCAAACAGTCCCAGACCAAGACACATCGTAATTAAAATGCCAAAGGTTAAATACAAAGAGGAAATCTTAAAAGCAGCAAGAGAAAAACAGTTAGTTACTTACAAGGGAGCATCCATAATATTGGCAGCTGATTTCTCAAAAGAAACTATGTAGGACAGAGGGGCTTGGCACAAAATATTCAACATGATGAAAACCCAGGATCTACAACCAAGAATGCTTTATCCAGCAAAGCTATCATTTAGAGTTGAAGGACAGATAAAGAGCTT
>NW_006442508.1:7290573-7314883 GCF_000325575.1 Pteropus alecto | reverse complement strand
TAACTTTTCTGTCTTTTAAAACATAATTTAAAAGGTCAAGGCCATGGAAAAGGGTGACTCCTGTGAGAGGACTTGATAGTGCACTGTTTTTTCAAAACAGAGTCTATTTTGATCAGAAAACTGCCTGAGGCAAATTGGAGGAAACAAAATAAAACCATAAAAAATAAATAAAAATAAATAAATAAATAAAATGCCCTTTGAGACCAAAAAAAAAAAAACCACCCCATAATGTTGTAACAAACATGTAAAGAGGACGAGAGTACTAGATTTAGTGGGGTGATCACTTTGTGAGTTATATAGATCTCTAATCACTATGCTGTACAACTGAAACGAATATATTACTGTATGCCAACTATAATTGAAAAACTCATTGACTTGTACAATGTAAATACAAGCAACTAATTATCTATTATATTTTAAAAATGCTAGAAAAAATTTTGGAAATCAAGCTTAAATTTAATTATTACTAAAAAAAGTGAATATGATAGTGAAAATATGATAACTATCCAATAGTAGGAGTGTGAATAAATCATGACTCATCCAAACAACAAAGATATTAAAAATCATGTTTTTAATGCACATATAACACAGTAAAATGATCACCATTTTATAGTAAGTGAAAAAAGTGGCACACAAGTGGCACACAAGTGGCACACACATTAGAATCATAGTATCGTAGATAGAACATGGAGTATTTCATAGTAGGGACTTTAGCATCAGGCAGCCATGTAATTTACATGACTTGTAGCAGGTTAATCTCTCTGAACTGATTTTTTTCTTGTGACAGGCAGAAGATACTCATAGTACTTATCTCACCAGGTTGTTGTGAAGAATAAATTAGGTAATTCATGTAAAGTATCTGGCATGTACAAATACTTCATAAAGTTTATACATATGTATTAGGAAAAGATACTTAAAATATACACCAAAAATTTTAATAGTTGTTTTTTGGGTTGGTGAGGTTACTGATAATTTTTTTCTATATACTTTCTATATTTTAAAAAATTATAATCATAAAAAATGAGATTAGTGTATCTGGTTTTCTATAAATATAATAATGAAATTATCAGCAGCAATACTCAATATATTCTCTGAGAGATTTAGAGCAGTTTCCCGTTTAGAAGCTAAGTTTATAACTACACTACCAGATTTATCTCCAGATAAAAATGCATGAGAAAGGGGAAATCCTGGGAAAGTTCTCAGTCTAAAGGGAACATTTGAAGGAAGTAATAATAATATCTTGTATTTGTGTAGCACTTTTTATTTTATAAAGCATTTTTGCAAATTCTATTGAATCATCAGAAAAACTTATTGTTATTTCCACATTACAAATAAGCCGATGCACAAGGAGATTAAATGATAAAAAATAACAGAACTTGCAAATTCAGACTTGAATTCAGGTCTCTTAGGTTAAAAAAAAAGATGAAAAAGAAGAAAGAACATAGCAATGGTGATGTTTCAGAAACTGAAGAACCTTTTCCTAGAAGTTGCCCATGATAATAATAATAGATACTTTTTTCCTGTGACTCATTCTGAAAAATCTTTTCACTCCTTAGGGAAATTCCACAACATTATTTTCTTCTTTTAAGAGTATTTTGTTTTTACTGTTGTTTGTGTTTTACTAAACAAAAATTTTTGGCGTGGACGATTTCTTGTGTAGTTCTCATAAAAATAATCAAATTTCAGGAGAAATTTGAACAAGGCAAAGAAAGCTAGAGATTTTTAGGGTATATGTATTTGTGTTGGGATGGGGGTGAAGGAGAAGGTGGAGGTAAAATGAGGAACTCTTATCAACCAAAACTAAACAAAATGTTTACAATCTAAACATCAACGAGCATAAAACGTTGTGAAGCTGAAAGGCAATTAATTTACATAGAGAGTAAAATGACATGTGGTTTTGTAAAAACAGATAGGAACCTTAAATAAATCTGGACAGGAATATTGTGTTTGTCCTAAGTCAGGGCAAGAAGTCTGCCACTCACACAAAGACCAACAAAGGCCATTAAAGGGAATTTTAGGAAGGGAATGACGTTGTCAGGATGGCAACAGAGGAAGTTGATTTTGGCAGCAGCTTTGGGAAAGAACTTGAAGAGGAAAAAAATATGGAAAAGAGACTTTTCTCAAGGAGAGTAATGACTATACAAAGGTGGAGTTGTAAAAATGGAAAAGTATGAGCATACAAGAGTTATCTGTTCTAAACTTTTATGGAAACTTTCTAGTTTAAGACCCTTGAATCAAATCTTATTTTTCATCTGTCTCACCACACTATATGTTTGAATTTGGCTTTCATTAAGACCTCAAAATCATAACAATGACTATATTTAAAATTTTTCTGCTTTGACCACCTGCGTTAACCTTATGTTGTGTCCCAACAAGACTCAGGCATGTAGAATAGGTTGTCAAGCCCAACCGTCTGGGCATTCCAAACTCCAGTAGTAAGCATTAACACCTTGGACTTGAAACTTTAAAACAGAACACCATTGTTTCAAATATTGTGTCATGAATTTATTTTGAGATGTTGGGTAGAGGTGAAAGGCTGTTACTCAGGCTCTTCTGATAGCTTTTAACTTGTTGGGATGTGAGTTTCAATTCTCTGAACTCTATTCCTCCTACTCTTTATTCAGAATAGTTCATTGTTGGATAATCACCTAGCAGCTTGTACGTTTTCTCTTGTTTGTTTTTATGCTTCATTTTATAAACTGTTGCTAATTTATTTAGCCTGAGTTGTTTGTACTTGTAAACTATATCCAGACTAATGGTGAATGTTAATATGTGTTCAAAGTATGCTGGGAAGTAAGATCATGACTGTCAGAAAGAAAATACTATAAACAATTGTTATTTTCATATATGCTTTTATCATGGAATTTAAGAAGTTTAATGAACATCAGTTTTGAGACTTTTTCTTAGTGACTTGATTTAAGCCCTTTGGAACAGAGCCATTACATCACATCAACTTTCATTGGTGTAATCTAAGAAAGGCCAATGCCAATCCTAGGTGTATGCTTTTTCATGTCAATACTAGAGGATTTATAGGATAAGCAGGCGACAGTAGAACTGATTAAGCTGTAAGTTAATGTGCTTGAGAGTCACAGCACATGGCTTTGGACACTGAAGGAAAGAATTTTCCAAGGGAATATGTTCTTGATGGCTTAATGGAATATATCTGTATTAAGGCTCAGAGAATTTAAGCAAGGGCATGAGAACTTGTTTGGCCTTAGTAAAATCAGCCCTCTCCCTACCACCTTTAGCAAGATTGAAGGGAGGGCCACACAGCTGGCAAGGCTGCTACTTTCCAATGCTCATGATACTACTTGCCTCTCCTACAAGGTGCCAAGAAATCAGGCACGAAGCAAAAGCTGCAATGAAGATGGATACTCACCTTTTCTTAAGAGACCATCAGAATTAATCTCATTATGCCAAATGCCTTACGTACTTCAGCAGCACAGAAGTCCAAGCCCCCAGGTTATTTATTATCATTCATAGACTTTAGTACACCCACTGATCTGAATCAATCTTCCACTCCTCCCAGCCAGCCAAACCCTTTCACTATGTGCTTTGGAATGTAGGGTTGGTTCCTCTTTCTTTAACTGAAGTTTGGCTAGCCTTTGAAGACACTACATCCTTCTCAGCTTTCTCAAGTGGTTGCTGTGTCTCTCCTTTACCCCATTTACAGAGGACCTAGAAGTGATAGCCTTGATTCTCCTTGCTATTTTTAGATATTTTTATGTTCTTCCTCCCTAAACAACCACAATCAACTCAGCTTCTTTGAAGCACGTTATCAGACCACTACCCCTTTTATTGAGTCATCTACCAGCCTCTTCCTAACTCTTCCTTATACAGTGAAGGTTTTAGATTCCTGTCTTCCGTCTTTTTCTCTACCACTACTTCATACTCCCATGGTTGGTGACTTTAGCATCCACAAAAATTGCTCACATAAGCACCCTAGTCTCCGAGTTCCTTAATATTATCACTTCTAATGTATTTTTTCTCGACTATGTTTCAGCAAAACACTATCAAGTCATATGCCTCAGAGAACTTCTTACTATATCACTATATATTACCTCCAAAAAATGTTGATTTCAGGTATTCCATATTCTTCTGACTACTCATCTCTTATCTTTCTAGCTCTACCATCACCACCACCCCCAATCAATCCTTTTGGAGCAACAAATCTAGTGTGGCCTACCACTTCTTCACTATCTATTCTTCTATCTATGTTACTGTCTTTTCTTCTTATGTGGTTTACTGTAATCAATCACTCCACTGCCTACACTCACAACTGCCCTGCCCCTCTCACTTTCCATCTTACTCACTAGAAAAACCCAACCCTATCTTAAACATAATTGTTTATCTACTTCATATCAGCACTCAGCTATTGACGCATGGATATAGGACAACATGCAACCATCTTGACTGTTCTTATTTCAGAGATTTTAAGCCATAAGTTTCAAGTCAGCTTTATCCTGTTCAACAGTCTTGGTACACATGTGCATCAGGATTTCAATCCAGCATTATTCTCTCTCCCTGCATCCACAATTTTTCCTTTTTGATTTGATCATTTCCATTAGGCTTTAAGCAGGATATTAATTATCTCTATTATCTTTGTCCCCCTCAAGTAATGTCACATTTTTCTATTCATTTTTATTGCAATAGTCCATTAAAAATTTTCTATTGTTACTGTCTCTACTTTGTCACCTAATATTTTCAATTCAACTCCCTCCATTTCTGGCATGTGCACAGACTATTCCAAGAATAATACTTTTGTCAAGATCAAATAATAACCTTTATCTTGCCAAATCCAGTGATCATGTCTCATGACCTTGCTTTGGCCTCTTAATACCATTTGATATGATGATCATTCCTTCCAGATCACATTTTTTTCCTGTTTCTCTTGCTTCACTGGCCAGTTCCTCTAAGACAGTTAAATGTTAGAGCATATCAGGGCTCAGTTGCTGACCTTTTCTTTATCTATGCTCATTTATACTCATATCTTAGATGCTTTCACCCAGTCCCATGGCCTTAAATACCATCTGTATACTGAAGCCTCTCAATTTCTCTCTTTCTCGCCTTAACTATGCCTATGAGCTCCAGGCTCATGTCCTAGTTCCTATTTGATAATTCCCCTTGTCCACTTGGTATCTCCAACTTCAATTCTTGATTTCACATCTCAAACCTGCTCCTTTCCATGTGTTCCCCTTCTCAGCAGTTGACACTCACCTTGCACTCCATTGACCTAAGAGTCATCCCAAACTCTTTTCTTTTCCATTATAGTCAATCCATCAGCAAGTTCTATCAGCTCCATCATCATAATTTATCCAGAATTCAATGAAATTTCACCTACTCCATTGTTACCACTCAAATCCAGGCTAACATAGTCTCTCTTCCAGTCTTTTGCTATATTCTTCTAACAGGTCTCTCCAGCTCAATTCTTGCCCTGATACAATTCTTTCTTTACATGGAATCCAGAATGACTTTCTTTAATTAGTAAATCATATCATCTTTAATTAGTAAATCATATCATATCATCAGAGTAAAGCCCTGCGATGATTTTCTATTGTGCTTAGAATACAAACCCAATCTTTACCCAGGTTTACAAGGCTCTCATGACCTGGCCCACCTCTCAGACCTCATCCCTATAACTCTGAGTTAGCAACTGGGATTTCCTGCTCTTTTTTGAACTTGCCAAACTTGTTCCAGTCACAGAGGGGAAATAAAACTTGTAGAGAATCTGATTTTACTTCCAGAATAGACAAAAACTTAATGTTTTGGTCAATTAAGCATACTGGGACTCAGGTGGATCTACCAGTTGAATCAAATTGCATTTTCAATCATGTGTACATATAGATTGATTGTTGGTGAGTCAGTGAACTTGATGGACATGTCAGAAAACTCATATTCATACAGTACTTTGGTTGTTGCTAATGCTAGGTTCTCCTTAGCCAAGACTGCCTTGATTTGGGTTATTTATGTCAATACGTACTTTTTTCCCCAGTGGGATATAAGAAGGAAGACACTGATCTCATGATTAATATATTAATAAGCACTCATGAAATCTATCTCTGGGTTATTGTTAAATCAACCTAAGATTCTTCCTCCCTACAACCTCTTTCTTCATCTCTCCTGTGGGAAAAGGCCCACCTCTTTTCCAATTTCTTCTCTTTTCCCTTTAGTCTCATTCTCTTCCCGAAACCTGTTAGGAGAAATTTTACTTGCCTCAAATTATAACCTGTTCTACACTATCTGAGGGCAAATAACACACCTGTGTTATTTGCTGCATTCACAGTACCTAGCATATTGCTTGGCATATAATTGGCATTCATAATTATGGAATTAACAGATGAATGGAAAGTAGAAATTCCCCAGTTTGTAAACAGAAACTTAGCATATTTTTGTTAGGTCCCAACAGATAAAAAGACCCAATCTTTGTAGAAATCAAAATGTTTCATGCAGTAAGGAAAGGATTGCCATGTCAAAAAGGCCAGCAACTGTCCTTTAAGAAATTCTCTAGGATCCTGCAAATACCCAATGGAATTTACAACTGTTGCAGCCACTCTTGAGAGTCTTAGCCTTAGCTTTACAGGCTCTGAAACCTAATTTTGTCAACATACTGAGAACAGATCCATTTCTTAGGTCTGGACTGACATTACCCAAACCTATAATAATGCTATTTGAACCAGTATGCTAATTTATTAGTTTATCATGAGAACTGTAATCATCACAAGAATTAGAACATAGTTCAACCTTGAACAAAATGGGTTGAACTTTGCAAGTCCACTTATATGCAGATTTTTTTTTCAATAATACATTAAATGTATTTTCTCTTATTTTCTTAGTAACATTTTTTTCCTCTAGCTTATTTTATTGTAAGAATAGTATATAACACATATGCAAACAAAATTCGTGTTAATCAACTTTATGTTATTGGTAAGACATTCAACAGTAGACTTTTAGTAATTAAATTTTGGGGTAGTCAAAAGTTATATGTGAATTTTTGACTGCATGTAGGTTGGTACCTCTAACCCTCGTGTTGTTCAAGGGTCAGCTATATATGATGATATCTGTATAATCAGTACATGCCTGTAGGTATACCTTTATCAGAAGCTATATCAAATTTGAAGGTTGCTTTGTGACTAGGGATTGGAGATGCATTATAACATAGTGATTAAGACTCAGAGAGATTTGACTTCAGATCCTGTCTACTACTGACTAGCTCTGTGATCTTGGGCAAGTTACTTCAGCTCTGAATGCCTTAATTTCCTCATCTATAAAATGGGGATAATAATGGTCCCTACCTGTAGAAGGTACCTTTTGGAATATCTTTAGAGGTCACACTGGTTCACTTCCTCTAAGGAAAACCACCTTCCCTTCTTCCTTCTGTAAATGTGTGCCTCTAGTATCCTTGGTTTTATATTATGACTTTTTACCACTGTCCACAGAGAAATGAATGAGGGATGGACTCCTTATTTAGGTGGAGCTAATCAGATTCACCCTCTTAGAAATTTGCAGATTAGACCCAGAGATTCTATCCCGTCTTCTCTATTTGCGTGAATGAAGTGAGTAAATTCAGGACTGGAATAATGATGTCTGTGTGCTGCCAGGGCAAATTGGGGCTGGTCTGCAGAGAACGGAGAGGGAAATGAAGCCAACTTTCCCAGATAAGTGGAGGCTAGGACCACGGCACCAGAAAGAGAGCCTGCAGCAGGGCCTGCCAGTTCCCCATTCCAGGTCCTTCAGAGGCTCAGTGGCTTTACTCTTCCTGGAGATATCTTTGTGTTCTCTCACAAATATACTCTTCTTGCTTAAGCTAGTTAGGGTTTGTTTTGAACATTTGCATGAAAAAACCTTGACCAATACAGCATTGCATGGTATTTTTAGAAAGTCAGTAAGTTAGCACATGTAGAAAACATGTAATAATAGTATTATTGCCATGGAGATTGACAAACTGACTCCTTCAATCAAGACATCCCCTCTCCATAAGGGCTTGGATGAAGGCTGCTAGTAGTTTTCTGTAACTCTCCTATTTCTCTGCCTCCATAGCTGTCTCCATTGAACTCTTACCTCATTAGACATGATGTCACATTTTATCCTTTTCAGACAAGCCTTCTAGGGTTGGGAGCCATTCTCTTTCTGGTGACTTTGGATTTCATCTCTCTAAATCATTATGTGTTGGTTTTACAATGAACTCCAAGATGATCTTTAGATCCCTCTCATTTCAAGATTCCTTAAGACATTTGAATGCAGTCTCCAAACACTGACAATAGTTTATGCCCAAGTTGGCTTATCTGTACATGGATATTAAATAAATTGAGAGGTCTTGAAGATTCTGTTGTCTGTCTTATTCTCACCCTCCTCAGATTCATTTACAGGTTTCTTAGGGCAATTCATAGGGGCTACAGCCAGGCTTCTCTATCTCAGTTGCTCTAATGCCACCACAATTAAATACTACTCTGTTGATTTTCCTGTTAACCTTCTTCGACCCTACTCTTAAGAGACTTTTCTCTGTGATGTAGGCAAAGTAATGAAGGAATCCTGGGAATAGCATATAAACCAATTTGATCAAAATATTAGAAAATAGTGAGAGCAGTTGCTAGAAAAATAGGTTGGGGTCTGTAATGTATTTGCCGTTAGAAACAACAACACAAACCATGATTCTCTGAGGTCGGCACAATATCCATGTCAGGAAAGAGATTAACTTGGCCCAGATGCTTTCTCCCTTGCCATCACTCAACAATGCCTGCTGACTCCATAATGCTGGCCAGGGAAAGCTACAGCTCTCCCATTAGCTATGCAACTTCTGATTTGCTGTTGCCACCATTTTCACTGATTTTCCTGGACGTTCTTTAGTCACAAGTTCTCCAACGTGAAGGATGCTTTTGATGTCAGTGCCATTTTGGAGGCTAGAACAAATTGTTATTTATTTGCATGAAAATCACCAGGCCGACATCATACAGGCTAAAAATTTTCACATTGCAGGACTTCTATAAATAGATCCAAAACACTAAATTGTGTTGAATGGGATTTTACAATAGCCATCAGATATTTACATACAGTTTGTAAAGCTTGTCTTATGGAAAATGTGACCTGTTAAAGTATTGGGACATGGAAAGTTGAGGATTTTCTTGAGGTGTGAAAAACCCCCTCCCAGTTAAGGCTTTGTACTGCTTCACTGAAAGAGCATAATTTTCTAAAGGTACAATGTCTCCTGAAGGACAACTTAGAGTATTATTTAGTTATTATGGACTTTTTCTATATTAAAAGAATAGCTTATTGAAAGAGGATTGGATTTTTTTTGTTGATTTGTAAAAATATTTACTATGTTGATACTTTTATTATATGTAGAAGATAAACAATTTCTGGTATATTATTATCATATTACTAGTATAGCTACTATACTGGTCAGCTTGTCATTTACATAACTAATATATTGGTACTATATAAACATAAATATACATATAGTCTCAATGTCAGTTATCAATACTCTAAAATTCAGGCCAAATTTACACTTGCAGAAAGGGAGTAAAATGTTAAAGTTTTTATTTGTTTTATGTGTAAAACATGAAGGTTTCATAGTTCAAACAAAAACAAACAGTAATCAATAGATGACTAAATATTGAGATAATTGTGGCCAAGCTAATTTTAAATGTATCTGTATGATTGATCAAATTCTCTATTTTATTTTGCTATAGATGACCTCACAGAAATATGTGTTTGTAAATCTTTATATTATTATTATTCTAATTGGTTAGCAGGATTACTAAATCAGTGTATCTTTATGTGGTTTATCTAGGAACCGTCTGAAAAATAGGCAAGTAGAGCTAAATTTAGAAGATAAATTTGGAAATGATAATGGAATAGAGTTTGAACCAAGGCACATGCAGTGATGCCACAGAGACCATATTTTCATACTGTTCTGCCTCCTCTCTCTTCTCTCTTATCTGCGTTTACCTGATAGTACATTTCATTAATTTTTTTAAAGATTAAGTATTGCTTCTAGTTATAGTAAATTATGGTGTGTTTACAAAAACCTTTCTTTACTTTGAAAAAAGTAATCAACTTTAATTTTGAATCAGATTTAAATGCAGAGGGGGGAAAAAAAACCAGGTTTCACTGGAATCCATAATGGAATCTAAAATTCTGCCCATTAGGTTTTTCCTAAACTTTCGATGTACCTAGCCACAGGGCAAAAAGCAATTAAACTTTCTCCAAGAAAATGATGATGTAATTAGTGAAAATGGGTCCCACTGGATACAACCAAAAGAGAGAGCCTTCTTTTTCCAGCATGCTGGCAAAAAAAAAATATCATGACAACAACAAGAAGAAGTGATTATTGTCTCAACTGCTGGCATCAGAATTCTTCTTAGGGTGAATTTAAGACTGTCTTTGTTTTGGAAAAATGCCTCAATAAGTGATTGAGACCCTGAGGTCCTGGATATCAGCCGGTGACAAAGCTTTAGAGAGGGAGTCAAAACTGCTTAGTTTGGGAATTTGCTTAATGGGAGACAAATTCTTGGCTACCAGGAGAATGTGGAGAAGATGGCAGAGGAGGGAAAAGACGGTGTCAAGAAGGGGAGAATGGCCCAGGGATCATGGCAGAGGGCCATGAGAAATCATTGGTGGTAGGTGGCTGAAAGGACTCTAAAGAAGAGAATATAATAAAATACTACTTTGACCTGTTTGCGAGCGAGACTGTGCCTGATGGTACTGCTCCCTTCAACTTCCAGCTCTCCCATGAAATCTATCATTTTCATAATGTTTCCATAGGCTTATTGGTTTTCTTGATATTGGAAGAGCTCAGAAGGGAGTCTTCAGGGCAAAAGGATGAACCTGAAGGCAAAGGTGAAAACAGAATTCTCCGTCACACACCCCTGCCCTAGTAATTCACAAAAATCTTTGAGAAGCCTTTTGGACTTGTGTAAGATGCTCAGGCTCATTTTGTAAATGTTAGGGGGCCGGGTGTATCCAGCTCACATCTAGGTTCTGTAGGAGGGAATGTTTGCTTCCTTAGCATAAGCTTGCCAGATAAAATACAGGATGCCCAGTTAGATCTGAATTTTAGATCAATAGTGGGGACTTCTTTAGGGTAAACATGTCCCAAACGTTGCATTAGATATATTTTTGTAGCCATGAGTACTTGCAAGGGCTTCCACAGGTACTCAAAGCAGCTACCTGGTCGAATTTGGGCCTCGTTCCCAGTAACCAGTATAACTTCTGGAGAAGAGACAGTCTCATAAAACATACCTTCTTCATTTCTTTCTGCCTCCTCTTTTTCACTTTTACATTTCTCCTGCAATTACTTCCCAGAATTCTGTAAACTAGAGGGAACTGAGGGTGCACTAAGGGTGGAAGTTGAGAGGCAGCATGTATTTAAGTCTCCTCTGTAAAGAGAAGATAATGCCTACTTAAGGGTTGTTGTGAAATTTCAATGAGTTAATACATATAAAGTATTAAGAACAGTACCTGGCATGGTAAAATAGTAATGTTGACTGTAGGGCCTAGAGTCTAAGGTCTAGAAGCCTTTGACTTTTCTAGTCACCACTGCTGCCCCTTACTAATTAATCTATTCTCCATACTGTAGCTGGTGATCTTTTAAAAATACAAATCTAATCATGTCACGGCTTTGATTTAAAGCCTTAAAATGGCCTTCTATTACTGTGAATAAAGACCTACCAGGCCCTGAATGCTTTTGCTTTTACGAGTTGCTTTATCTTAATTGCTTGTGTCTATTCCCTTCACATTGTGTTTTCCAGGCACACAGGTCTTTTAGTGCCATCAAGGTGCCACACATACTGTCCTTTCTGCCTGAAATATTTCCTCCTCCCCACCCCCACTTCACATGCCAATTTATTCTAATTGTTTAGTCCTTGTCAAAGAATACTGTCTCAGTGAAGCCATCTCTGACCTCCTAGTCTGATTTACAGCTCACAGTTTAGAGCATCTTGTACTTTTACTTCACAGCCATTTATTACAGTTTATCCTAATTATCTCTTCATGTAATTATTATACCATAAGCTCCATGAGGACAGGGACTATGTCTGTCTTGTTAGTCATTATATTCCTCAGGCCTGACATACTAGCTACTCAACCAAAAAAATTTTTTTTTAATGAATTAGAGTTATGCTGAAACCATGGTCAGCACTATAGTCAATAGGCAGATTTGGTCCACTACATCTTTTTGTATGATCTGCAAGCTAAGAATGGTTTATATATTTTTAAATGATTGGAACAAAATAAAAAGGAGAATGATATATCTTGATACATGAAAATTAAAATTCCATTTCAGTGTCCATAAAGTTTTACTGGAACATTGCCCTGAATATTCATTTATGTAGTCTTCATGGCCCACTTTCATGCTACAGCGACAGTTGAGTAGTTGTGACAGAGAGCATATGGCATGCAAAGCCAAAAATATTCACAGTCTGGCTCTTTACAGAAAAAGTTTGTTGACCCTCGTGTTAAACAATAGTAATTCTGGGCTCCAGGGCAGCTTGTGTTCAAAAGCACCTGCAGGTGGCTTTTCTCAATTGTTAACAGTTTGCCTCTATTGCTGAAACAAGTGATCTCTTTATTCTGCTTAATGGTAGGATTAATTAAAAAGACTGTCCTTTGTCCTTTGTTCTTCTGCTTCCGTATCAACCGACAGAAGCCCCCAAAGGAGATTGGTCATATGGTATACTTCTCTGTCAGTGGTTTGATCGTGCAACTGTTTTTCCCCCTAGTCAGAATATTTCCCAGTTCTTTGGATAATTCATGAATTCCTTTCCCAAATGAGATGAGTTGATAGGTGGTAGCAATGAATTAAAAACAGTGCCTACATTTTCCCACCAACTTTCCTTTAACTCATATACTGGAACAGATTAAAAACTGCTTTCTATCTTCTTTTAAAGGGACTATATCCCTTTCCAGTTACAAATTCATACTGACCAGAGCAATACTTTAACATACACATTAAAATCTAACAAGTTTTAAGACAATTTCAAAGTGATTTCATCATAGTAATAGATAACCATCCCCAAATGGACGGATGAACTGTTCATTCCTTTAAATAGTTTAATTTAAAAACCTAATCTAGAAAGTAACCACTTGGCTGCTTGAATTCAAAGATATTTTTAGTGGTAAGTAGACAAAGGGAATTTTCCTGAATTTATTGCCTTTTACTTCTGAAAAGCTGTGAGTGGAAATAAATCTAAGCTGAAAATATACTAAAAACTCCTCAGAATAATTCACTTATAAAGTCAGTATTTAATCCTTGATTTAACTCTTCTTTAAATTCACATTTTCATACAGTGGATCTCCTTAGAATGGAAGTTCCTTGTAATGATCAGAGGAAAGAAAAATGGCAGAATACTAACATACTAGCAGTAATATATGTATTTTGGATAAAATTAAGATCTTATTAATAAATATATCTTAAAGAATAAAAATAGTATTAAAATATTAAAGTAAATGACCTAAAACAGGTATAGAAATTGAAGTAAGACAAAATGAATATAATATTTTAAATGAAAGATGATCTCATATTCCTTATTCATGTATCCCACAGAACAAGAAATCAATTATTTGACCTAGTTAAGAAGGTGGTGTTTCTAGACCTTTACCATGATGTCAGAAAATTTTTTCTATGGGATGCTTAGCCATTATGAGCTACCCCATCATAAAGAATTTATATCTGATTGGGTCGCACTATTTAAAAGGGCATGTAGATATATTTGCAGTAATATAACACAAACATTTCCTTATGTGCTTTAATTTAGCTCATATTATCATTATCATAACTGACATAGCATTGACACTATGATATTCATTGATGGTTATGAGGCATTTAACCTAAACTTTTGGAAGCTCAGAAAATATATGGGTAAACAGTTTTTAAAAGATGCTTATATTTTTTACTGTTTGACATTGATAAACAATGGAGGAACTTTCTAAGGACTAAACAATGTTTTTTTTTAAATAATTTTTATTTTTTAATTACAGTTGACGTATAATATTATCCAACATAGTGATTAGACATTTATATAATTTACAAAGTGATTATCAGATAAATCTAGTACCCATCTGACACCACACGTGATTATTACAATATTATTGACTATAATCCTTATGCTATTCTTTACACCCCCAGGACTATTTTGAAACTTCCAATTGTACTTCTTTTTATAAAAATTTATTTATTTTAATTATTTTCAAGTATACAATACATCAGTTAGACATCTATATAGTTTGTAAAACGATGCCCCCAATTGCTCCCTCCCTCCCCTGACCTAGCCAATGTATTAATGCTAACTGCATTCCCTATGGCGTGCTCCCTATCCCCGTCACCATCCACCAGCTACTAATTTTTACTTCTTTAACCCTTCACTTCATTCTCCCAGGCTTCCAAACTCCCCTCCCCTCTGTCTGTCACCAAATTGTCCACTATATTTGTGAGTCTGTTTTTGATCAGTTTGTTCTTCTTATTCCTTAGATTCCACATATAAGTGAAATCATATAGTGTTTATCTTTCTCTGTCTGACGTAAATACCTTCTAGGTCCATCAAAGCAATGTCTTTTTCCATCTCCTTCCTTTTAGTCTGTGTGTGTCTTTTAATCTGAAGTGAGTCTTTTGTATTTTTTTCTTCTTAAAGAAGTCCCTCCAACATTTCCTGTAATACTGGCTTGGTGGTGATAAATTCCTTTAGTTTATTTTTGTCCGGGAAGCTCTTTTTCTGTCCTTCGACTCTAAATGATATCCTTGCTGGATGAAGTATTCTTGGTTGTAGATCCTGAGTCTTTATCCTGTCGAATATTTTTTGCCAAGCCCTTCTGTCCTGCATAGTTTCTTTTGAGAAATCAGCTGCCAGTCTTGTGGGTTTTCCCTTATAAGTAACTATCTGTTTTTCTCTTGCTGCTTTTAATATTCTTTCTTCGTATTTAAACTTTGGCATTTTAATTATGATGTGTCTTGGTGTGGGCCTCTTTGGATCCCTGATTTTTGGAATTCTCTGAGCTTCCTGGGGTTTTATGTCCATCTCCTTCACCAGATCAGGGAAATTTTCCATCATTATTTCTTCAAACAGCTATTCAACATCTTGATTTTCTTCAGTTACGCCAATCAGATGGATATATTTGGACACTTAATAGTGTCCCATATGCTCCTTAAATTATTTTTCTAGTCTTGGCATCTTATCTCTTACCATTCTGATTGAGTGTCCTTGGCTTTCCTGTCCTCTAGATAGGGCATTTGATCCTCTTCTTTATTTACTTTGTTTATTCCTTTGTTTATTCCATTTAATATACTTCTCATCTCAGATAATATGTTCTTCATTTCAGACTGGTTCCCTTTTATAATTTCCATTTCCATTTTTATGTTTTTTTTTTTAAATCTCTTTGTTGAAATTCTCACTGAATTTAGTCAAACGATCATTGAGCATCTTTATAACCAGAGTTTTGAACTCTGCATCTGTTAGATCACTTGACTCCATTATATCTGGATCTCTGTTCTGTTCTCTCATATGGTTTCTGCTTCTTTGTCTTCCCATTTTGTCTGCCTTTCTGTGTCTGTTTCTATGTACTAAGCAAAGCTCCTAAGTCTCCTGGTCTTATTAGTGTGGATTTGTGAAGTAGGTATCCAGTGGCACAGTCCTGAGAGGGGTTCAGCTGCAGGCCAAATTTAGTCTAAGCCTCTGCCTCTCCAGGGCCATCTGTTACGATTCAAGAAGCAATCCACAGACGCTGTGCTTATAGTTGCCTCAAAAAGCCACACCAGAAACCGAGGCCAGCTGCCTTTAGTGTGTACAAGGAACACTGGACTCTGCAAGGACACACCTGGATATGGCTTCGGTGGGGGCGTGAGTTGGAGGAGGCAGGGTTTCAGGAAATCCTCTGAGCGAAGGCACCTCTGTTATCCAGTTTGATGAAGTCACGGCTATGGCGGCGCTGTGTCCAGCGTACTGGTATGGGGAGGGCTCAACAGGGAACAATGGATACCGCCAGTACTTCTGTAGAGTGAGTCTCCCCTTGGCCCTCATTCCGACAATGTCTCCCTGTAAGTCCTTGGTGCCCCCTGTGCGCAGCCAAATCTGCACTGGTGCTCAGACTGAGCAGGTCCGTCACCGTGAAAATCCTCTCGGGGATGCGGCCCCTTTAAGAGGCTTCTGCTGCTGCCGCAGCCTCCATCTCACTCAGCCGCTTAAGACCAGACAGTTTCATATCCTCATCCTATCCTACCTTCTGCTGTTGCAGGGTGATTTCTTGGATTTCTCTCTAGTTGTATGGCTTGTTCATCTAGATCCCAGGCAGTTTTTCCTTGCTGCTGCTTGTTGTTTCTGTCATAACTTTGATTTGGTTGCCAGAGCCACTATCATCTACGCCATTTTTTTTCCCTCTCCTTAATCCTGTACTTCTTAATTCCTTCCTATTTTTTACCCATCCCACCAAACCCCTCCATCTGTCAATCCTCAAAACGTTCTCTGTATCTAAGAGATTTTTATGTTTTGTTTGTTCATTTATTTTTTCTTTATAGTCCACTTGTAAGTAAAATCATATGGCATTTGTCTTTCTCCCTCTGACTCATTCTACTCAGCACGATACCCTGTGGGTTTACCCATGTTGTTGCAGGTGGCAAGATTTCATTTTTTTTGTCGGGGGGACTGAGTGATATTCCATTGTATATTTGTACAACTTCTTTATCGAGTTCTTTATTTTTATTTCTTTATTTATTTACTTACTTACTTATTCTTATGCCTACAGCACCCAGTCTTCCTAGGTGGCCTCCCATCCAAGTACTAACTGGGCCTAACCCTGTTTAGTTTCTGAGATCAGACAAGATCGGGCATGGTCAGGGTGGCATGGCTGTAGACTATCTAGTCCTTTATTGATGGATCCTCAGGTTGCACCCATATCTTGACTATTGTAAATAATGCTGCAATGAACATATGGATGCACATGTCCCTTCAAAGTTGAGTTTTGAGCTTCTTTGGGTAAATACCCAGAAGCGGAATTATTGGACCCGTCTTTGTCTCTTGTTATAGCCTTTGTTTTAAAGTCTGTTTTGTCTGGAATAAGTATTGCTACCCCAACTGATTTTTTCATTGCCATTTTCAATATGTATTTTTCCAACCTTTTATTTTCAGTTTGTGTGTGTCTTTGAATCTGAAGTGTGTCTCTTGTAAGGGTCTTGTTTTCTTATCATTTAGCCACCCTGTCTTTTGATTGGAGCATTTATTCCATTTACATTTAAAGTAATTGTTAATAGATATGTAGTTAACTTCCATTTTATTATTCGTATTTTTTATCCACCCCCCGCTTCTTCTTCTTAAAGAAGTCCCTTTAATATTTCTTATAATGCTGGCTTGGTGGTGATGAACTCCTTCAACTTTTTCTTGTCTGGGAAGCTTTTTATTTGTTCTTCAATTCTAAATGGTAGCTTTGCTGGGTAGAGTAATCTTGGTTGTAGGTCCTTGATTTTCATATTTTTTCAAATACTCAGTTTGAATATTTCATGTCAATCCCTCTGGCCTGCGAAGTTTCTGTTGAGAAATCAGCTGATAGTCTTATAGGAGCTCCCTTGTAGATAACTGTTTTTCTCTTGTTGCTTTTAAGATTCTGTCTTTAACCTTTGACATTTTAATTATGATGTGTCTTGGGCCTGTTTGGATTCATCTTATTTGGGACTCTCTGAGCTTGCTGGGCTTGTAGTCTATTTCCTTCACCAGATTAGGGAAGTTTTTCATCATTATTTCTTCCAATAGTTTTTCAATTCCTTGCTCTCTTTTCCTTTTGGTACCCCTATGATGTGAATGTTGGTATTCCAGAGGCTTCTTAAACTATCCTCATATTTTTAGATTCTTTTTTTCTGTTGCTATTCTGCTTTGGTGTTTTCTGCTACCTTATCTTCTAAATTGCTGATTTGATCCTCTGCTTCATCTAATCTACTGTTGATTCCCTCTAATGTATTCTTCATTTCAGTTATTGTATTCTTCATTTTCGACTGGTTCTTTTTTGTGTTTTCTACCTCCATTTTTATGTTTACTGTCTTTTTGTTGACGTTCTCACCGAGATCATTGAGGATCCTTATAACCAGTGTTTAGAACTCTGCATCTGGTAGATTGCTTGTCTCCATTTTGTTGAGTTCTTATACTGGGGCTTTATTCTGTTCTTTCGTTTGGGACATATTTCTTTGTTACCCCATTTTGGCTGCCTCCCTTGGTTTCATGTTTATACATTAGGTAGAGCTGTTACGTTTCCTGGTCTTAGTAGAGTGCCTTTATGTAGCAGGTGTCTTGAGGGGCCCACTGGCACAGTTCCCCCTGGTCACCTGAGCCAGGTGCCCCAAGTGTGTCCCTTGTGTGGGTTGTGGGTGCACTACTGTTGTAGTTGAGCTTTAGGTGCTGTCGGCATGTCAGTGGGAGAGATTGACCCTCAGACTGATTGGTTGTAAGGACTGGCCATGATAACAGTGGAGGAGCTGTTGTGCAGTGGTTGACCCTGCGGAGCAAGATCGCTTTAGCCCCACTCTGCCCATTCTGCTCTTTGGATGTGTCATCTGTGGAGGTTGTTGGGTAGTGCTCTGATGTGGTCTGAAGCTGGCCACTGGGTTTATTGGTTCTGGGTCCTCTTAGGAGGATCTGTCTGGCAAGTTAAAGTCAGTTGCTATCTGTGCCCTGCCCAGGGCCACTTGGTATGAGCTATAAGTGACCTGCGGATAGTTGCCACTTGTGCTGGGCTTGGAGATTCCTAGGAGAGGCTATGCTGTGAATCGAGGCTGGCAGCTGCTAATTAATGCCAGGGGCTGCTTAGCAAGAGGCATGAGCATGCCAAGGACAGACGTTGCTTTTTTGGGATTTGTGAACTTTTGATAGATTTTAGTAAATATTGCAGCATGAGCTAAGACAGGCCATTTGTATTGAAAAGCCACTGGAAGTGGCTTGGATGGGCCAGCAAGTTGAGTGGGGCGGGATCTCAGGGAATCACCAGAGCAGGGCAACCAATGTCAGCCAGGTTGATGGAGACTCAGACATGGTGCCTCCTGTGTCTGCATGTTGGATCAGAGGAGGGTTCAACAAAGGAACATGCCTTCTGCCAGCACTTCTGTCTGGAAGAAAGCTGCCCCTCCAGCCCTTGCATGGAAGCCAGACAATTCAGATCCTCACAATATGTCCCTGATGACTTTGAGCTGCTGCCCCAGGGCTAGAGCTCCAAGCAAGTGAGTCCATCTGCAAGTAAGTCTCACTTAGTCACAACCTTCACTGGTTTTCACAGCCAGAAGTTGTGGGGACTTCTCTCCCAAGCACTGGAACCCTGAGCTGGGGAGCCTGATGTGCGGCTGGAACCTTTCACTCCTCAGGGAAAGCCTCTGCAACTGAAATATCCCTCTTCATTTTTAACTGCTACACGTGAGTGTGGGAGCAGCCCATTCAGCATCTTTGCCCCTTCTATCAGTCTCTTGTGACTTCTTCTGTACATCCTTAATTACAGGACTTCTGTTCAGCTAGACATTAGGCGATTCTCAATGACGGTTCTGTAGATTAGTTGTAATTTTGATGTGGTTGGGAGAGGAGGCTAGCACAGCATTTTTCCTACTCTGCTATCTTAACTGGCGCTCTAAACGATGCTTTTTAAAGAGTGGTAAGCTTCCCAAGAGGAAAGGAAGGGAATTCTGTAAGACATGATAGATGCAAAAAAAAAAAAAAAAAAAAAAAAGCAGCATTTTTCTTGTGCCTCCATGAATAATAAGAGTTTCTCTACTAATATTCTGACAGGAAACTAGCAAGTCAATTAGTGATGATGCTGTAATGTTTACTTATGCGTAGAGGGAAAATTAAAAGTTAAATAGTTCCCACACCCCCACCATGGACATTATGTGGGAAAACACCTTAGGAATATTTTCATTTCTAAATTACCTTTTACAATAGATGAAAAGAAGCATCATCAATGTGAAATGCAGTGAGTATTCTAGACTCCATTGGAGATTTGTACAATTTTTTTTATTGTCAAATGTATTCAAAGTATTAAGATTCTGAAATTTTACACTTCTCAAATTTTGATTTTAAAATATTCTTATTTTATGAAATAATTGAGAGAATAGAGAGTTTATTTATATTTATTTTTATACCTTTATTTTTCAAAGTAAAAAGTTGTTAAGCCTATGTCAGTTCCTGAAATTTTTTTGCAATTTTCACTAGTCCATGAAATTAAAAAGTCTGGGAACTAGTGTTCTAGAATAGTTGATATGATAGATTTATAATAAAACATTAATTAGAACACTCATGAAATAGTTAGATTTTCACATTGTAAATTAACCTTATTGTTTTCAGTCTTGCTCATTCAACTCAATTTTACATGCATTTATTGAAAGGCTTCAGTATAGCAGGCATCGTCCTAAATGATGCTGATGTAAAGATGCATAAATATGGCCTTTGCTGTTGAGAGAAAAAAGGTTAAATAGTATTTGCAAGAAAAAAACCCCACTTCTTTCTTCAATGTGATACCTGTAATTAGAATAATAGATGTATGTAATAGAGAAATAATTAAGTCAGGAAATGGGGTTCGATCAAAGAAGTCTTCACGTTTCTGTTGGGGTTTAATAGACAGAAATGAGACTGTTCTAGGTGAATATGGACTGGATGGCTGTTCTGCCCAAAGGGAACCACATGCCCAAGTGCATTATGACTTGAAAAATCAGGATCGTTGATACTGACAGAGCAGCCAATGAAGGAGTGGCCAGAGAAGAAATCTGAGAGGTAACCTAGAGTCAGATTATAAAGGAACTTGCATATTTTGTGGAGATACTTGGACTATATTCAATATATGCCTAGAGAATCTTTGAAGGGTTTCAAGTAGGAGAGAATTGGAAATCTTTCTGAAAATATATTAGTATTTCCTTTCTGCCTCTGTAAGTAGAATAGCAACAGGAAAAGAAGAAGACCAAATATGGGTGGATTGACTTTATAAAAGAAGCCATAGGCATGAGTCTACAGGAGATGAGCAGGGCTTTTGGGGACAGGATATTGTGAACATCACTCATTCATAGAGTTGTCAGGAGTCAGAGCCAACTCAACAGCCCTTATACGAGTAGAGTACTGAACATAATTGAATCTTTTGCTGATTGAAGATTTTTCAATTATATTCTCAATGAATATCAGTTCTCATTTTACAAAGAAACACATTAGGCCTCTTCTATAGAAACCCAGAAAATATTTCTTGAAATTTCTTTATGAAATCAAATTACTATGAACATATTTTCTCTTAATATGTCTCATTCTTGTTAATATCAATAAAGGGCTAATGGAAGAGATTTGGGTTAACAGCTTCTAGTAATTGGATTTTTCTTAATTTTACTGTAGAAAATCGCTGGTTAGTAGATGGGATCCACCCAAGTGCTGGGTGAGAGGTAAAATTGTGCCACTTATATATAGAATATGGAGATTCATTATATTCTCTGGAGAATGGAGATATATTTATCATTCCTTTCCCTATTTTTACTCAACACATAATAGTTACTAAATAAATGTATGGTGAATTGAAAATAATTGTCAATATAAATGGTAACAATTTTTTTGAGAAAAACTACTGATTTAACTGGTAGTTCTTTGATTTGATTTACCTTTGTATATAAACAGGGAGAATAAGTGATCACAATGTTTTTTACCCTTTAAATGAATTTAATAAATATCTATACAAGGATGTTAAAAAGCTTTAGTCACATTTGCACAATGGTGAAAGTTTTTAAAGAATGGGGATTTGGCTTAGAGATGGGAAATGAAAGTAGAAGATAAAATACCTCTGAAGGGGAAAGTGCAAATTGTAAATTTCTTCATGGTTGCAACTGAGACTGTGTTCAGTAACATTGAACATTCTTAAGAATGATCTGTATATTGGAAGCTCCAGGTTTGCAGATTTTCTAAATTATTCTTCAATGTGAAATACCAATAGGAGGATTAGTACCAGGAGGCTGGGTGTGTGAACTAAAAAGTGATAAATAATCCTATTGTGGGCAATATGAAATAAGAAATCATATAAATTATTGGTAATGATCTCAGCGTGATTGGTTAAGTGTAAGGAAGAAAATCTAAAGGTTACTGTAGACTGTCCTTTGGAGTTATGAACCCAATATGCTAGTGTAACAAAACAATCTGGATGTCATATAGAGCAGGTGTTTTACAAAGAACTCGAAGTCATCACCTAGACCTTGAATAAAAACTTGCAGTTGTATACACGTATGAAACTTTATTTCAAGATCATACTAGATATTAGAATATAGAATATTCTTATTTTGATTATATTCTAATATAGAATGTCAGAACCCAGAAGCAGCCTCAAAGCTTGAGAGTTGTAAATCAAGAGAAAACTAGGAGTATTTACCTTGGCTGTAGGGTTTTTGCAACCACCAAAAAAGCAAACAAACGGAATAGGCTGAAAATAGGGATTTAGTTATAGACACTTAATGAGATATATCTGTGAAGGCCATATGACTATAGTCCAGATATTTCCTTTCTCTTGACTCCACTAGAAACACCTAAACAACCTACAATGTTTTTCTTTTCTCATTCTTTGATATTAATGGATATCCCTGGGAGATTTTTCACCTGTACTCACCTAGAAGTCCCATCGACTACCGATTCTTATTCCCCTTTTGCTGGCGCTTAACTCCCTTTTCAGGGTACTGCTGAGCGCTGCCACTTTCTTGGCACTGGTGGGTTCAGCTGGGCTATCACCGCAAATGCATTAAATATCCTGAGGTTTAAAGTTTTAAACTTCACTGTAAAACTTAAACGTTTTCCCCTAACATTCTTAAATGGGTACCAAACCACTAACTGTACCCAATTTTAGTAGTCACAAACCTTTCGGTTCTTAACGCATATCCCAACAGACTGCCACAAAATTATCTTTTCATGCGTGAGGTTTTGCTGCAGGGTTAAGCTTCCGGGGCTAGGCTTCTTTTCCTCGAGGAATAGACTCCTGGTACCCTCTCGGGCTCAACCTGGGCTCCCTTTGCTACAACTCTAGCAAGGGGGACAGACGTCGTCGACCTGAGGTTGGCATGAGGGGAATCATCTATTCAGTCTTTTCAGAAGAGTAATAGCACTCGTGACAAACGCCAAGACAACACAGAGGACGTGAATTAAATGGAACTTTTAATGGAAATTATTTAAATGATTTTTTAAAGGAACGACTGAGAGAAAAACAAGGACACCTCCAGATTTGCTTATAGCTTTGTTAAAGCTCTTCGGGGTAGCGACATGCCAGTGGAATCGATGGTAGGAGTGGACACCGAGTGAAAACTTGTTAAGTAAATCTCAGGAGGAGTTAGAATTTCAGGTATTCTAACTCATTTTAACCACTCCATTCACTGGATGAGATTCCAGATCCAGATATATTACACATCTGGAGAAGCTTTTGAATTTTTTTCTTTTCCCTTTCCGGCTATTTCCAATACAGACTGTGATTTTTGTCCACGACCCTTACCAGCATTTAAAAGGAAAGGCACTTAGAAGGCAAAGTAGGAAGGAATTTGCGGGTATATTTCTCGCATCCGTAAAGGGAGAGCGATAATGGGTAAGGGGCGTGCAGACTAACTCCTACCTTGCCCAATCAGGTGCACAGGAAGATGTCCTTTTACCAATAAAAATAAAGTTCGCTTTCCGAAGGCGGGAGGATGAGCCTTGACTGCCAGTTCTCCAAAGCAATGATAGAGTAGAGGACTGAGAGTGATTAGAGGCATAACCAACCCGGGAAAAGGGGCGGGGTAAGGGGAGTGGGTGGGGTAACTTTGAACGGCGACTGGCCTGGCCAGTGGAGTGCGAGGATTGCTGTTCCTGTTATATTGTTTCTCGCCAATCAGAAAGGCGAGGGAGTGGGCGGGGCGGAGAAGGGGTGGGAAGAACTCGCAGCACAGCCGAGCGCCCGTCGGGCTCCGGGGGAGAGGGAGAAATCCGGTTAAAATCAGAGTCGGAGGGAGGTTTAACCACAGGCCGGTTCCGATCGGATTATTCCTTAAAGGGGACGCGCCATTGTCAAGAGAACGGAGCCTTGGGCCCGAGGGCGGGGACCAGCGACGCCAGAGGAGGAGGCAGCTACACTTGGACTGGGGACTACTGGTAGGTGTTGCCTGGGGAAAGGCGCTTCATTTCACTTTCTCTTCCAGCCCTGGGGCAGGCACCCTGATGCCCACCGACCGGCAGCCCCAGCCCTGGCGGGAGACGAGGTCGCCGGCCCTCGCCCGGCTGTCCTTCCTTATGGGGGCCGAGGGAGAGGTGGGCCAGGATGGCTGGCAAGCAGCGCCGCGCGGGCCAAGACTCTTAACGGACACTAAATCGCGGCGCAGCCCCCG
>NW_006442508.1:7285024-7290430 GCF_000325575.1 Pteropus alecto | reverse complement strand
CTTGCGCGCCCCCTTCCCTTGGCGCGCCCGCCTCCCCTCGCGCGCCGGGCTCTCCTAGCGCGCCCCATTCGGCTCGCGCGCGCCGCCGCCTCGCGGACTCCCGGGAGCCGCCCGGCGGGGAGGAAGGCGGTGGCTGTGAGGAGGGAGGTCGGCCGCCCCAGCTTCGCCGCCCGGGCGGTGAAAGGAGGGTGGAGGAGCAACCTTGGGGAGGCACCTGGCAGCCCCAGGCGGAAGGGGTGCTGGGGACCCGTGGAGCGTGCGGAATCGCCTGCCCGGCATTGTCCTTCTTTTCTTTTGCTCTCATCTCTCCGCCCACTGCTCGCGGTCGTGGGGAGGGGTGCGGATGCGGGCGCTGTGCCCGCGTGGCTTCGGGCTGGCCGCGCACCCCCAGACCCGGAGCCGGAGTCGGCCCCACCGACGCAGCAGCCACCGCCCGAGGGCTGTCCAGGCCTGCTGAGTGTCTGCTGCTCTCAGTCCGCACCCGCGCAGGCTGCCTGGGCGCTGAGCTCTTCTTTGCAACTTTTCTTTGCGGATCGATGGAAGTTGTGTCTTCTGGGCGGCAGGTTCTTTGGGCATAAGCTCGTTTCCTGTGTTTCGCCGAGGCTGAATTCTAGGACGAAGTGGTTCTTGATTGCTGTCGGTCTTTCCTTCCATTCCAGTTTCGTTGCTCGACACATAAAATCTCCTCTTTCTTAGATTTGCAATTACATGGGAGCATTAAACTCTCTCAGGTCAACATAATTTGAAAAGAAAAAAAAGTGGGCGGGGTGCTGGTGAGAGCAAGAGCTCCACGTAGAGCCAAATTTGCCTTAACCTTTGAACTGTGGAAAGTATTAATTACCTCGACTAACTGGCGGAGGTTCTTTTAGAAGGAGAAGGAAAAAAAGAAAACCAGGTTACTAGAGTCTATGAGATTAGGGAAAAATGACTTGATAGAAATAAAGTTCGTTTTGCAAAATACTGTTTTGCCTAGCAAATATCTTCCGTAAAGTTAATTACTGCTGAACTCATAGCCGTTACCATTAGTAACAGTAACTTTTACTATGGATAAAATAACTATAAGAGGTTTTCTTCATCTTGAGCATTATCGCTACAGTATACCTGTCAATACTTGCTAAAGAAATCATATTTAGAAGTAGTACATACCTTATGAGAGACCTTACTTAGAAAAGGAATGTTTTTGTAAGCATTCATTTTTGACAGTTTCTTCTTGTGCAATACTTTGTACTTTTATGTGCAAGTTATAACCCCATAAACAAAGTAACAGTAGATGTGTTATTCTGTGGTCTTTTTTGCTACTCATTAAAAATATCATTCCATCCTGTCTTATTTTCTATTCTGAGTTATTTGGTAAAATTACTTCTGTAGAAGAGTGAATTTTGTCAGAACACTTGGCCTAGTGTTTTTTTTTTTTAAGCAATACTAACAACTTCCTAAAGTGTTCATTGATTAACTCACTGTTTAGTAACTTTCTCAGTGATGTGGAACATTATAAGCTCAATAACAAATGAGAAACTATACTTGGGAAATTGAAAACTAATTTTAGATAATGTTTGAGAGTCACTTTATTCTTCCCACAGAGTTTAGGAAATTTATAAAACATGATCTTTTGTAAGTAATCTTTAAAAAAAAGTTTTTTTTAAATTATAGTTGACCTAGAATATTATATCACTTTCAGGTATATAACAGTGATTAGACATTTATATAACTTACAGTGTTATCACCCCCATAAGACTAGTACCCACCCGACACCATACGTAGTTATTACGTTATTATTGACTATATTTCCTATGCTATTGTAATCTTGATAGTACCTGACATTGTTACACCTAATCTCCACCCCTCCCCTCTTTAATCCTCTTCTGTGATAAGGATGTCAGGCAAAACCTGTAGGCATAATCTTCCTTTCTATTTCATAATAGAAAGTAGAAGATTAAAATAAATTTCTAAATTTATATCTTTGTTTACTTACCAGCTTATTTAAACAATAGAGAAGAGAATTTCTGAACTTTTAAAAGCACATAAAAAGAAAACATTCAGAAAGAATTACCTTTGAAATATCTAGGTTATGTTTCCTGGAAAACATATTTTTCCTGTGAGCTTTTCTCATTGTTTTAAACACATTGTCTTATATATACACATTGCCAAGACGTTTCTTGAGTTGTGAGTTGTCCCTTGAGATCGTTGGGAACTAGAACTCTTCCATTTCTGTGCAAATTCACTGTCACCCCTACCTTTCTAGTGCCCAATTAATGGATTGTCTTAGGTCTTTGTGACAGAAAAAGAATATTCTCTAGAGGCTGCTTGAGAGACTTATTTTTGTTTTTTACTAAACACCTTTCTAAATGAGTTACACCAAAGAACAGCAATTGGTTCAGTATCTAGGGGAAGATATATTAACCTTTTCATCCTGTGTAGAAAAAGGTGATTTAATTATTTATAATATCTGTTCCACAGATCTTTTGTGATGATGATAGCTTATTGTCACAATTATTAGAAGTGGGTTTAATTTGTCACTATCTATTGAATACTCATTTCAGGAATATTATAGGAAGATAAAATAGAAATGAATCATAGTCATTACTCTCAAAAATAGACAGTTTAATGGGAAGATGCAAAGTTATTATCCATAGGAAAAAGATAGTGTGTATCTCGGTGCAGTAACAGGTGCAAAGTAATGACAACACAGGATTCATACTAAAATAATAAAGGAATAGTGGGATAGTAGAAGAAACCTAGGTGAGGTGGCAAAGTTTTCATTGCTTTATACAGCAAATTTTATAATATATTTTTAATGAATTTTAAAAAATAAAGTATGTTTGGTGGTTGGCTGGTTGTATGTTCTCTACCTGAACTATTTTTATCTATAAAATATTTTTTGGGGTACAGAGCATGTGCTTGAATTTCAATTATTGTTACCCAGTCATTCATCTAACCCAGCTCAAATGTCACCTTGTCTGCAAGCTCTTCTGTTCTAATTGTGACTGCTCTTTCCTCTTGCTCTTGTAAAACTCTTTTACAGTATAAGTCATGCTCTGACTTACAGTATGGTTATGTGTCTATGTCTTCATTATATTGTAGACTTTGGTAAAAACCATTAACAAAAGTTAGAGGCCTCCCCACCTTTTTTTACTGTTGCCTAAAGTACTTGAGCAGTTTTATTAGGCCACTAGAATTCTGTAAAACCATAAGCTATAAAAAAGTTCAAAATTTTGGGAGGGACAAATGGGGGGAAAGTGCTTAAAGGAAGAAAATCATTATTTTCCTTACTACCAAAGTATCATATGCTCATTGAAAAATATTAATATGACAAATGTATAATTTAGAAATTATACATTAATTAAAAATACATAACACTGCCTTTATCACATAACTATTGGTAATGGTTTGGTATTTATTCTAGATTTTTTTCCCCTTTATTGCTTTTAGAGAGGACTGCTTTAAACTGTCATACTTGAAAATTTTAATTAGTAAGTCGCGTTTACTGGGAATGGAGAAAGGAAATCAATTTCTATACACTTATTTATTATTTTTTCAGGCTCAGTAATTTCTATTCTACCTTTTCTTGAGCTATAAGGCCACCACCAGTATGTGCGCATTCAAAACATAGAATTCATAATCATTTCAAAAATTGATCAAAATCCGTATCCTTGAACAGTTTATTTGCCTTTACCCTAAAATACATTTGGAGTATATAGTCTAAGCTTAATCTCTCTCTTCTCATTTCTTGATTTCTCTCATTTCTAGAGAGCATTAAACAACTTTGAAACTGCCAACAGGCACTTCTAGTAGCCAGAGAAGGAATGCGCAGAAGCTTTAACTCTACCTTACTCACAAAAAAGGGAACTACAATTTAGGCTGATGAAGTAGGTGATAGGATTCTATTGTTTAAGTGCTTCACCCACCCAGAGGGGAAAAGGGGTTTCCAAAGATCCTAAATAGACAGCTCAGCCACTGGCAGTCAGTTGGCCTAATTAACTGAGAAATCTCCATTCATTCAGCAAATTTTTATTGAGTATTGTACCTACTTTGTGCACCAAGCTAGGCATTGAAGGTAAGATCAAGTCCATCTCTACCGTATGTTATGAACTCCTCTGAGTAGGATTCTTAGAGTGGTACATGGGGATTAAAGGCAGGGAAAACAAAGTGCAAGCTTAAGTGAATTTATTATTCACTCTGGTTTATTGTTCTGTATAGCTTCTTCCAAAGTATCCTAGCACACAAATCGTCTACAGGAGGTGGGTTGGGGCCCATGGAACCTATTAAATGTTTTTTAATGCTGCTGTTCCTATGTGGCATATTTCTGGAATTCCACATTGGTGTGTCTTTCCTTACACCCTACAGGGATTATTCATTTCACAGACTGCTGTTATGAGACTACATCTCTCTTCCAGCACAGGGGTCTCCAACTCCCCAGGCCACGGACCCTACAGTGGCCTGTTAGGAACTGGGCTGTCCAGCAAGAGGTGAGCAGACCAGTGAGGAAGCTTCATCTGTATTTGCAGCTGCTCCCCAGCACTAGCATCACCACTTCAGCTCCACCTCAGATCATCAGGCATTAGATTCTCATAGGAGCACCTGTCCCTGGTACTAAAAAGTTTGGAGACTGTAGTTCTAGCAGATAATTCATATTTTGCTGATTGAGTCATAATACAATCTTTTAAACTCAAAATATTATAATAGATGCCTTTATCAAGGTTTTTTAGTGTTATAAAAATAATTATTTTGAAAAATCACTTGTATTAAAATATAGAATGAAGTATTTCTAACTTTTACTAAATGGATCCCTCCACCCTGCCATGCCTGTTGCCCATTCTGTGTATTTGTGGGGAAAGAATTGGATTGTTAAGAAAGGAACCTTGTAGGACTGTCAGTGATGGGGTGAAACAGGCCTGGAAGACTGACAGAGAGGTACATCCCATGGAGTTTGACCATAATGCAGCAATTATGAAATTGTCAGGTTTTGTGCAGAGTTAAAGTAAAATAACAGCTTTGTTGAGATATTAGTTACATACCATACAACTCATCTATGTAAAGTGTACAATTCAGTGGTTTTTAGTATATTCCAGAGTTGTGCACCACCTCCACAGTCAATTCTAGAACTTTTTCATCACCTTCTCAATCTCCCGCCCTAGCCCTAGGCAACCACTAATCTACATTCCATCTCTATACATTTGCCTGCTCTAGACATTTCATATAGAGAAAAATAACATTTTAGTAAATGTGCATTCCTGTATAAATTGGTCCCTCTCAATGTGTAAATCTTAGGACTGGAGAGGGTTCTTGTATAATGTGTGTAGCTCCAAGTTTAGAAAGATTTTCTTTAAAAATTTATCTAAATCCTTATTCTACATAAGCTTGGACAGTAATGAGAAAAGAAATTCTCCCTCCCCCATGGACCCGCCC
>NW_006442508.1:7281752-7285011 GCF_000325575.1 Pteropus alecto | reverse complement strand
GAAAACCATAAGACTTCTTTTGGTGACACTTCTTTATATTTGTTTAATTATTTGGCGACTTTTTCAAGTAAACAATTTGTGTCTCAAGTTCTGCTTGCTGGACTTAAAGAACAGTACTTGAGTTGAAAATACTTAGTAAGTTCTAATTATTGCTGAATATAATGTGATGTTTACCTTATTGGTTCAAAATGTTGTACTTGTGCAGCTCACCATTTATTTGATCAAAAATAGTGCTTCCTTGGTTGAATGTGGTGGACCTTTATTTGCCCCCACACAATGCTGGTGACCTTATAGGCACTTAATAAGTGCTTATTGATTGCCTGATCACTATAGCCATTTTTATCAGCTCTACTAGTCCGTATTTTCCTTCTTGTAATAATAAGGGTAGCTAAATTTATTGTTTACTAAGTAGTGTGATAAGTACTTTATATGTACTATCTTTTAAGGTAAAACTTTGCAGTTTATTGTCGAGAATTTTCTGTAATTATCTCCATTGATTGCAGTTTTGCAGGCTTCTGATAATTATTTTGATTGGCCATTTTTGATCAAATATAAGACATTTTGATACTGCCACTTTCTCCATCTTTCTAGGAGATGTCAACATAAGATTTTCACCAACTACATCTTGCTATTGGATGACAGCAATTGTAAGATGCATCTCTATTTCAGAGCATCCATACTTCAGAGTGGTTAAAGTTTTTTTTTTTTTAAAGGGTGTCTGGGAATCTGATGAGAAAGGGGTATTAGTTTGTTCACTTACTGCAGTGCAGTCTCATATTTTAGTTCATATAATATTTGCATGTATGCTTTGTTGCCTGAATGTATTTCAGCATAATATTTCAACTTCTCAGGATTCCATGTTTTTATTTTGTTCTGTTTTATTTTTTTGTTACGTTTATTTCATGGTAACATTCAGATGTGATATAATTCAGTTCAATACTTAATGCTGGAATGGTTATTTAAATGCAGTCTTCAGTTTTGTTCCCCATTATTTAAGATGGATTATGCTGTCTATAATACTGGTAAAAAAATATTACTTTGCTGGTTCCATTTATGTGTCTTGGGTATCAGTGAAATCATAACAGTTTTTTTAGGGAAGAACTTCCAGCATTACTCTTCTCAGTCAGTAGTATACAGACCACCATATTTTGTTCATTTGTTGAGAAAACCATTTCTTTCTGAATCGTGTCTGGTTTGGGGGGTTGATTTGCTTATGATTTTACTATTAGCTGTTTGTATCTCTTTGCTTTTATCACACCTGCCTGTAGAAGTTTCCTTATCTTTCTAATTTGATATTTTCAGTGCTCCATGAGAATAGCACCCATTATCACATTTGTTGAATAGTGGATTAAAAATGTTAAAAGGCTCTGGGTGGGAAACTAAAAGACTTCCTGTGCATGGATCTTTAGTGCTATGACCTTGTTATGTTGGTTGTTGTTTTTTACTGCTTAGAGGATTTTTTCTTCTTTCCTGTTTTTTTTTTTTTTTTGACTGTTTCAGGTAGGCAGACTGTTTCTGGGTAGGAGAAGGTGGTAAAACGGTTGTGTAATTACCCTGTAGATGTCGTTAACTTTTCCTGAACAGTAGACTTCTTTAAATTCTGTCTTATTAGGTCTAACTCAAGTGGATGGGGAATAATTAATTGAGTGGATGGAAAATAATTCTTTTTCAGATATCTTGATATTCTGTTTCTTTTAAGACCCATCACAACCCCAAGCATGTACACCAGGATACTTGTTGTAAAACAGACCTAATGTAATTCTATGCGTAGAAATCAGAGGCCTTAAAGAACTGTGAGGATGCACGTAGATTGGCCATTTGTGCCTGTTATCTAGATATTTATATTTAAACTGGATCTTTCGGTAATCTTTTTTCTTTGAGGTAAAATTATCTTCATTGATGTCATTTCCTATGTTTGTGTTGATGATAACTTAGAACTATGGCTTGTATTTACTATTCTTGGCCATATTAAACCCTTAGTATGCTTTGAGTAAATGCTTGTTAGAGTTTTAGTCATAGATTTCTTTATGGTTGTTTCAGAACTCATAGAGTTGCGGAACTCATAGAGTCATGTTTTTAGAGCTAGAATGGCTTTGGGAATCATCTAATACAGCTCTTAACATTTTGTAGATGAGAGATTGTGACTTATTTAAACTGTGGACAGAATTGATTTCTTTTTGATTCTCAGTCCAGTGTTTTTCCTATTCTAGTAAAAATAAGGGATAGATAGAATCTTAGACTTTTGTAGCCTCTGTAACAGAGGCCTGCAGAAATTTTGTTACACCCAGCAGTATGAGAAATTGTGTCCTCATTCCTAATATGTATAAGTTTATTGTAAACTGTATACTACATGTTATGTACGTAATAAGACATTAACAGAAAATAATGAGATGAAGATGAAAAACATTTTAAAGTGCATTATTTCTATGTTCTTTATTCCACCTAAAATAGTAATTTTAAAAATAAGTATTATTGAATGTCGTTGCTTAAAAAAAAACTTTTAATTTTGAAATTATAGACTCTGGGTGTTGTAAAAATAGTAAAGGGAGTCCTGTATAACCTTCATTCAGCATCCCCTAGTTTAAATAGCTTATGTAACATAACATATGAATAACAACATTAAACCAGGAAACTGACATTGGCACGATACTATTAAGTACCCATATTCAGATTTCACAGTTTTTAATGCACTCATTCATGTGTATGCGTGTGTATAGTTCTGTGCAATTTGATAACATTTCATGTGTAGATTCATTTAACTACCACCACAATCCAGATACAGTACTGTTCCATCACTGCCAAGAAACTTACTCATGTACCTCAAGGTCCCCTTCTTTTCTACCCTCCTCATCCCTATTTCCTGGCAACCACTAATTTGTTCTCCATCTGTATAATTGTGTAATTTTAGAATGTTACATAAATGGAATCATACTATATGTAACATTTGAAATTGACTCTTTTCCCTCAGCACAATGCTGTAGAGAACCAAGTTGTCCTATGTATTAGTAGTTCATTTCTTCTTATTGCTGAGTAGTACTTATTGTATGGATGTACCATAGGACACAGTTAACTATTCACCTGTTGAAGAACATATGAGTTGTTTCCAGTTTTTGGCTGTTATGAATAAAACTGCTGTGAACATTTGTGTGTAGGTTTTTGTGTGGCCAAAAGTTTTCATTTTTCTGCGATAAATGCCCAAGAGTACAATTGCTGGGTTATATTGTAAGCATGTTTAGTTTTAGAAGAAACTGCCAGGCTA